>NC_041393.1:268270927-268368492 GCF_002162155.2 Triticum dicoccoides
TGGCCTACCGGAACGTTAGAGGGCACATGTCAAGTTTGTGTGTGGCAGGGAGACATGACTAGAGCGCTTGATGTATCGGTGTGTGTGGGGGGAGGGGGTGGGGGGAGGGTTAGGCAGAGGCCTAACTATAGAGGTAGAACGACTCATATGTGTGTTGAGAAGGAGAGACCCAGCTATGTCATGAGGGAGATCGGTTGACATCCATACATAACTGAAGGACGGGAAATATGATGGGACAAAGAGAGAGGGAGGGATAGGGAGGGAGAGGGGTAGAGTGCTGGATGGGTGATGGAGTTGCTTCTCGGAGATGTTGGGAGAGGCCTACTAGACAAACTGAGGGTGGAACTGCAATGCTATCAATAAGAGTGGGGATGTGTTTCTGTGTGTGCCTGTGCGTGATAGATCTGCCGGGACGCATCCATGGATGATGAAGGGAACCATGTGTTTGGTAAGAAAACCTAACTAGATCGGTAGATCAATTTTTGTTTGTTGGAGGAAGGGAGAGACACAACTAATGAGGTAGATCAATCGATGTGTGGGTAAAAACGAGTTATAAGGACCTAACTGGCTATATGTATAGCGAGAGATCGGTCGGTGTACGTCCATTTGTTAGAGGCAAATAAGGCCCAGCGAGACGGATAGACAGAGAGAATGGAGCTAGGAGGTGGTGCGAGAGGCCCAACTACTAGCTGGATAGGCGGAGGAGTGTGCGGTTGTGAGATCGATTAAAAGAGGGGTGAGAGTTTACACATGTGTCTGACCATATGAGAGACATGAGGCAAGGACACATAAAGGAGGAGATTGAAGCTGTGTGTGTATGCTATAGGCAGGCATCGCTGGAGAGGTTTATCGATCGGTGTGTGTCGGAAAGGAGTTGTGGAGACTCTAGGAGAACGACCTAAAGGAAAAAATAAATGTGCCCGGTGGATAGAATGCCGAGGGAGGGGGAGGGCGAGGAGGGCGTGTGCATGCACGAGAGAAAGTTAGTGGTAGCTACAAAGGTTAGAGGACTATGTGGGTGTAAGAGACTAACAAAGATCATAATTTGATATGAAAACCGATTCATATATTTCAATAGGAGATCATAGTGTTTTAAACATTGCATGCATGAATATAGCGGTGATACACATGCTGTGCACATGTTATACCATAATGAGATAATGCATGACGTTTGTAACTCACAGCTAAATGCCGAACAATCTAAACCATACTATACATCAAACAATCTCACATCTTATTTGAATTTGTGATAATGTGCGGTGTTTGCAGCTTACAACTAAATATAGAGCAATCTAAACAATACTATATATCAAACATTCTCACATTTTATTTGAATTTGTGGTAATGTGTGGTGTTTGCAACTCACATCTAAATACTTGTAGGCGTAGGGGGCGGGGCACCATACATAATGTGATAAACACATTATACATATGAGACATGGTTTAGATTATGAAGATCTAGCTAGAGCTAGTAATGTAATGTGATTTGAAATCAAAATAAAGTGGATTCAAAAAATCTAGTTCGAGTTCATATAGTACACATAGTTCATATGTAACTCGATACTAATCATGTGGTGTGCTGTGAAGATAATACACAAACGATGGTTTAACTTGACAATAATGATGATTGTAGATCTTATTAAAATAGAGAAACGAATTCAAATGCTTTGACTTCACAACAATCATTACTGTAGATCTTATTCAGATTTAGTTCATATTGAAGCGGTAGTATATACGTTTGGAATGCACTAAAACGTTCATTTGAGTAGTAGGTTGCATGCATTATACACGTAGCGAAATCTTTTAATTGAACATAACATGAATTCAAAGTTTTCAATGACATTTCTGGTGCGCATTGATTTGGTACAGTACACGTTAGGCTTATCCGTCAATTTCAACCCGCGCCTTGATAGCCCGAAATATTTAAGATATATGTTTGTCTCGTTGTGCTCTGACAACTCCCTCCATCTCAACCCGCACCTTGCTATTCCGTAATTACAACGCGCGCGAAAACTCCCACCTCCTGTGAAATCCCGACACGCGAAATGCCCGTGGTACCCCTGAACCGAAAGAACCGCCTCAAATCGGTGGGGGGTACTTTCGTAACTTACCCCACATTTCGGACAAGCGCGTCTCTAAGCCATGGTTCCCCACTGCCATCCCATCCGCCCAGCCATTCGTACACCGAGGCCGCGAAAACCCATGACGAAACCCCACAACCTGCTCCGTCCGCCACCCAGACGGAGCTTCTACCCCGACGACAACGTCCACAGCAACACCTCGACGTCCCTCATCCACCATACCGGATGAGGATCCGTCGTCGATCTCATCATCCCGCTGGTTCAGCCACCCCTTCCTCCACCTCCAAGGAGCTGCCCCGATGTTCCCCTTGTCTTTCGCGCCACCTCCATTCCCACACCACCGTCTTCACCTGCACCACCAGAAGAGCATCATCATCACCGTTTCCTCGGATGAAGCTGCGGCCTAATCGGCGCCACCAAAGAGGTTGTACACTAATCGCCGCATTTTCTTCTTGATTCAATCTCACGGTGCTGCCGGCGCTCGGTCCCGAGCCGACACGGCGCGGCTACATCCACGGCGGCGTCGCCGGCCACTTCCTCGACGGTGTCGCTCCATCGGCGGCGACGTGCACATCAGTAGGAGCTGCTGCTGCTTTAGCTCTCGCTAGCGCTGCTGCTCTGCTCTTGTTCTCGGTCCCCTGTCTGGTCTGCTCTTGCTATTGCTCTTGCTCGCACTGCTGCTCTTGCTCTTGCTCTTGCTTGCGATGCTGCTTCGATTTGGCTACACTTCAGTCGACTGAATTGACTTTTGGGTCAGTCGATTGAAGAACCAGCCGCAGCGGGGAGGGGGGCTCGCCAAAGAGGCACCCCACTATCTATCTTAGGGTTTAGGATGGGGGCGGTGGTCGCCAGCGGTGGCGGGGCGGTGGCATGGGGATCGCCAGAGAAAAAGCTCGGCATGGGGGAGGGGGGGCTAGAGGGATGGCTGGGGCGGCGGTGGACCGGCGGTGGGGAGTGTTTTCAGGGCGGGCGGGGCGGCGCACCGCCGGCCGCGGGCGGCGGGGGGCTGCTGTTTGGCTGGTGGTGGCTGGCGGCTCAGGGGGGTGGAGGTTGAAGATGAACCACAGGCCCTAGATTTCGTATCCAACGGCTGCAAAATCGACTGACGTGTAGCCTCACCTTGCTAGTGCGTTCAGTTTCGGCAGCAAAATTCAGTTTCGACAGCAAAATTCAGTTTCGACAGTTAGGTTCAGTTACGACAGTTAAGTTCAGTTTCGACAGTTAAGTTCAGAGATGAGCGGCTGATGTATTTTACATCTACCACTTTGTGGTTATGTATTTTACGTCGTGTATTGGAGATGCTATTAGAATTCCACTCAGGTTAACGTTGTTCGTTGTCTCTCTTATCCTGCTTTAGCCTCGGCGTCGTACAACTCACCGGAGCTGCTCCAACGATGAAACCCTCCATCACAGCGGAGCAGTACCTCGGGCTCCATCTCCAGACGCCTAAGATCTTCTTCCCCTCCTCCCAAAGCAAAATCAGCCGAAGCATCCTCACCGGCCAACCCAATCACGCTGAGATCGACATGGCTTCGCCAAAGAGGTTGTACACTTGTTGCATCTCTTTTTTACTCTACATGTTATATATATTGTCCACTGAGCACACAGATTTGTTCCTTTAGTGTCTCCTTGAAAGAAAAAACGTAGGAATTTTAATTTTCACCTGTCCTCCTTTTCAAATTCCTATTCATGAAGCACAATACTAAGAGATAGTAGCATAATAGCATTATAACCGTACATTTTCTTGTGGTTTGACTTAATCTCACCATGCTTCTTTGCATCCTATGATCTTCCAATTGTTGTGAATCAAACACCCAGATTGGCAGAAATCCTGTGTTTCTAAATTCTCTGTTTTGCACGTGCATTCCTATCCTATTCCTGTCTATTTCCTATCCATGCATTGTTGGAATCCTCAAATTCAAATCAGCCCTTACAGAATTACTTCTCTTACAGATAGTTGTCAAAGAAAACCTTGCGTGGTTTGTCCCGGTCCTGCTGCGCCGTCGTCCACCCCAGCTCAGCTGCTCCAATGACAGAAGGGTCTAGCAGAGCAGGGATCCAGCCTCCAGACTGTCTTTCGCCGCCTCAGATCTTCTTCCCGCCGCTGGCAGCCATGAAAACTGCATTACCATCATCAACCGAGCAGATGACCTCGAGGACTACACGGGTCCGCAAGAGAGGTCGCACTCTTTCGTGTCTGCTTACGTTATGCATCACTTAATATTACATCCTACTTTATCGTCCTGTTCACTGATTAGACTCTGAGTCAGCTCCAAACTAATGGTCAAACTTGAGTTTTTAAATGGTTGTGGGGTACATATCGGGGCCGTTATCAATAGTATCTATCTACTATCTGGTTAATCTCCGGTGTCTACTATGAGTTTCATGTTGGGTGGGAAACAAACAGTAAACAAGCCATTATCTGTATTTATTAACTGAAGCCATTATCTGCCTGCTATTATTGGTTTTGGGTCTATCCACAGGTTGCTACCATCACTCTGGATTCCTGCATGCACTCCTTACATAATCTCACTATGTTTTATTCCTATGCATGACAGTTATTGTAAACAGTGGAACTGAACATGTAGAGCAAAAGAGACGAGCCTTGCATGGCAATATAATTTCATGTAGACGTTGCTCCATGGTAGGCACAAAGGAAGCCCCTCTCCATGCATTTCGGATTGTAATCGAGAGGAAGATATCTGTTCTGAGGGGGATTCAGATGGAGAAGATAACTCCTATTTACCCCCTGAGGTCTTCGCTCTAACTTGGCATGCTGATGTTGGTTATATCATGCATATGGTGTCTTGCATTGCTTACTTTATACATCAAATATGTCATCTGGTTAGTTTAGACATCCTTTGTGTGAATGGCATCTATTTAGTTTATTCATCGTTTATGTGAATTATGCAATGCCACCTTGTTTAGCCAGGCATCATATATGTGAATTTTGCAATGCCATCCTGCTTAGCCAGTCATCTTATATGTAAATTATATCAGGCCATCTTTTTTTCGTTACATATTACATTCGTCAACAATGTTAGTACATTCAACTGCTCTTCGTGTGCATCAGCCATTTGACACGGTGATGGCAAATTCTGGAGTGAAAACAACGTCTTCTGAGTAGACTATGCTATCTGAGGAAGCGCATATCTTGCTGGTTACGGATAGCTCCTTAGAGGAGGATTTAGAGATAGATGACCAGTCCTATCCCCCCCCCCCCCGAGGTGTATGCTCTAACTTGGCAGGGTTATGTTGCTCATATCGTGCGTATGGTGTCTTGCATTGCTATGCCATTTGATTAGTTTAGACATGCTTTGTGTGAATGCCACCTGTTCAGTGTCTAATTACAATATATGTGAATTATGCATTGCCATCTTGTTGCAACACATTATATATGTGAATTATACAATGCTATCTTGTTGCAAAGGCATTATATATGTGAATTATGCAATGCCATGTTGTTTAGCCAATCATCATGTATGTGAATTATATCATGCTATCATTTTTTTGTATTACGTGTTCCATTTGTCGACAATGTTTGTATATTCAACTACTCTTCCTGTGCATCATCCATTTGAAGCGGTGATGGAAGTATCTGGAGTGAAAACAAGGTCTTCAGAGCAGACAATGCTACCTGCTAAAGCAGACATCTTGCTGGATACAGAGATCTCCTCAGAGGAGGATTCAGAGACTGATGATCAGTCCTATTCCCCCCCTGAGGTCTATTCTTAAACTTGGCAGGGTTATATTACCCATGTCATGCATGTTGTCTTGCATTGCTTAGTTTTTACATCATATATAGATTGCCATCTGCTTACTTGCTTACTATATAAATCATATATTTAAATTATATCATGCCATCATGTTTACATAGTACATACACATCATCTATCTGAATTATGGCATGGCAACCCATTTAATAAAGACATCATATAGTTATATCATCTCATCCTGTTTAGTGTTTACAGTCATCATATTTAGAATTATGGCATTCTATCCTTGAATGTATGTGAATTATGGCATGCCAACCTATTTAATAAACACATTATATAGTGATGTCATGTCATCCTGTTTACATAGTCTCATATTTTGAACTATGTCTTCCATCTTTTTTAGTTAGCCATCATAATGTGAAATTGTGTCATGCTATCCTGTTTAGTTAGCCATCATATATGTGAAATTGTGTCATGCTATCCTGTTTGGTTAGACAACATAAATATGAATTCATGCCCTCTTTTATTCCCCACTATCCATTGCACCTGTCTATCATACAATGTCTATACTTTCAATTACTTTTCTTGTTTATCAGCCATTTGAATTGGAGAGCGTGATGGCAGTATCTAAGGGAGTAACAACACGGTCTTCAGAAAAGATAGTGCTACCAGTTGATGCAGATATAACCACGGTTGTACTTGCCCAAGGACCAAATCCACCACACATAACCCAGACTCTTGCAGATTGTACCCCTACCCAGTTGGACAGAGAACCAGCTACACCCCTTTTAACCCCAACCCCGGCAGATAGTAACCCAGTTCCAGTTGACGCAGCACCGTCTCCACCACAGAGCACCCAATCACGAGTGGTTAGTAAGGGAACTACAGTGCCCAAAGCACGAGAACCACCACTCTGAATCCCAACTCAACGCTTAAAGGAGAAGAAGATTTGTTCTCGGGTCAGGTTCTGTAGCTATGGTTCATACTCCTTTGCTCTTGCATTACTGTATTTACTCATACCAGCTATTTTCAAATTTGAAGGATGGAATTGAAACTCCAATGGAGCAGCAGGTATGTTTTAAACATGTTTCCTTAACTAGTTTGCTGTTGTAACCTGCTCTATGTTGATTTTAGTTTCAATTGAATAAACAGTTATGTTCTCATGTCATACACATTACAAGTGTTGTTATTGCTCTATAGTTACCCACACTTATATTCTATCTATTCCGCTTTGTCTTGAACAAATATTATTTGAACTGTGTCTCTATCTTGATTTGGCAACAAAAACTAGAATGATATAGACCATAAAGTGACCATGGCACATAGATATATGTTTGTTTCATTCTGTTATCCTGTCCACTTTACTACTGAACTCATTTACCAAAATGAGTTTCATATACAACATGGTAAACATGTGATGTGTCTGCTTCTTTCTCTTTTAGAATGCGGACAAAATATTGGAGAACAGTACCGCGTTATCCAATGGTAAAGGAAGTAATGCAGATAAGGTTCAAGACAGTGAGACATCCCTGTTGGTATCCAAGAAAGCTGATAAAAACTATCTTGACGACAGTGAGGGAACCCAAAAGTCCTGTCTTGATGTAGTGTTCGAGTTTCTGGCCACTACTGCTGGCACAAGCTCTACAAACTCGCTGCCTGAATTAGTTCGTCTTCTTGAGTCTCAACTTCAAGTTGAAAGACATCGATCAGATGTGCTGCGACAGGAAGCTGAAGGACCGAGGAAGTCCCTGCAGAATTCAGATGCATATTTTCTGGTGCAACAGCAAGCGCTGGAGGATTTAAGCGCCAAACAAGAGAAAGTTAATAAGCTTGCTAAGCATCTTGCCAGCATTATGGGTACCCAGGATATTGTTTCTTGAGATCTTCTGAAGTGGTTTCAGTTCTGGATTTGTTTTGCTGCTGCGTTTATTTGTGCCGGTCGCTAACTTTGACAACCAGTGTATATGATATGCTGCTTTGTTCCCTATATTTGCACTGGTGGCGAACTTTGATGCCCAGGGGATGTAATATGTGTAACAACTGTGATAGGCTAGCATAAGTTGCTTGCTTATTTATTTCCTTGTTGTCTTGTTTATTTTTTTGCTTGTAGTCAGTGCAGTTCTTTTTAAAACTAGGCCACAATAACCATGGGCTAATATTTACTGTAGTGACACTGGGCCTCCTACGGGCCGTAGAAACAGTGGGCCTTCTACGAGCCGTAGAAACAGTAGGCCTTCTACGGGCCGTAGAAACAATGGGCCTTCTACAGGTCGTAAAAACAATGGGCCTTCTACAGGCCGCAGAAACAATGGGCCTTCTACGGGCCGTATCATCAATGGGCCTTATACGGGCCGTATGACCATAACGGGCCATCGTTAATAGGCCGTATTTGATGATGCTATGAAAACGGCCCAACGTATTAACGAACCACAAACGGGCCGATGTAACCACGGGCTGAATTTAGCCCACAAGCAGAAAATGACAGTAACGGGCCGTAAGTAAACGGATGCTGGAAATGAGCCCAAGAATAAATGGGCACTGAGAAGGCCGAAAGATAACATTTGCTGGAAACGGCCCAACTGAATAATGGGCCCTTAATGGGTATAAAGTGATACACTATTCATTACGGGCCAGTTTCACCATGGGCCGTTAGTGGGTGTAAAGTGATACACTATTCATTGCGGGCCAGTTTCACCACGGGCCGTTAGTGAGTGTAAAGTGATACACTATTCATTGCGGGCCAGTTTCACCACGGGCCGTTAATAGGCCAAGAGTTACATAGGGCCTCATATGGGCTGAAAGACGTCATAGACCATACATGGGCCAGAAGTGAAAATGGGCTGAAATCATATTGGATGGCCCAGATGACGCTACTGGGCCTAATTCGGATAGGGAGTAACGGGCCTTGGGCTAGCAGGCTGTAAATGGGCTATATGTGAACAGGCCATTAACGGGCTTTCCATGGGCTGGCCCGCCACCTTTTGACCAAGTCAAAAAGGCCAGCCTTTTCACAGGAATGGGCCTCTGTTGGGCCGTGCCATGTGTCGACGTATCATAGGCACCTTCTGTCCAATGAGTGGATGACATCTGTCCCAACGGTGAGCCGACACGTGTTTCCTCCAGCCAATGATGATTTTACACATGGAAAATCCCCATTGGTTGGGGCTGTTAACGGGTTATCGGATCCAAAACGCGACCCGATAGCTTAGCGGTGTTCCGTTACAGTGGATGCCACGTGTCAGTCACCCTTGACGAAAGCAGTTCTGTGACGCGTGATTTATCGTCATGGAAGTGGACACTTCCGTGATGATAAATTTGGTAATGTCATGGAACACTTCTACGGCAGCACAGGTATGACTATCTTGATTCTGTCATAAATTTTTCATGGATGTACATGCATGACAAAAAATGCGACCTACTATGACAAACACGTATCATCACGGAAGTGTATTTTTTTGCAGTGCATTTAGTATGCAATGTTGAATAATAAGTTTAGTGATTTTTTACAGTAGAAAATGATAAGGTTTTTGCATTGGTTTATACTAACTTATCTCACGAGTTCTTGTTGAGTTTGCTGTGGATGAAGCTTTCGAAATTTAGGAAACCGAGCTATAAAAGGAATTAAGGAGACACAAAAGCTCAAGCTTGGGGATGCCCAAGGCACCCCAAGATAATATTTCAAGAAGTCTCAAGCATCTAAGCTTGGGGATGCCCCGGTAGGCATCCCACCTTTCTGCTTCAACAATTATCGGTTAGTATCGTTTGAACCTAAGTTTTTGCTTCTTCACATGAGTTGTGCTATCCTTGCAATGCCATTTTATTTTGTTTTGCTTGCTGTTTGACCAAGATCTGAAATTCTTAAATGAGAGAGAGTCTTCACATAGTTACATAATTATTTAACTACTCATTGATCTTCAATTATATCTTTTTGGAGTAGTTTGTCATTTACTCGTGTGCTTCACTTTTATCCTGTGAGTAAATGGTTGAATGAGTTGAATGTCATAAATCTGAAATTATATATGTTTCATTTGCTTATCCCATGGGTAGTAATGACTTCACATCTAAGAAGTAGAGGTTGTAAATTTATTGAAGGTTAGCAAACATTGTATTGGTCACTTGAACAATTCATGAAAGAATATTAAAGGAAGAGAAATTTCACATATAAATATACTATCTTAGACATCTTCTATGATTGTGAGCCCCATTAATTATTTTCAAACCTGAGCAAATTAGTTGAAATTGGACAAGGAAGACAACGTAATGAGTTTTGCTTGGGTGTATTTGTATAGAAGTTATATTGTTATAGATCCTCCAACATGTGGTGCTTGCGTTTTAGAATCCTTTGCTAGCCAAAATATCTGTACTAAGTGGGAATACTGCTTGTGCATCCAAATCCCTTGAACCAAGTTTCTTCCATGAGTGTCCACCATACCTACCTATATGTTGTATTTACCTGCCGTTCCAAGTAAATTTGCATGTGCCAAACTCTAAACCTTCAAATAATAATCTGTTTTGTATGCCCGGATCGCTCATGTAGCGACTAGGGGCTGTCAGTATCTTCCATGCTAGGTGGGTTATTCTCACGATAAGTGGACTCCGCTCATCATTCACGCGAAAAATGGCTGGTAACCAGGATGCCCAGTCCCATGATCAAAAGATCAAAATCAAATCAAAAATAATTACAAACAAAACTCCCCCTAGATTGATGTTAGTTGCAGGCACCCGTTGTTTCGGGCAAGCCATGGATTGATGATTGTTGGTGGAGGGGAGTAAAAACTTTACCATTCTGTTTGGGAACCGCCTATAATGTATGTAGTATGGAAGATATTGGGAACTCTTGGTTGTTATGTTGACAATGAAAGCATACCTCTCAAAATTATTTTCATCTCTATTTCAAAATCGAGCTCTGGCACCTCTGCAAATCCCTGCTTCCCTCTGCGAAGGGCCTATCTTTTACTTTTATGCAAGAGTCAGTAGTATTCCTTCTCATTCCTACCTACTCTTTAGTTGGCAAGCATCGTGTGTTGGGGAAAGATCTAAGCATATATGGCCATGCAAATATATTTTATCATGAACTATTATTGTTGACAATTATCTATATGATAAGTGAGTTGGGAGGCGAAACACTAAGCCCCTATCTTTCTCTATGTTCGATGGATGCTATTTGTTCTAAGAATATGCTTTGAGTGGTAGCAATCATGGAAGACTATATGATAGTTGAGTATGTGGAGTTTGCTAATCAAAGCTCTGACATAGACCCTTCCTGAAAATAAGATGAATTGTAATTGTTTGATGACTGAGAATGAAGTTTACTAGTTTTCAAGAAAGTTTATGGTCTATGCTTTAACATGTGAATAGCTTGTTACTTGATCATGAGAAGTTCTATGAGATGAACTACTGTTATGACATATAATCATGCTAGAAAAGGTGATTGAAATTATCATTGATCAAACTTGTGCACCTGCTAGCATTCACACTTCATAAATTCTTTCTTTTATCATTTACCTACTCGAGGACGAGCAGGAATTAAGCTTGGGGATGCTGATACGTCTCCAACGTATCTATAATTTATGAAGCATTCATGCTATTTTATTATCTGTTTTGAATGTTTATGGGCTTTACTAAGCACTTCTATATTATTTTTGGGACTAACCTATTAACCAGAGGCCCAGCCCAAATTGCTGTTTTCTTGCCTATTTTAGTGTTTCGAAGAAAAGGAATATCAAACGGAGTCCAAATGGAAAGAAACCTTCGGGAGCATGAATTTTGGAACGAACGTGATCCAGGAGATGTGGAGCAAAAGTCAAGGAAGCTTCGAGGAGGCCACGAGGCAGGAGACGTGCCCACCCCCTGGGCGTGCCCTCCACCCTCGTGGGCCCCTCGAGGCTCCCCCGACCGACTTCTTTTGCCTATATAAGTCCATATACCCTAAAACCTTCGGGGAACAAGATAGATCAGGAGTTCCGCCGCCGCAAGCCTCTGTAGCCACCAAAAACCTCTCGGGAGCCTGTTCCGGCACCCTGCCGGAGGGGGAATCCATCACCGGTGGCCATCTTCATCATCCCGGCGCTCTCCATGACGAGGAGGGAGTAGTTCACCCTCGGGGCTGAGGGTATGTACCAGTAGCTATGTGTTTGATCTCTCTCTCGTGTTCTTGAGGTGTTACGATCTTGATGTATCGCGAGCTTTGCTATTATCGTTGGATCTTATGATGTTTCTCCCCCTCTACTCTCTTGTATGGATTGAGTTTTCCCTTTGAAGATGTCTTATAGTATTGAGTCTTTAAGGATTTGAGTACACTTGATGTATGTCTTGCCGTGCTTAGCTGTGGTGACAATGGGATATTCACGTGATCTACTTGATGTATGTTTTGGTGATCAACTTGCGGGTTCAATGAACTTATGCATAGGGGTTGGCACAAGTTTTCGTCTTGACTCTCCGGTAGAAACTTTGGGGCACTCTTTGAAGTACTTTGTGTTGGTTGAATAGATGAATCTGAGATTGTGGATGCATATCGTATAATCATGCCCACGGATACTTGAGGTGACAATGGAGTATCTAGGTGACATTAGGGTTTTGGTTGACTTGTGTCTTAAGGTGTTATTCTAGTACGAACTCTATGATAGATCGAACAGAAAGAATAGCTTCGTGTTATTTTACTACGGACTCTTGAATAGATCGAGCAGAAAGGATAACTTTGAGGTGGTTTCGTACCCTACCATAATCTCTTCGTTTGTTCTCCGCTATTACTAACTTTGGAGTGACTCTTTGTTGCATGTTAGGGATAGTTATATGATCCAAGTATTTTATTATTGTTGAGAGAACTTGCACTAGTGAAAGTATGAACCTTAGGCCTTGTTTCCTACCATTGCAATACCGTTTACGCTCACTTTTATCATTAGTTACCTTGCCATTTTTATATTTTTAGATTACAAAAACCTATATCTACCATCCATATTGCACTTCTATCACCATCTCTTCGCCGAACTAGTGCACCTATACAATTCACCGTTGTATTGGGTGTGTTGGGGACATAGGAGACTCTTTGCTATTTGGTCGCAGGGTTGCTTGAGAGAGACCATCTTCATCCTACGCCTCCTACAGATTGATAAACCTTAGGTCATCCACTTGAGGGAAATTTGCTATTGTCCTACAAACCTCTGCACTTGGAGGCCCAACAACATCTACATGTAGAAGGTTGCGTAGTAGACATCACACGACTCTAGTCCAACCCCTTGTGATGGTCGATCGCCCATCCTTCACTGTCTTCATGAAAACATCTAGATAATCAACGTGATCTGGTAGAAATACTTTAACCTTTGCATGCCCACAAACCATGTAGTTTTAGAGGTAACCTTGAGTAAACTGTTGTGGGAACCACTGCAAAGGAAAAAAGATTCAGACATTGTCATCTAACACAAGTCACTATCGGCAGTAAAAAGAAGGTTGCAGAGTTCTTACTTACCATCCTGCAGTTCACTGTTGTCTTGGATAAAGTGTAAACAAATAGTTTAATTGCCATCTTTTGACCCATTTTACAAATTCTTATTAGCTTCCTCACTTGATGCTGGTTCATCGATATCTCATTGACGCAGAAAGGGTCGAAGCGCGAATTTTTACCAATGACATATGTACCTGCTACCTCTTGAGCTTGCGTTGGTTTTTCCCTTGCAGAGGAAAGGGTGATGCAGCAAAGTAGAGTAAGTATTTCCGTCAGCTTTTGAGAACCAAGGTATCATTCCAGTAGGAGACAACGCGACAAGCGACCGAATACCTGCACAAACAAACACCAACTTGCACCCAACGCGACAAAGGGGTTGTCAATCCCTTCACGGATATTTGCAAAGTGAGATCTGACATAGATGGATAAACGGTAAAGTAATATTTTTGGTATTTTTGGTTTATGGAACGGAGAGTAAAAGATTGCAAAGGAAGTAAATAGGAAACTAAGATTGTAGATCGGAAACTTGTAAGTTGGAAAATAGAAGATTATATGATGGAAAATAGACCCAGGGGCCATAAGTTTCACTAGAGGCTTCCCTCAAGATAGTAATCATTACGGTGGGTGAACAAATTGCGTCCAAGCAATTGATAGAAAAGTGCAAAGTTATGACGATATCTAAGGCAATGATCATGAATATAGGCATCACGTCCGTATCAAGTAGACCGAAACGATTCTGCATCTACTACTATTACTCCACACATCAACCACTATCCAGCATGCATCTAGAGTATTAAGTTCACAAGAACAGTGAGGGAGTCCTGGATTAAGGGGTCCTCGGGTAGCCGGACTATATGGTTTGGCTGGACTATTGGACAATGAAGATACATGATTGAAGACTTCGTCCCGTGTCCGGATGGGACTCTCCTTTGCATGGAAGGCAAGCTTGGCAATTCGGATATGTAGATTCCCTTCTCTATAACCGACTCTGTGTAACCCTAGCCCCCTCCGGTGTCTATATAAACCGGAGGGTTTAGTCCATAGGACAACAACAATCATAATCATAGGCTAGCGTCTAGGGTTTAGCCTCTACGATCTCGTGGTAGATCAACTCTTGTAATACTCATATCATCAAGATCAATCAAGCAGGAAGTAGGGTATTACCTCCATCGAGAGGGCCCAAACCTGGGTAAAACATCATGCTCCTGCCTCCTATTACCATTAGCCTTAGACGCACAGTTCGGGACCCCTTACCCGAGATCAGCCGGTTTTGACACCAACATTGGTTCTTTCATTGAGAGTTCCACTGTGTCATCGTGATAAGGCTTGATGGCTCCTTCAATCATCTTCAACGACGCAGTCCAGGGGGAGGTTCTCCTTCCCGGGCAGATCTTTGTATTCGGCGGCTTCGTACTGCAGGTCAACTCACTTGGCCACTTGGAGCAGATCGATAGCTACGCCCCTGGCCATCAGGTCAGGTTTGGAAGCTTGAACTATACTGTCGATATTGGCGGAGACTTGATCTTCGACGGATTCGAGCCCATATCAGGTACTCCGGATAGTCACGACGAGCATGACTTAGATCTGCCATCAGACAGTGTTCGGGAGATCGTTCCTGCGGCGGCCCTGGGAATCAAACCGGATAAGATCACATCCTCTGAGGACGGGTGGATAGACTCTGCCATGGAGGCCGAACACTCATCGGCGTTGGAGCCGAACACTCATCGGCGTTGGAGCCGAACGCTGAAGCCACCTCCTATGAGGATGGTATCCTCAGACCCTCGGACTCGTCTCCGGCCACGGGATCCCAACCGCGTACGTCCGTGCCTATCGAATCTGATTGGGCACCAGTCATGGAGTTCACCTCCGCGGATATTTTTCAACACTGGCCCTTGGGTGATGTGCTAAATTCATTAAGGTATCTTTCCTTGTCAGGAGATGACTTAACCGACGTGCTCGACTTCAACTCCGAAGACATCGACGGTATGGACGACGATGCAGGAGCAGAACAGGAACCACCGCCCATAGGCCGCTGGACTGCCACCTCATCATATGATATATATATATGGTGGACACCCTCAAAGAAAGAAATGGCAATGAGGCAACGGACGATAACCCCTTGGAGAAGCAATCTAGGCATCGGCGTCATAGGCGCCGCTCCAAACCCCTCCATAGCAAAAATAGTGATACCGGCACAAGATATGGTAACAATCTGGATGGTGCCGAAGACAAAAACAATCCTGCCCAGCTAGGCTTCGAGCAGGCTCAGCAATGGAATGGGCAAGCTAGCCCTAAGGAACAGGCAATAGATGGAGAATCAGAGGATGATAATTACATGCCTCTCTCCGAAGATGAGGTGAGCCTTGGCGACGAAGAATTCATCGTGCCTGAGGATCCCGTCGAGCAGGAGCGATTCAAACGTCGGCTTATAGCCACTGCAAAAAGCCTGAAGAAAAAGCAGCAGCAACTTCAAGCTGATCAAGATCTGCTAACTGATAGATGGACCGAGGTCCTTGCTGCCGAGGAATATGAACTCGAGCGCCCTACCAAAAGTTACCCAAAGCGCAGGTTGCTACCTCAACTCGAGGAGGAGGCATTAAATCCCACACTACCAGCGCATGATGCGGCTGAACGGCCACCCCGTGGCCGAGAAAAAGCGGCATATCAGCCCGTAGTCCAGACCACACCCCGTCGCCAATCAAACGATAATACTAAGGCACGGGGCTACACGAAGGACCTGCGAGAATTATTGGAAAACAAAGCAGGACAATCAAGATTGATCTACGGATCACGGGGGCGCGCCACAACACGTGACGATGACCGTCACGCCGGATACAATAAACAAAAGTACGGCTGGGCCGAATACAACAGACCAGATTCATTTGAACTATCGTCGGGATGTAGCCCGGCATAGAGGCGCCGCACACCCCCTATGCTTCACTGATGAAGTTATGGATCATGAATTCCCAGAAGGGTTTAAACCCGTAAACATTGAATCATATGATGGCACAACAAACCCCGCGGTATGGATTGAAGATTTTCTCCTACACATTCACATGGCCCGCGGAGATGACTTACATACCATAAAGTACCTACCACTTAAGCTCAAAGGACCGGCTCGGCATTGGCTGAATAGCCTGCCAGCAAGCTCCATTGGCAGTTGGGAGGATCTGGAAGACACATTCCTTGATAACTTCCAGGGCACTTACGTGCGACCACCTGATGCTGATGACTTAAGTCACATAGCCCAACAGCCCGGAGAGTCAGCCAGGAAATTCTGGACTCGGTTCCTAACCAAAATAAACCAAATTGTCGACTGTCCGGATGCCGAAGCCTTAGCAGCCTTGAGCATAACATCCGTGACGAATGGCTCGCCCGGCACCTCGGCCACGAGAATCCAAAATCCATGGCAGCCCTCACGACACTCATTACCCGCTTTTGCACGGTCGAGAACAACTGGTTGGCTCGTAGCAACATCACACCCAAAAACTCCGGCGATTCAAACGCCAAAGATAGCAACGGCAAGCCACGACGCAATAGATACAAGCGTCGCAACAATGGCGACAACGCTGAAGACACGGCATCAATGCCGGATTCAGAGGATCCAAATCCGGACAGCGGAAAAAGCCATTTAAAAGAAACAATCCGGGCTCGTCCAGTTTGGACCGCATACTTGATCGCTCATGTCAAATTCATGGCACCCCCGACAAACCAGCCAACCACAACAACAGAGAATGCTGGGTGTTTAAATAGGACGGCAAGTTGAATGCCTAAAGCAAGGAAAAGGGGTTGCATAGCGATGATGACGAAGAGCCCCGGCCGCCAAACACAGGAGGATAGAAGAAATTCCCTCCTCAGGTGAAAACAGTGAATATGATATACGCAAACCATATTCCCAAGCAGGAACGGAAGCATGCACTAAGGGACGTCTATGCGATAGAGCCAGTCACCCTAAAATTCAACCCATGGTCCTCTTGCCTGATCACTTTCGATCGCAGGGACCACCCTACCAGTATCCATCATGGCGGTCGGCCGCATTGGTCCTTGACCCCATTATCGACGGATTCCATCTCACACGAGTCCTCATTGACGGTGGCAGCAGCCTGAACCTGTTCTATCAGGATACAGTGCGCAAAATGGGCATCGACCCCTCGAGGATCAAACCCACAAAAACCACCTTCAAAGGTGTCATACCCGGTGTGGAGGCCTGTTGCATGGGCTCAATCACACTAGAAGTGGTCTTCGATTCTCCGGACAATTTCCGAAGCGAGGAGTTAATTCTCGACATCGTCCCCTTCCGCAGTGGCTATCACGCACTGCTCGGGCGAACCGCATTTGTCAGATTCAATGCAGTACCGCATTATGCATACCTCATGCTCAAAATGCCAGGACCTCGAGGGTTGAGCGCTCGCTCCGTACGGAGGAGCACACTGCGGCCCTCGCGGCGGAAGTACAAAGCAGCCTTCTTAGCCAAATGGCCCTTTCGGTGATAAAGAACTCGGACACCATCAAGCGAGTCCGGAGTACCCCGCAACAGGATAATCTGGCATGTTCAGAGCTCGACTAGCAATTCGGCCTCCGTCCTAGTCCTAGACAAGCGGCGAAATCTATGCCGCGCGTACATAATTACACACTTAAAATACCATGGGCATAGGCGGAGGCATGACTATGACACGGTCCACAATGCAGTTCGACCACCCTAGGACCCATGCACCTTTTTTCTTTCAGGTCCTCATCTTCGGGAGGCTCCTCCGATAGACAGACTATCGGACACATTGCGGGACGGACACACCAAGAATACGATAAGCTGGGGCGTCCAATGGAATCCTCAGGTAGGTCTTTGATAACGATCGTTATACTTGTTTTACATACCCGCATACATCCCGCTCCTGGTCAGAATGTGTCAAACATTCCTATCTTGCCTACCGCACTACTTGTATATGTACGCTTTGACGTATCATTTGAATAACAAGGGAAAATAGTGTACATCGTCAGCTTACTATTACTTTATGTACCCCTTTCCTCTACTGCTTATTTATTATACCCGTGCATTTTTGCACGACCAGTTTGCCAGGGGCTTCAGTGTACCCCATAACATGGCAAGCCAAGTCCCAACACTTTTGGCAATGCGGCACCCCGAACTTATAGCATTATATGCATCAACTCCGAATCATGTCTCGGGTCAATAGTTGGTTTTGCCCGGCTCCTATGTTTTGGTACCTTACGTTCCTCTATGTCGGCTAAGGTAGTGCAGGGAGAACTACTGCGATTGTGTCCCGGTTCTTCCGGACGAGCACCTTTGTAGAGAAAGCCGAAAACTGACTGTCATGATAAGGGGAGAGCTGGTCGCTGTTCGAGAGGTCTCAAATCCTTAAAGATTTTTTCCGCTTCAGGCGAGGAATCGGCCTCGTCCGATTTAGGCGTGTATAGCGCCCCAAGTCCGGCCTTCCGGATACTAGGGGCTTCGCCAAAATTTAAAATTGTAGACTTCTATGGCCAAGTGAGAGCGATAAATCTGTATAGTCCGATTGCCTTGTTCACTGCGTTAAACACCTCCTTAAAAGGACCAAAAATTTGGAGAAAGAGTGTTTACATTTATCCCGAACACCCCAATACTAGTTACATGGGGGCAGAAGCCGACGACTGGCAACTCTCAAGATTTTATAAATGGCCGCACAGAAGGTAATATTTTAAATTAACAAGCGCCATATAGCGCACATGAACTTGTTTTCATATTACAGGATGACATGAGTACAGTCATTCAAATATTACATCCTTGGTACATTCATCCGCCACAAGGCGGGCACCCTTAATGACATTCTCATAGTATTGTTCGGGGTGGTGATGCTCCTTGCCCTTCGGCGGCCCCTCTGTCACCAGCTTCTCGGCGTCCATCTTCCCCCAGTGCACTTTTGCACGGGCCAAAGCCCTGTATGCACCCTCAATGCAGACGAACCACTTAATGAATTCAAGCCGCGGACAGGCATTCACCATCTGCTTGACAAGGCCGAAGTAGCTGCTGGGCAGGGGCTCGGCAGGCCACAGCCGGACTATGAAGTCCTTCATGGCCAGTTCGTCCGCCTTGTGAAGTTCGACCGGTTGCTTCGTCGCCCAAGGGAATCGGATGTTTGGCCCCAATATACTGGGACCAAAACAACTTATCCGTCAAGCTCCCTTCCTCAGTCCGGTAGAACCCTACGGCATTAGAGATGTTGTGTGGTAGATCTGCGAATGCACCTGGAGAGCTCCGAATTCGGGTAAGTAAAAGGTAAGTATCCTACACATGCCTGCTTTGCATAATGAAAGCCTTACCCGCAGCTATCTTCTTGGCTGCCTCAATTTCCTGGAGGGCCTTCTGGGCTTCGGCCTTGGCGTCTTGCACGCTCTGATGGACCTTCATAAGCTCCAACTCTTGCGTCTTGGAGTCGCGCTCCAAGGACTCGAATTTTTTGACAAAATCCTGGAGCTCTTGCTGGACCTCATCAACCCGAGCCTCTTGTTTTTCGCGCTCGGTGCGCTCCTTGGCCGCTTTGTTTTCGGCCTCAGACAGTGCCTTCTTAAGGGCCGCCACTTTGGTCGTGGCCCCTAGTAAAATTCATCGAGCTTCTATTAGAATCCACAATTTTTTCCTTTATATAACATTCAGACAGGGTATTACTTACCTTTGTTCTCCTCGAGCTACCTCTTCACGAGGCCGAGCTCTTCTTCGGCCCGCCCCAGATTCTGCCTCAGTCCGACGACCTCCGCAGTGGCAGCGGCGGCGGCCAGCAGCGATGCCTGCTTATTCACATAGACATAATATGATTAGACTCCTGGGAATAATATTTGATCCTTAGTTCAGCCTTTCTTTCCGAACACCAAATAGAGTATCAGGGCTACTGTCTATACTGTGATACTTTCCCACAATTTAAATTACTTACCTCAAAGCCTGTCAGGAGGCAGGCGCAGGCTTCGGTCAATCCGCTTTTGGTGGACTAAACCTTCGCAATCATCGTACTCATAAGAGTACGGTGTCCTTCATCACGGGAAGCGCTCTGAAGTGCTTCCACCAAGTTATCTGATGCCTCTGGATGGACAGAGGTCATCGGCACAGGCGGCTCGCCCCCCTTGGCTGGGGGCTGCGTGCCTGAATCCGGAACCACTGGATGGTATGGCGCATTATCCGGCTGGGGGCCAAGCTTGTTGCGGCCCCCCTCATCAGAACCCATGGGGATCTTCCCCCCATGAGCCCGGCATCGGGGGTATCACCTTGAGGCGTCTCCAGGACTACCTCCCCCTGGCCCGGTATCCTCTGAGATAACACCTCGGTGTCATCCGCGGGCCGGGGAGTGGAAGCCGTCGGGAGCGAATAGTTGTTCATCTCCGACGAGCTCAAGGACCCATCCGAGGAGGATAAGTCGATGTGGGCTTCGGACGGACTGCACAAGCATATTTTGACATAATAAGAAACCATAAAGCTAAAACAGTATTATGGTATCCAGATACTTACGACTTTGCTAGGGGCTTGGCCCTGGGTAGCCAATCCTCCTCGCTGTAGGCAGCCGTTGTGGACTGGTCCAGAGGGAGGGTCCTTCCCTTCGGCCTCCCCGGAAGGGGCGAACTTCCCTTTCTTCTCCCCCTCAGTTTGGGGGAGGGGGTTTTCCTCTTCCTCCTCCTCGTTGTCGTTGGAGGAGTGCGCCTCGGTGCCTTCAGACAATGAGTCAGAGACCATCTTGCGTCGGAGACTTTTCCTGGTCCCCGTGGCCTTCTTCTTGTCCTTCTTCTCTAGTACCTCATAGGGTGCTGAAACCAGCATCTCCGTCAGGAGAGCGGTTGCTGGATCTTCGGGCAATAGAGCTGGACAGTCGATCCACTCCACTGTCGCCACATAGTCCTTTTCAATCAGTATGATGGCTTAGGTTCCTCCCACAAACATACTAAGGAAGGGTACACCTCGTGAAAGATAGAGAACTTATCGGATTGGCGGGGCGCCTTGCGCTGAGCCCGCGGTCCTCGGTAGTGGGAGGAGGAACTTCGGCGGCCTTGAAGAACACCTTCCAGACGTCTTTATGCATCGTGTCGAAGAGCTCTCGCAGAGTCTGGTGTTTGGCCGAATTGAACTCCCACATGTTGAACGTCCGTCTTTGGCACGGGAGGATCCGGAGGAAAAGCATGATCTGGACCACATTGCCAAGTTTGATCTTCTTTCCTATCATATTTTTGATGCAGTTCTGGAGTCCGGTTAGCTCCGCTGGCACACCCCAGGCTAAGCCCTTTCTTTTCCAAGAGGTAAGCCGCCCAGCTGGAGTCGCGCGGCTCTGTGATATAGAACCACCCCGATTGCCACCCCTTCACTGTCTCCACATAGGAGCCTTCAAGCCAAGTGACGTTGGGCATCTGGCCCACCATGGCGCCTCCGCATTCCGCTTGCTGGCCGACCACTATCTTCGGCTTCATGTTGAAGATCTTCAGCCATAGGCAGAAGTGGTGCTTGATGCGGAGGAAAGCCTCGCACATGACAATGAACGCCGAGATGTTGAGGATGAAATTAGGGGCCAGATCATGAAAATCTAGCCCATAGTAGAACATGAGCCCTCGGACAAATGGGTGGAGGGGGAATCCCAGTCCATGGACGAAGTGGGGGAGGAACACAACCCTCTCATGGGGTTCCGGAGTCGGAACAATCTGCCCCGCGTCCGGGAGCCGGTGCGCGATGTCTGTGGCTAAGTATCCGGTCTCCCGAAGCTTCTTAATGTCCTCCTCCGTGATGGAGGACGCCATCCACTTGCCTCCCACTCCGGACATGTTTGGAATGGCTGTACGGAGAAGGTGAGAACTAGGCGCTAGAGCTCGAGCGTGCGAGAATGGATGAACAAGGGAAGGAGAAGGCGTGGGTGAAAGAGGAGAATCCCTATCTCCATATAAAGGCGGTAGAAACTATGCGCCTCCCCACTTGCCCGTTAAAATCGCTTATTCCCCAAGCGCCATGATCGCTGGCACGGTTGGGTTACCCATCCCCATATTGATGAGAATCCCACGATAAGGGGACACAATCTTTGCTTCAACAAGATGTGTCAAGGAAACTGCCTCGCATTATGTGCAGTAGCTGGTTATCAAAAACGGTTCGGATAAAGACCGGGCCGTGGTGTGGCGTCACGCTATGAAAAGTTGTCAGCAGATTAGATTTGTGGAAAATTGTGCTCTCTACGGTGGTATGTGGAATTTCTTTTGCAGAGCCGGACACGATCCTTGTGTTCTAAATTTTCTATGGAGTATTCGGAGAAGGAACCCGCCTTGCAATGCCGAAGACAATCTGCACGCCAGAGTCATAGTCATTGAAGCCTGGTTCAGGGGCTACTGAGGGACTCTTGGATTAAGGGGTGTAAGTGCATCTAGTGCCACCCCTAGTTGGTTTTGGAGTATTGACGACAAAGTTGGTTGAGGGACTAATGCGTTTGTGAGAATTGCAGGATAACATAGGTACTGTCCCTCATTGATTCGGTTTACCTACCGGAGATGACCCCTAAAAATGTATGAAGACATTGAAGACAATGGTGGTATGAGAAGATATTCATATTGAAGACTATGACATGAGAAGACATTGCGTGAAGACTATGGAGCACGAAGACTGTGTGGTTTCGTTGTTTCCTTTTCTTCTTTGTTGAGTCATAGGAACCACCGTACTGTTAAGTGGGGTCCAAGTGAACTAAGTCAGAGTGACTGAAGTGATGCTCAACCCAAATCCTATGTCTTCGAGCGAAGACAATGAGAGAAAATCTTATCCAGAGTTGGATGAGTCAGCTTTGCTTGTAGCCCAAGTAAAGTTGTCGCGTGTGTTTGAAATCTGACCGTTGGAACACGTGTCAGTTCCTTAGTGACCCAGGGTCATTTCGGACAAATCAGGTCGGGTTGCCTAGTGGCTATAAATAGCCCACCCCCTACACCATAAATTGGTGGCTGCTCAGAGTTAATATACGGCTTTTGTCGTTTGAGAGCAACCCATCTCGAAGCATTTGAGAGAGAGAAATCCTTGCGAGGACAAAGCCCAAACACATAGAGCCAAAGAGTGTTAGGCATCACTGAAGTCTTTCTGTCTGTGTGACCTGAAGACTTATTACACTTGAGGACTGTGTATCCAAGAGTCATTGTGGATCCTCCAGCCGGTTAGGCATCGCATTCTGAGCATCCAAGAGTCATTGTGGATTGCCGGGTGAACAAAGTCTGTGAAGGTTTGGAAGTCTACCTTGAAGACTTACCTGAGTGATTGGGAGAGGACTAAGTGTCCTTAGCTCAAGGGGAATAAGGTGAAGACATGGTCTTCTGAGTTGAATCTCAGCCTCCCTAACCAGACGTACAGTTGTCACAGCAACTGGAACTGGTCCAACAAATCCTGTGTCTTCAACAAGCAACTGGTTCTATCTCTTCTCTCCTTTACTTTAGTTTGTCTTCGTGAAGTCATTGCTTATCGTCTTATCTGATTGACTTCATTGCTTGACTACTATTGTTGATTGGCTTCATACTATCTTCCATCCTGATCCTACTACCTAGCTGCTATTAATCTTCAAACGTTAATGCTATTGCATACTTGATTATGGCTTGCTTGTTGCAGTTTATCTTCCGCTGCATATCAATTAGGTTGTTTCTATTGTTTGTCTTTGAAACTTCCATGTTTTGAAGAATTTCATAAAAATCGCCTATTCACCCCCCTCTAGTCAATAACTAGCACTTTTAATTGGTATCAGAGCAAGGTACTCCCTTGTTCTGTGTGATTCGGTTTAACCACCTGGAGTTTAGCTATGTCGACTACAGGGATAATCAAAGTCTCCGCTGCTTGCCCCGTGTTCGATGGAACAGAATATCCCTACTGGAAGAATAAGATGCACATGCATCTTGAAGCCATTGATGTCGACCTTTGGTATGTCATCAAGAATGGCGTTCCCAAAACTGGTGAAGGTGTCACCCCTACTGATGTCAAGAAGTTCATTCAATTGGACTTGACTGCAAAGAACATCATCTGTGGTCATCTGACCAAAGGACAGTATGGCCGTGTGAGTGCTCTGGAAACGTCAAAGCTAGTCTAGGACTGGCTGTTCAAGGTCAATGAAGGCGTCTCTACACAGAGAGACCAGAGGATCAGTGTTCTTCGCAATCTCTTCAATCGCTTCAAGAGAAACGACAATGAAAATGTCCAGCTCACGTTTGATCGCCTCACCGACATCACAAATGAGCTTCAGGCTCTCGGCGCCACTGAGATCACCAAGCATGAAATTGTCAAGACACTGCTGAGATCACTTGACACCTCCTTTGACACCCTTGACCTCATGATACAAGAACGTCCTGACTTCAAGACACTCGATCCGTCTGATATACTTGAGAGGCTCAACACACATGAGTTCCAGCTTTCTGAGAAAAGAGATATCTATGGCCCCAACTATGGCCGAACTCGTGCTTTGAAGGCAAAAGTTGTTTCCTCATCTGAAGAAGAAGAATCTGACTGCGGTTCTGATGATCCTGAAGACATTGGAAGGGAGCTTGCTATGCTTGGGAAGAAGTTCCAGAAATTCACCAAGAAGAAGGGCTTCAGAAAGTCTTCACGATCCAGTTCAAGAAATGATGAAGCTTCCACTCAAGACAACAAGAAGAGAACATGTCACAAGTGTAAGAACCTGGGCACTACATCTCTGAGTGTCCTCAGTGGGGCAATGAGAAGAAGAAGAAGAAGAGCAAGGAATATGACTCTGATGACAAGAAGAAGAAGAAATCTTCGAAGTCTTCTTCCAAGTCCTCATCAAGGTCTTCATCTCACAAGAAGAGCTCATCTGGCAAGGCTCGTGCTTTTGTTGGCAAGGAAATGGATTCAGAGGAGGAGTCTGCTTCTGAGGAGGCAGAGCTGGAATCTGAAGCTGAGTCCGACTCTGGCGTTGCAAGTCTGGCTCTAGCCACAGCCTACGTCGCACAGTCCATCTTCAACACTGAAGACAATGACTCCCACACCAACGCTGATGATGACAAGGACGATCCTGCTCCCACCTACTGCTTCATGGCATGCGGTGCCAAGGTAAAATCGCGCGATGCTTACTTTCAAACATCAAGTGAAGATGACTCTGATTGTGAATCTAAACCCAGCTACAAAACACTTGCTAAAATTGCTACTGAACAACAAAGGGCTATGGAACATACTCAAAAACTGTTAGACAAAAGCGATGGTCTGTTGGACGCGGAAATGACACATTCACAATCCTTAGTTAAAGACATAAAAAATCTTCATGCTAAGTATCAAGAACTTGAAAGTCTTCACGAGATGCTCTCAACCACTTATGAAAAGCTCTCCTATGATTATCTTCAAAGGAAGCAAGAGCTTGAGAAACTGAAAGTGACTCATGAAGATCTTCAAAAAGAGAATGAGTCATTTCGCGCTCAACAGATCAGTCCCACTCAGGATGAATTTGAACCACCATGCTTAGAATGCATTGAGCGTGATAACGCTACCTCTATTGATGAATGTTCCACTGCTGCTACTATTGCTCTGTCTTCAACTACTGATGTGGTAACTAACCCCTCTTCTGAGGATACCACTACTATTTCTGATGAAAATGCTAGGTTGAAGACATTGATTGAAACAGGGATGTATAAAAGTCTGAAAGGGCATCAGACACTTTGTGATGTCCTCAAAAAGTAGATTCTGAACCGAAACCCTAGGAAAGAGGGTGTTGGATTCGAGAGGAAAATGAATGTTGATGGTTCCTACTAGAAGCGTGAGCAGTATCCCAAAACCACATGGGTTGCTGCAAAGGAACCTTCAGTGGATCCATCTACTTTATCTGGATTTACCTGTGCTAATCCTATTATCATTGATGAATCCTTTGATGCAAACTATAAACTGTTCAAAAATCAGAATGGTGAAGTGTTTGCCAGGTATATTGGTACTAACTGCAGGAATGGACCTCCTATGAAGAAGATCTGGGTTCCCAAAAGCTGCCTTGAGAATCTTCCAGTGAATGTCATCATGACACCACCAGGGAAGAAGACAAACCCCAGACCAAAGGCATCATATGGTCCAACGGCTACTTACGAACACATGACTCACTTGAGTCATCCTAACGCCAATGTTTTGCAGGGAAATCATACTCAGACTCATGAATATGAGCGTGTGTCTTCAAATCGCTATGCTCATAGAACTAAGAACTTTTTTTCTTATTCACATGAGTATCATTCATCTCCTGCAAGGCTATTTGCTAGGGCTTCAAAGCCGAAATTCTCAGATGCTGCACTTAGACTCATTGCTTCTAAGCCACCCCTGAAAATGTGGGTGGTGAAGAAGAATTAACTCTCTCTTGCAGAATGTGGTCTCCAGCCAGCAATCAATGGCGTCCGATATAATTGCTGGGGACCTAAAACACAAAGGGACGCATGATAAAATAACTTAATATGTATTCCACATATGAATCACTTACCTGACATACTGTGTGCTAACTCTCATCTATGCTGTGATAATCCAAGTGTGCATCAAATGCTTATGCTTCACAACATACATTGTGAAGCCTATCCCTCTAACTGCACTGTAGGGTACACCAAAAGCTTCAGAATGGATTATTGACAGCGGATGCACTAATCATATGACTGGCGATCAAAGTCTTCTCATGGACTCAACCTTACATCCATCCGACAAGAGTCAAATCACATTTGCTGACACTGGTAAAGGCAAAGTATTGGGTCTAGGTAGAGTTGCAATCTCAAAGGATCAACACATGGATAAAGTGATGCTTGTTGAATCCCTTGGATTCAACTTAATGTCTGTCTCAATGCTTTGTGACTTAAATATGATTGTGATATTTGGAAAATATCGTTGCCTTGTACTAATGGAATCTGACAAATCTCTAGTCTTTGAAGGGTATAGGAAAGGTGATCTATACATGGTAGATTTCTTAGCAGGTCCAAAACTTGCCATATGTCTTCTTGCTAAAGCTTCAGAATGCTGGCTCTGGCATCGAAGGCTGGGGCATGCAGGCATGAGGAACTTGCACACTCTCGTTAAGAAGAAGCATGTCATAGGCATCGAAGGTGTCAAGTTCAAGAAAGATCATCTGTGTGGTGTCTGCGAAGCTGGAAAGATGACAAGGGCCAAGCATCCTTCGAAGACCATCATGACAACATCTCAACCCTTCGAGCTGCTACACATGGACTTATTTGGACCTACCCACTACTCCACCCTCACAACAACGACATGTCTCTATGGCTTCGTCATTGTTGGTGACTACTCAAGATACACATGGTGCACATAATTCTCTACAAGACTGAAGTACAAGATGTCTTCAAACAATTCGCCAATCGAGCAATGAACAACTATGGCGTCAAGATCAAGCATATCAGAAGTGATAACGGCACTGAATTCAAGAACACCGGGCTTGATCTTTATCTGGATACAATGGGAATCACTCATGAATTTTCTGCTCCATACACACCACAGCAAAATGGCATTGTTGAGCGCAAAAACAGAACCCTTATTGAGATGGCTCGAACAATGCTTGACAAGTACAAGACACCAAGAAAGTTCTGGCCTGAAGCCATTGATACAGCTTGTCACATCATCAACCGTGTCTACATCCATAAGCTTCTGGGCAAAACATCCTATGAGCTCCTCACTGGCAAGAAGCCAAATGTCAGCTACTTCAGAGTCTTTGGTGCTAGATGTTGGATCAAGGATCCCCATCACAAGTCAAAATTTGAACCCAAAGCTCACGAAGGCTTCATGCTTGGCTATGGAAAGGATTCGCACTCTTGTAGAGTCTTCAACCTCTTCCACTACAAAATCGTTGAAACAGTGGATGTGCGATTTGATGAAACCAATGGTTCACAAAGAGAAATTCTGCCAAGTACACTTGATGAATCTCCTTCCTATGAATCTATCAAGTTGATGGGAACTGGTGAGATCATGCCCTTTGAAGCACAACCTGAAGAGGAACTTATCATTTCATCACCAAACCAACCTGAAGACAATGCTCAGACCGAAGACAATACTTCCAATGATGACAATGATCAGCATGAGAAAGGTCTTCGTCCAGTTCATCCTCGTGTTGCAAATGAAGTACAAATTGAGAAGATAATTGACAGCATCAATGCGCCTGGTCCACTTACTCGCTCAAGAGCAACACAGTTAGCAAACTTCTGTGGGCACTTTTCATTTGTGTCAATATCAGAACCCAAGAAAGTTGCTGAAGCTTTTATGGAACCTGAATGGATTCAAGCCATGCAAGAAGAACTTCAACAGTTCAAGGTGAATAATGTTTGGGAACTTGTCAAGCGACCTGACCCTCGCAAGCATAACATTATAGGAACAAAATGGATATATCCAAACAAGCAAGATGAGCATGGTCAAGTCGTCGGAAATAAAGCATGTCTTGTGGCTCAAGGATATACTCAAGTTGAAGGAATTGTCTTCGATGAAACATTTGCTCCTGTTGCTAGGCTTGAAGCCATTCGCATACTGCTAGCCTATGCAAATCATCACAACATCTTGCTATATCAAATGGATGTAAAGAGTGCATTTCTCAATGGCAAGATTGAAGAAGAAGTATATGTTGCACAACGACCTGGCTTTGAAGATCCAAAACATCCTGATATGGGGTACAAACTCAACAAAGCACTGTATGGCCTCAAACAAGCTCCTCGCGCTTGGTATGATACAATCAAAGACTTCCTGAAAAGTAAAGGCTTCAAACCGGGATCCCTCGATTCCACACTCTTCACGAAGACATATGATGGTGAACTGTTTGTGTGCCAAATATATGTTGATGACATAATCTTCGGCTGCACCAACCAGAAGTACAGTGATGAGTTTGGATTTATGATGCAAGAGCAATATCAGATGTCCATGATGGGTGAGCTGAAGTTCTTCCTTGGTATTCAAATCCGTCAACAAAGAAATGGCATCTTCATATCTCAAGAAAAATATCTCAAAGATTGCCTGAAGAAGTTCGGCATGCAAGATTGCAAAGGTTACACGACGCCAATGCCAGCCAAACATCATCTTGGTCCCGACGACAATGGTAAAGAGTTGGATCAAAAGGTATACCGCTCCATGATTGGTTCTTTACTTTACCTATGTGCATCTAGGCCAGATATTATGCTTAGTGTTTGCATGTGTGCTCGATTCCAAGCGGCACCAAAGGAATCGCATCACTTAGCAGTGAAGCGAATTCTTAGATATTTGGCTTACACCCCAACACTCGGATTATGGTATCCAAAGGGCTCAAGGTTTGATCTAGTTGGATTCTTGGATGCTGATTATGCTGGTGACAAGGTGGATCGCAAGTCAACATCAGGCACATGTCGTTTTCTTGGTCGATCACTTGTCTGTTGGTCTTCAAAGAAGCAGAACTGTGTATCACTCTCAACTGCTGAATCTGAATACATTGCTGCTGGATCCTGTTGTGCTCGACTTCTGTGGATGAAGCAAACTCTCAAGGACTATGGCATCGATATGAAGCAAGTCCCTCTCTTCTGCGACAACGAAAGTGCCATCAAGATTGCCAACAATCCAGTCCAGCACTCGAAGACAAAGCACATTGAAATACGTCATCACTTTCTCAGAGATCATGTTATGAAGAAAGATATTGATATCATGCACGTCAACACTGAAGAGCAACTGCAGATATCTTCACAAAGCCCTTGGATGAGAAAAGGTTTTGCAAGTTACGGTGTGAGCTAAATATCTTGGAATCCTCTAATGTCCTGTGATCAGGCACACATCCTAACACTTAGGCATGTTGATGACTTAGATGTGCAACACACAAAGTAATGTATATCTTCAATCAATGAAGATTTACACTCTGAGTGTGAATACATTAACATGGAATTTGACTTCGGAGCACCACGATAATTGTGCGCCGTGTCTGGGTCTAATACTTCCTATACGGTGGGTAACGCCACCACCAAATTTCTCTGTTTGAAGTGTTTCACTCATGGCGTTATTTTGCAAAGATTTCGCATTTGGTTTGTCCTCAGTTTCAATTTATCTTCATGATTTCATTGCATATATATATATATATATATACTAGTGTTATATCCTCTACAGCATTCACTTATAGCTATGTCCTCACTGTTGAATCTTTTGAACTAAGTGAATGTGATCGGACCCTAATCTCTCTATGCTTACTATCTCTAACTCTATCTGTCCAAATCATATGCATTCTATTGAAACTGTCGAATGTCTTCTCTGCATCCTTGTCAGCAGAAGACACAGAGACAAAACATCAAGTCCTATTTAAATGAATCATCTAAATTGTCGACATCCGGAGAAGCCGGAACGAACATCCGACATACTTGGCGGGCGTGGGAACGTGGGACAATTCTAAGTATGTTGCATGCTTGCCACGTACCCCTCAGATGTGAACTGCTAGGGGCACCAGCGTAATTGCACTGTGTCTCTCACCTACTTATAAATACTTGTCCCCTGCGGTAAAGAAATCCTTCTTCCACCTCTCCACCTCCATCAAAACCCTAGCGCCACCGCTAGCTCACGACGACGCCGGTGATGAAGCGCTTAGCTGCCACGACTTCTACGACGCCGTCCTCACGCCGGCCACGGACATCGTCCTCTCCGCTGTCGCTGTAAGTGTCCTCCATCGCCAAGTTAGGGCACGGTGGGCTGAACTTCCCGGTCTCTCATTCTTCCCATCTAGCAGTTCGTCGTGCGGTAATTATGACTCTATTTTTACCACCTTTTTGATCTTCATAGATTCATCCTACTTACCGAAAGTGGTTTCTGCCTACTCAATGTTAGATCTATTCTATCTGCATCTCATAATGCCTAGTCTATTCACTTAGATTTTCTATCTAGTTTGATTCCTCACTTGTACTTATTCGCGGATTGGTACAAATCTGGAACCAACTCACCACATATAAGTGAATGTCTTCGCATCATGAGGTCAATGTCTTCAAACTGATTTATCTTCAAAATCTTCTGAGAATGCATATGAGTTCTTCCCCTTCCCTCGCATCTCTAATGCTGTCACAGGTACATGTCCGTGGGAGCATCCCTTGGTTCTCATAGTCTGCATTCGTTTGCAGAATACTTACAGCATCATATCAATTCTCCTAAAGCCAGTTCCTGCTTGACCAGCAAGCGTAAATCTCTGAAGCCTCTAAACATATTGAAGCCATTCAGCTTGAAGTTCATGGCTGCAGAAAAATTAGCAAGGAAGGGTGGCAGACAGCGTCATGGGGGAACTTTGAAGGATCTGCCTGAGGATCTGGCAGAAATGTATAAAACAGATCCTGAAGAAGATTACAATCAGCGCAAGACTCGAATCCAATGGATTCGACGCTATTGGGCTGAACAGTGGTACAAGTACAAGTTCGTCACCCAGGAGTACACAGAGAAAAATGCTACCAAGAGCCCTTGGGGTGATATTCTCTATCGAGGCCTTCCCCCCAAGAACAAAGCTGAAGCCATTGCGCAAGAATTCTATCCTTGCATGGGCCGTGGGCCACAGCCTGAAGAAGCCGACCCATCATCATTGCTCTGGTGTCGCGACGACAATCTCTTCAAGTGCAACTTCTAGTTTGCTACGTCTTCAACAAAGGAAAACAAGAAGTCATGGGGATTAGACTTCAATCCTGGTCCCTCTGATCCCCGTAAGGATGGGACATGTGAAGCTGAAGAGAATAGAATTGGCCCCTTTGCAAACCTTGATGGTCTCATCTCCTACGTCTTGGTTCATGGTGCCAGAGTGGATCATCCCAACAATGATGTTGATTCTGATGAAGCCCCTGCTCCTACTCCAAGGCCGAAGAAGCCAAAGAAGGTTAATGTTACATCATCAGCCGCACCTCCAAAAGCTTCTCGTGTGAAGCCATTGGCCACTGCACCTCCTGAATCCAGTGTGCAGTCTGAAGATCAATCTCGTATATCCAAGAAGACGGAGAAGAAAAGGCAACTTGTCAGGCATACTGATCAAGCTCTGACTCCTGCTGCTATTCTCCGTGAAGAACCCATTGATCTATCAAGTGATGAAGATCTTGCGGATGATGCTCTTGAGCAGCTGATAAAGAGCAAGGAAGAAGGAGAAATCTTCAGCAATTTGCCTCTCTTTGATGTGGCCATCATCCACAATTTCATTGATGAGTGGTTCGACACCCCAAACGTCAGCTTTGAAGATTTATAGCTTCCAATTGGCCTTAGCGTCTCTTTCAATGGCGCCATTGCATCTGAGCTGGCTCTCGCTCAGCGAATTGTTGAGCTCAAGAACAAGATTGATTATGAGAAGGCTCAATTCAAGAAGCATGTGGCCAAGCTGAGTGTTCAAGACATCAGGAACTTTAAGGTCATGCTGCATGAGCTTAAAGAAGCTTTTCTGAAGAAGCGCCAAGAAGCTCAAGGCTCTCGTGAGCGCATGAAGAGTTTGGCTGATAAGTGTGTGCTTGCCTACAATGAGGCTGATAAGCGCAAGTCACTTGGCCGTCCTGGCATTGACCCCAGGATGGCAGCAAAGAAAAAGAAGAAGCTTCCTGCTGATCAACCTGCGCCTTCAAGCCAAGAAGCTCCACGCATTATCTTCCCAAGTAGCATGACTGGCTCGAAGCCAAAGGTCAGCACAACCGCTTCAGAACAGAAGAAGACGAGGGCTGCATAGGTAGAAGCCAGAAAGAGGAAGAATACCAAAGCCTCTGATGCCGCTCCCTCCAAGAAGAAGCGCAAGACCAAGAAGAATCGGGCTGCTCCCACAGAGCCCCCTTTTGTTGAACCCATCTCAGTGATTCATCCTGCATCTGCATCCCAAGAACTTCACATGACTGTTCATGAGCCTGCTTCCACAGAGGCTCCTGAAGCTGAAGATATTCCAGCATCTGAACCCACCGCTGCTGAAGACATTGGTCATCATGACAATGTTGAAGATGATGAAGTTCTTCCTCAGATCGAATACAATGTGGTATCATCGCCTGTTCGTACGAACAACGAACTCATCAGCATTGGTCGTCCTCTGACGCCAATTGCACAGGATGATTCATGGGCTGATCACCCGCAAGAACAAGACTCCCCAACACTCCCCAACAACAACAAGTCACAACATCCGTACAAGCTGAAGAGGATGAGGGCCTGCCCACTCCATCTCCAAAAGCGTCGCCAGTACTTCAAAGGCTTCGCAAAGGACCAAGGCCTCAAGCTCCTCTTCCGAGCGTTCCAGAAGGAGAAGTGAATCTTCAACCTGTTGCACGTCAATTGTTTTTAGAAGCCACTCCTGCTGGGAATTTCTCTGCGTCTGAAGCACCTGCTGCTGAAGACAATCCGGCTGCATCAGCCGATGAAGAACGTCAAGAAGAACGTGTCTCTACTCCCCCCATTCCTGAAGAAATAGTTCATGAAGTGAACGTGTCAATGCCTGACCCTCCAGCTCCTCAAGTGGAGGTTGAAAATCCTGAAGCTGCCACAACCAACGCAAGTGAAGCCGATGACATTGTCATGGCTGAAGCTAATGTGGAGCTTGCAACAACCAGTGTGCCTGAAGCTAATGCGGCCACTGCACCTGAAGCTAGTGAGGCTACTGCCTCTGAAGCACCTGTTGTGCAGCCTGAAGCCTCAGTTGCTGCCACTGCTCCTGTTCCGCCCCCAAGGCCCTATACAATTGAGCAAGCATATAACCATGGCGAGCTCATCACAGTAAGATGGCCCGTTCTGGTCCCTCCGCCTAATGTCTCTGGTCCTCAATTTGACTATCACATTGAGCATAGGCCTCAGGTCCAGAAGCACAAGCCAAGACTGCTAAGGTTTCCTGGTACTGCCACCGCTGTCGGGGCTTTCAATGCAAATGGCTTCAAGAGCCACAACACATTCTTTGACAGCTCAAAGAACCCCTACACGAAGCCAAGAATATCATCAGATCGGTTCTGGAGCCATTCGCAGGGAAGCTATTACTCTTGTGTTCTGTATGATCAAGGGCGCATCTTCCCTCATATGCGCCTCGACACTGAAGCCATTACTGGACTCCCCTGCTTAGAAGAAGCACTTGACTGCTTTCGTGATGCTGGGCTGCTCAGTTTTGTCACAGATAAAGAACACTGGAATGAAGAACTATTGCTTCAATTTTATGCCACACTGCACATTCGCGGCTACAACAGAGATACAAAGACTTGGGTTCTCGAGTGGATGACCGAAAACGTTCATCATGAAGCCAAAGCTATGGATATCATCGAGCTTACAGGCTTGTCCACTCCCGGAGAACACTATGAACCTGGCTGTCAACATCATCGCAATGCCCTGGAAAGCATCTTTCATAGGCCTGAACCCAATATGAGTTAGATGCTGAGCATGATGAAGCCTTTGCCCCGTGATGCTGAATATCCAACAGAGTTCTTTGTTGAAGACCTTGAGTATCTGCCATGCACCATATATCACATCATCAGGCGGACTCTATGGCCTATCAAAGGACATTCATCAGTGGCAAAGCTTGAAGGAGCTATGAAGACTTTGGTCTTCTACATTTTCAATGGCATCAGCTTCAATGCACAAGATTTCTTCATCAGAGAACTTGCTGCCTCCGGCTCTGATCTCTTTGGTATGAAGTTTTATGCTCCATGGGTCATGCGCCTCATAAAGCGACACTCTGCTGTCAACTATCAACCTTCTGCTCGCAATCATGTGATTTTTCTACCTGAGGTTGATATGTCAGTTGAAGCTATATATCCTGACCATGCCAAGAAGCCTCTTTGTCTTCAGAATGCCAAGCACCAAAGCTTCACTCAACCCATTGAAGGTGTTCAAGCATCTACACGAATCTATCCATTGGCTGGAAATACTCGTCTGCCTCATCGAGCACCTACTGAAGCCACTGAAAGCACCATTGCCCAAAGGCCTCGGAAGCATTCTCGCGTTCTCAATGATCGAGAACTTCTTGGGGCCCTTCATCAGAAAAATGATAAACATCACTTTTGGCTCAAGAGACAGATGCAAAGCCTCTTGGTGGATGTCAATCGCATTCGCAACCTTGCCACCAAGAATGCCTTTGTTGCTCATGAAACTTGCTGGCGATCATGGAAGAGTTTGACCCTGCTTAGTGCTGAAGCAGATCTTCAAGACGATGGCTTCAATGAAAGATTTCAGTTTGACTCCACTCCTCCACGGAATGTTGTCTTACGGAGAACTCCATCTCTTGACGACTCTGAATATTCTTCCTCCGCGGCAACGGTAAATGCCAGAGTGATCAATGATGAAGATGATGCTACTTCACCACCTCCTACTACTACTGCGCGCATCGACACTGCACCAAGTTCATCTGCACCGCCACCCAACGACGACAACCCTGCTGCTTCACCTACTCATCAAGAAGACGAGTAGATGCTCTATGTCTTCAAACCTTTTTGGTCATTACTGACAAAAGGGGGAGAAGCGTATGAGTTGATAGTCTTCAAGCGGGTTCAAATGGGCGGTTGCGTTATATTTTGCCTCGTGCTTACAACTCTTGCATTTTGAAACATTTGGTTCTCTGAGTTGTAACACTTAAACTTGATGGTCGTCTGCTACTTATTTGCATTTCCACGTGTGATGATAACTTTCGCACTTAAATCATCCTGCAGACGTCCATTTTTCATTATGCATGTCATCCTTTATGCTATATCATTTCATGCATGATGAATTATCTTCATAAGTTGAAGTGGATCTCCACAAGTACAACCTGCCATGTGCATTTGCATTCCAAAAGCAAAATTATTTATATGCACATCTTCAGGGGGAGCCCTTGCTACTTATGAAGACAAATTCCTATCCTTTACAATTTCACATACTTTATCCCCGTTGAAAACTTCAACCAGATTGTCATCAATCACCAAAAAGGGGGAGATTGTAAGTGCATCTAGTGCCACCCCTAGTTGGTTTTGGAGTATTGACGACAAAGTTGGTTGAGGGACTAATGCGTTTGTGAGAATTACAGGATAACGCAGGTAGTGTCCCTCATTGATTCAGTTTACCTACCGGAGCTGACCCCTAAAAATGTATGAAGACATTGACGACAATGGTGGTATGAGAAGATATTCATATTGAAGACTATGACATGAGAAGACATTGCGTGAAGACTATGGAGCACGAAGACTATGTGGTTTCGTTGTTTCCTTTTCTTCTTTGTTGAGTCATAGGAACCACCGTACTGTTAAGTGGGGTCCAAGTGAACTAAGTCAGAGTGACTGAAGTGATGCTCAACCCAAATCCTATGTCTTCAAGTGAAGACAATGAGAGCAAATCTTATCCAGAGTTGGATGAGTCAGCTTTGCTTGTAGCCCAAGTAAAGTTGTCGTGTGTGTTTGAAATCTGACCATTGGAACACGTGTTAGTTCCTTAGTGACCCAGGGTCATTTCGGACAAATCAGGTCGGGTTGCCTAGTGGCTATAAATAGCCCACCCCCTACACCATAAATTGGTGGCTGCTCAGAGTTAATATACGACTTTTGTCGTTTGAGACCAACCCACCTCGAAGCATTTGAGAGAGAGAAATCCTTGCGAGGACAAAGCCCAAACACCCAGAGCCAAAGAGTGTTAGGCATCACTGAAGTCTTTCTGTCTGTGTGACCTGAAGACTTATTACACTTGAGGACTGTGTATCCTCCAGCCGGTTAGGCATCGCGTTCTGAGCATCCAAGAGTCATTGTGGATTGCCGGGTGAACGAAGTCTGTGAAGGTTTGGAAGTCTACCTTGAAGACTTACCAGAGTGATTGGGCGAGGACTAAGTGTCCTTAGCTCAAGGGGAATAAGGTGAAGACACGGTCTTCTGAGTTGAATCTCAGCCTCCCTAACCAGACATACAGTTGGCACAGTAACTGGAACTGGTCCAACAAATCATGTGTCTTCAACAAGCAACTAGTTCTATCTCTTCCCTCCTTTACTTTGAGTTTGTCTTCGTGAAGTCATTGCTTATCATCTTATCTGATTGACTTCATTGCTTGACTACTATTGTTGATTGGCTTCATACTATCTTCCATCCTGATCCTACTACCTAGCTGCTATTAATCTTCGAACCTTAATGCTATTGCATACTTGATTATGGCTTGCTTGTTGTAGTTTATCTTCCGCTGCATATCAATTAGGTTGTTTCTATTGTTTGTCTTCGAAACTTCCATGTTTTGAAGACTTTCATAAATATCGCCTATTCGCCCCCCCTCTAGTCGATAACTAGCACTTTCAAGGGGTCCTCGGACAGCCGGACTATATGCTTTGGTCGGACTATTGGACTATGAAGATACAAGATTGAAGACTTCGTCATGTGTCCGAATAGGACTCTCCTTTGCGTGGAAGGCAAGCTTGGCAATTCGGATATGTAGATTTCCTTCTCTGTGACTGACTCTATGTAACCCTAGCCCCATCCGGTGTCTATATTAACCAGATGGTTTAGTCCATAGGACAACAACAATCATAATCATAGGCTAGCTTCTATGGTTTAGCCTCTACGATCTCGTGGTAGATCAACTCTTGTAATACTCATATCATCAAGATCAATCAAGCAGGAAGTAGGGTATTACCTCCATTCAGAGGGCCCGAACCTGGGTAAAACATCGTGTCCCCTGCCTCCTCTTACCATTAGCCTTAGACGCACAGTTCGGGATCCCCTACCCGAGATCCGCCGGTTTTGACACCGACAAATAGAGTAATGCATTAGGCAAGATGACATGATGTAGAGGAATTAACTCAAACAATATGATGAAAACCCCATCTCTTTATCCTCGATCGCAACAATACAATACGTGTCTGTTCCCTTTCTGTCACTAGGATCGAGCACCTCAAGATTGAACCCAAAGCTAAGAACTTGTCCCATTGCAACAAAAACCAATGTAGTTGGCCAAACCAAATCGATAGTTCGAAGAGACTTGCAAAGATATCAAATCATGCATATAAGAATTCAGAGAAGATTCAAATAATATTCATAGATAAGCCGATCATAAATCCGCAATTCATCGGATCTCAGCAAACACATCGCAAAAGAGTATTACATTGAATATATCTCCAAGGACATCGAGGAGAACTTCGTATTGAGAATCAAAGAGAGAGAAGAAGCCATCTAGCTACTAGCTATGGACCCGTTGGTCTGTGGTAAACTACTCACGCTTCATCAGAAAGGCAATGGTGTTGACGTAGAAGCTCTCCGTGATCGAATCCCCCTCCGGCAGGACGCAGGAAAAGGTCCCTAGATGGGGTCTCACAGGTACAGAAGGTTGCGGCTGTGGAAAAGTGGTTTCGTGCACTACAAAAAAATACACTTCCGTGATGATACGTGTTTGTCACAGTAGGTCGCGTTTTCTGTCATGCATGTACATCCATGACGATTTTATGACAGATTCAAGGTAGTCATACCTGTGTTGTTGTATAAGTGTTCCATGACATTACAAAAATTATCATCACGGAAGTGTCCACTTCCATGACGATAAATCGCGCGTCACAGAAGTGCTTTCGTCAAGTGTGACCGACACATGGCGTCCACCGTAACGAAACACTGTTAAGCTATCGGGTCCGGTTTTGGATCCGATAACCCGTTAACAGCCCCGACCAATGTGGATTTTCCATGTGTAAAATCATCATTGGCTGGAGGACACACGTGTTGGCTCACCGTTGGGACAGATGTCATCCACTCATTGGCTCGAAGGCGCCTATGATACATCGACATATGGCACGGCCCAACAGAGGCCCATTCCTGTGAAAAGGCCGGCCTATTTGACTTGGTCAAAAGGTGGTGTGCCGGCCCACGGAAAGCCTGTTAACGGCTTGTTCACATACATCCCATTTACAGCCCGCTAACATAGGGCCCGTTACGGCCTATATGAATTAGGCCTAGTAGCGTCATCTGGGCCGTCCAATATGATTCCAGCCCGTTTTAACTTCCGGCCCATGTATGGCCCATGACGTCTTTCGGCCCATATGAGGCCCTTTGTAACTCTTGGCCCATTAACGACCCGTGGTGAAACTAGCCCGAAATAAATAGTTTATCACTTTATACCCATTAACGGCCCATTATTCCATTGGGATGTTTCTAGACCATGTTATCTTTTGGCCTTCTCAGGGCCCATTTATTCTTGGGCTCATTTCTAGCATTCGGTTACTTACAGCCCGTTACTGTCATTTTCTGCTTGTGGGCCAAATTCAGCCCATTGTTACAGTCGGCCTGTTTGTGGCCCATTAATACGTTGGGTCGTTTTCATAGCGTCATCAAATATGGCCTATTAACAACAGCCCGTTATGGTCGGCCCATGAACGGACGATTCCAACTCTAGCCCGTTTACGACCATAATGCGGTCTATTATTGGCCCATGTTTGGCCAATCGATCATACGGCCCATATAAGGCCGATTGATGATACGGCCGGTAGAAGGACCATTGTGTCTATGACCCATAGAAGGCCCATTGTTTCAACGGCCCGTAGAAGGCCCATAGTTTCTACGGCCGGTAGGAGGCCCGGTGTCACTACAGTAAATATGTAGCCCATGGTTATTGTGGCTAGTTTTAAAAAATAGGTTATTGCGGCCACTAGGAAACCGCATAAAAATAACTTGCACTGACTACAAGCAAACAAATAAACAAGACAACAAGGAAATAAATAAGCAAGCAACTTACGCTAGGCAATCACGGCTATTACACATATTACAGCCACTGGGCATTAAAGTTTGCCACTAGTGCAAATATAGGGTACAAAGCAACATATAAACGCCGCAGCAAAACAAGTCCATAACTGAAACTACTTCAGAAGAGCTCAAGAAACAATATCCTGGGTAACCATAATGCTGGCAAGATGCTTAGCAAGATTATTAACTTTCTCTTGTTTGGCGCTTAAATCCTCCAGCTCTTGCTGTTGCACAAGAAAGTACACATCTGAATTCTGCAGGGATTTCCTCAGTCCTTCGGCCTCTTGCCGCAGCACAGCTGACTAATGCCTTTCAGCTTGTAGCTGAGACTGAATAAGCCGAAATGATTCAAGCAGCTAGTTCGAAGACCTTGTGCCAGCGGTACTGGCCAGCAACTGGAACACTACATCAACGCAGGACTGTGGGGTTTTCTCACTGTCTACAAGATTGTTTTTATCAGCTTTCATGGATACCAACAGGGTTGTCTCACTATCTTGAACCTTATCTGCATTACTTTCTCTACCATTGCATAGTGGGGTGCTCTTCTCCAATATTTTGTTTGCATACTACAAGAGAAACAAGCAGACACATCATAGGTTTAGCATGTAGTATACGAAACTCATTTTGGTAAACCTGTTCAGTAGTAAGGTGGACAGGATAACAGCATGAAACAAACATATATCTATGTAATGGTCACTGTATTGTCCATATCATTCTAGTTTATGTTGCCTAATCAAGATAGAGACACGGTTCAACTCATATATTTTTAAGACACAGCAGCATAGATAGAATATAAGTGTGAGAAATTACATAGCATTGGCAACACTAGTAATGTGCATCACATGAGAACATAACTATTTATACAACTTAAACTGAAATCAACATAGAGCAAGAAGTTAGAACAGCAATCTAGTTAAAGAAATAGGTTTAAAACATACCTATTGCACCATTGGAGTTTCAATTGGATCCTTCAAATTCAAAAGTAGTTGGTATGAGTAAATACAGTGATGCAACAACAAAGGAGTATGGACCATAGGTATGGAATCTAGCCTGAGAACAGTTGCTCTTCTGCTTTAAACATGGGGTTTGGGTTAGCTGTGGTGGTCTTCGTGCTTTGGGCACTGCAGTTGCTTTACAAACTGCTCGTGTGGGGGTACTCCGTGGTGGACATGGTGCTTTGTCAACTAGAAGTGGGTTACTATCCGCTGGGATTGTAGTTAGATGGGTTGTAGCTGGTTCTCTGCCCAACGGTGTAAGTGTGCAATCTGGAAGAGTCTCGATTATGTGTGGTGGGGCTAGTTTGTGGGCCAGTACAACCATGGTTCCATCTGCATTGACGGGTAGCACTGTCTTTTGTGAAGAATGGGTTTTTTCTCCATTAGATATTGCCATCACCCCTTCCAATTCAAATGGCTGATAAACAAGAAAAGAAATTGAACGTGCAAACATTGTATGATACACAAATGTGGTAATTCACATATATGTTATCTAACCAAACATGACAGCATGACACAATTTCACATATATGATGCCTAACTAAACAGGACAACATGACACAGTTTCAGATATATGATGGATAACTTAACAGGATATAATGGCATAATTGAACATATGAGTATTTAAACAGGATAACATGACAAAACTATATGATTTCTTTCTAAAATAGGTTGGGATGAAATAATTCACATACATGTTGTCTAAGTATACATGATGGCATGATATAATTGACATAATTGATTCATATACTAAGCAGCTGGCACTCGCATGTATGATCTCTAAATTAAGCAGATGGAATTCAATATTGTGCATATGATGTCTAAACTAAGCAATGCAAGACACTATAAGCATGATATGAGAAATATAAACATTGCAACTTAGAGCATACACCTCATGTGGGATATAGGACTGGTCATCTTTCTCTGAATCCTCCTCTGAGGAGCTCCCTGTAACCATTGAGATATATGCTTCAATAGGTACCATTGCCTTCTCTGAAGACCTTGCTTTCACTCCACATTTTTCCATAACCGGCTCAAATGGCTGATACACATGAAGAGTAGTTCAATATACACAGATTGTCAACAAATGGAATACATAATAAAAAAAGATGGCATGGGATAATTCACATATATGATGCCTGGCTACATGGCGGTGCATAATTCACATATATGATAACTGGCTGAAAAACATGGCATTGCATAATTCACATATCTGATATAGAAAGAAAACCGGAGGCATTCGCACAAAGCATGTCTAATCTAAGTAGATGGCATGGCAATGCAAGACACCATATGCATGATATGAGCAATATAACCCTGCGAAGTTAGAGCATGCACCTCGGGGGGGGGGGGATACGACTGGTCATCTGTCTCTGAATCCTCCTTTGAGGAGCTATCTGTAACCAGCAAGAAATCTGCATCGATAGGTAGCACTGACTACTTAGAAGACCTTGTTTTCACTCCAGATTTTCCATGACCGACTCAAATGGCTGATGGACCGGAAGAGTAGATGAATGTATAAACACTGTTTACAAATGGAATACATTATGGAAAAAATATGGCACGATACAATTCACATATACGATGTCTGGCTAAATAGGATGGCATTGCATGATTCACGTATATGATGCCTGGCTAAAGAAGATGGCATTGCATAATTCCCATATACCCCCTCCGTTCCTAAATATTTGTCTTTTTAGAGATTTCAAATGGACTACCACATACGGATGTATATAGACATATTTTAGAGTGTAGATTCACTCATTTTGCTCCGTATGTAGTCACTTGTTGAAATCTCTAAAAAGACAAATATTTAAGAACGGTGGGAGTATGATATAGAAACCAAACAGGTGGCATTCTCACAAAACAAATCTAAACTAAGCTGATGACATATAAGATGTATAATGTAAGCAATGTGAGGCGCCATATGCATGATATGACCAACATCAGCATGCCAGGTTAGAGCAAACACCTCAGGTGGTAAACAGGAGTGGTCGTCTCCTTCTGAGTCCTCATCTAAATAGTTATCTTCCTTTGGAATACAATCTGGAAATGCGGGAGGGGGCCCACTTCACCCACGATGGAGCAGCATATGCATGACATTATATTCCCATGCAACGTTCTTCTCTTTTTCTCTACATGTTCAGTACGATTGTGTACAATATCTGACATGCATAATAAAAAAATAGTTAGATTTTGTAAGGCCTAAGGAGTGCATGCAAAAATCAAGACTGATGGTAGCAAATAAGTGGATGGATCCAAAACAAATGATAGAAGGTAGATTATAGCTTTAGTTTAAAAAGATAGAGAATGGATCATCTATTGTTTATTACCCACCCAACATGAACCACATAGAAGACCCCAGATGAACCAGATAGTAGACAGATACTATTCGTTGCTGCCTCGATATGAGACCCACGGGAATTTTAAAACTCAAGTTTCAACGATAAAGTAGCAGGTAATAATAACCGATGTATAACGTAAGCAAACACGAAAGACTGCGACCTCTCTTCCAAAACTATGTAGTCCTCAGGTTCATCTGCTCAGTCGATGATGGTAATGCAGTTGGTGTGGCTGCCGGCAACGGGGAAGATGATCTGACGTGGCGAAAGAAAGTCCACAAGGGGGATCTCTGCTGCACTGAACGCTTCTGTCGATGGTGCACCTCAGGTGGGGTGGATGATGACACGGCAGCAGCAGGACATAGGACGCAGAGTTTTCTTTGACGCCTATTTGAAAATGAAGGAAACCTGTAAGGGCTCCTTAGAATTGGAGGATTCTATAAACGTAGGGATAGGAAAAACACAGGAATAGGATAGGAATGCACGTGCAAAATAGAGCATTTGGAAATATAGGATTTCAGTCAACCCGGGTGTTAGGTTCACATGAATTGGAAGAACACAGGAATGGAGAAACATGGTCAAATTAAAGTCAAACCACGTGAAAATGAAAAAATAAGAATCTTATGATGCCAGTAATGCAATTAGTTCTGTTCTTCATGCATATTAATTTGAAAAGGACGTCCAAGTGAATATTAAAATTCCTACGTTTTTTCTTCGAAAGAGACACCAAAGGAAAAAATCCTCCATTTTTTCTTTGCTCCACTCCTTCTAACAAAATGCACGAATAGTAGTACCATACTAGTTCCATAGCAAAGGATCCCTGAGGGATTGACATGAATGCAGAGTAACAAAGTGATGCGACGAGTGTACAACCTCTTTGGCATACCCTTGTGGACCTCATCATCATTGGGTTGGACGTGGAGGATGGTGATGCTGGTGTGACTGTCAAAGGTGGGGAAGGAGATCTGAGCTCTAGGAATGGCGCCGAGGGTACTGCTCCGCTGTGATGGACGGTTCCGTCGTTGGAGAAGCTCCGATGAGGTGTACGGTGGCGAGGCTGAAGCAGGACAAGACAGACAATGTTAATATGAAATGGGACTCTTATATCATCTTCAATAGATGATGTAAAATACATCACCAAAAAGTTCTAGATGTAAAACACATCAGCCGCGCCACGGCTGCTCCGACAGATGCTGTAAGTACTATTCGCTCTGAACTTAACTGAAGAAACTGAACTTTACAGTCAAAACTGAATTTTACTGTCGAAACTGATTGAACTAGTAGCAGAGCATTGCAATAGATGTTTAGGGCGTTCGAGCAATAGTAGCAGAGAAGCAATGATCTAAATCAGCAGATGCTCGAGCAGGGAACACACTAGCAGAGAGCAAGTCATGCAGTAGCACCGCGAGCGAGTGCTAAAGCAGCAACTCCTGTAGCTGCCGGAGGTCGTACATCAGCAGCAGCAGCGCGAGCGAGAGCAAGAACAGAGCAGCAGCATGAACTAGAGCAAGAGCGGAGTAGCAACGCGACCGATAGAAATAGTAGAGCAGAGCAGCAACACGAACAAAAGCAAGAGCAATAGATATTGCTTGAGTTTATCCCTCTACTTCATGTCATGTTTCTTAATGCATTCCTCTGTTCTTATGAACTTAATACTCTAGATGCATGCTGGCTAACGGTCGATGTGTGGAGTAATAGTAGTAGATGCAGAATTGTTTCGATCTACTTGTCATGGACATGGTGCCTATATACATGATCGTGCCTAGATATTCTCATAACTATGCACTTTTCTATCAATTGCTCGACAGTAATTTGTTCACCCACCGTAATATTTATGTTATCTTCAGAGAAGCCACTAGTGAAACCTATAGCCCCCGGGTCTATCTTTTATCATATAAGTTTCTAATCTACTTTATTTTGCATCTTTACTTTCCAATCTATATCATAAAAATACCAAAAGTATTTATCTTATCTTATTATCTCTTTCAGATCTCACTTTCGCAAGTTACCATGAATGAATTGACAACCCCTTTATCATGTTAGTTGTGAGGTTCTTGTTTGTTTGTGTAGGTACGAGGGACTTGCATGGAGCCTCCTACTGGATTGATACCTTGGTTCTCAAAAACTGAGGGAAATACTTATGCTACTTTGCTGCATCACCCTTTCCTCTTCAAGGGAAAACCAACACAGTGCTCAAGAGGTAGCAAGAAGGATTTCTGGCGCCGTTGCCAGGGAGGTCTTCGCTCAAGTCAAGACATACCAAGTACCCATGACAAACTCATCTCCCTCGCATTACATTATTTGCCATTTGCCTCTCGTTTTCCTCTCCCCCACTTCAACCTTGCCATTTTATTCGCCTCTCTTTTTCGCTTGCCTCTTGTGTGCCTGTTTGCCCTTATTGCTTTGCCTAAAAGTTCCGATCTTCATCTTAGAAGGTTGGAAGAGATCGAAAGCAACGTTAGAAGCTTTATGACTTTACAATTTGAGCATAATAATTTCTTTAGAAACAAGCTTAAAGAACAAAAAAGCTTTATGGAATACATGAATAAAGAGCTTCATGATATGTCTAAGGAATTTTATGGTTTGAATTCTCAAATTGCTCGTCTTGAAAAATCAATATCCCAAATTTCTGATAAGCAAGCCACCTTAGTTAAGATGGACGCTAAACCAGAAGGGTTAGAGGGAAATAATGATGAAGATCTAAAAGTGATTAATGTTTCTCCTATTAAATCTTTGTTTTGCAATATGAATCTTGATAATGATGGAACTGGAGATGAGTCAAATTTAGTTAAAAGGCGTCCCAATGATTCGGAGTTTTTACATCTTGATGCTAAATTTGATAAAAGTGGGATTGGAGAGATCAAAACTTTACATAGCAATGAACCCACCATTATGGATTTCAAGGAATTTAATTATGATAATTGATCTTTAATAGATTGTATTTCCTTGTTGCAATCCGTGTTGAATTCTCCTCATGCTTATAGTCAAAATAAAGCTTTTACCAAACATATCATTCATGCTTTGATGCAATCTTATGAGCAAAAACTTGAATTGGAAGTTTCTATCCCAAAAAAACTTTATGATGAGTGGTAACCTACTATTAAAATTAAAATTAAAGATCATGAATACTATGCTTTGTGTGGGTGCTAGTGTTTCCACGATTCCAAAAACTTTATGTGATGTGCTAGATTTCCGCGATTTTGATGGTTGCTTTTTAAATTTGCACCTTGCGGATTCCACAATTAAGAAACCTATGGGAAGGATTAATTATGTTCTTATTGTTTCAAATAGGAATTATGTGCTCGTAGATTTTATCGTTCTTGATATAGATTGCAATGTTTCATGTCCTATTATTCTTGGTAGACCTTTCCTTAGAACGATTGGTACAATTATTGATATGAAGGAAGGAAATATTAGATTCCAATTTCCGTTAAGGAAAGAAATGGAACACTTTCCTAGAAATAAAATCAAATTACCTTATGAATCTATTATTAGAGCCACTTATGAATTGAATACCAAAGATGGCAATACTTAGATATATTCTCGCTTTTATGCCTAGCTAGGGGCGTTAAACGATAGCGCTTGTTGGGAGGCAACCCAATTTTATTTTTGTTCCTTGCTTTTTGTTCCTGTTTAGTAATAAATAATTCATCTAGCTTCTGTTTAGATGTGTTTTTATGTTTTAGTTAGTGTTTGTGCCAAGTAGAACCTATAGGATCATCTTGGGTGATAGTTAATTTGATCTTGCTGAAAAACAGAAACTTTTGCACGCACGAGAATAATTTTAATAAATCACACAAACGTGCTTTTCAGTTGATTTTTTTGAACTAGATCAATATACAAATTTCCTAGGACTTCCTATTTTGGTAGGATTTTTAGATTCCAGAAGTATTCGAAAGTTACAGATTGCTACAGACTGTTCTGTTTTTGACAGATATTGTTTTGCGTGTGTTGTTTGATTATTTTGATGAATCTATGGCTAGTATCGGGGGGTATGAACCATAGAGAAGTTGGAATACAGTAGGTTTAACACCAATATAAATAAAGAATGAGTTCATTACAGTACCTTAAGTGGTGGTTTTTCTTTCTTACACTAACGGAGCTCATGAGATTTATTATTGAGTTTTGTGTTGTGAAGTTTTCAAGTTTTGGATAAAAATTTGATGGACTATGGAATAAGGTGTGGCAAGAGCCTAAGATTGGGGATCCCATGGCACCCCAAGATAATTCAAGGACAACCAAAAGCCTAAGCTTGGGGATGCACCGGAAGGCATCACCTCTTTCGTCTTCGTCTATCGGTAACTTTACTTGGAGCTATATTTTTATTCGCCACATGATATGTATTTTGCTTGGAGCATCTTGTATGATATGAGTATTCGATTTTTAGTTTACCACAATCATCCTTGCTGTAAACACCTTTTGGGAGAGATACACATGATTTGGAATTTATTAGAATACTCTATGTGCTTCACTTATATCTTTTGAGCTAGACAGTTTTGCTATAGTGCTTCACTTATATCTTTTTAGAGCACTGCGGTGGCTTTATCTTGTAGAAATTATTGATCTCTCATGCTTCACTTATATTATTTTGAGAGTCTTTTAGAACACATGGTATTTGCTATGGTTATAAAATTGGTCTTAGAATGATGGGCATCCAAGTTGGGTGTAATAAAAACTATCATGGGAAGTGAATTGGATGCTATGATCAGTTTGATGCTTGATAATTGTTTTGAGATATGAGGATGGTAATATTAGATTCATGCTAGTTGGGTAATTGTGAATTTAAGGAATACTTGTGTTAAAGTTTGTGATTCCCGTAGCATGCACGTATGGTGAACCGTTATGTGATGAAGTTGGAGCATGATTTATTTATTGATTGTCTTCCTTATGTGTGGAGGTCGGGATCGCGATGGTTAACTCCTACCAACCCTTACCCTAGGAGCATGTGTGTAGTACTTTGTTTTGATTACTTGTATATTTTTTCAATAAGTATATGAGTTCTTTATGACTAATGTTGAGTCCATGGATTATATGCACTCTCATCCTTCCACCATGCTAGCCTCTCTTGTGCCGCGCAACTTTCACCGGTACCATACACCCACCATATACCTTCCTCAAAACAGCCACCATACCTATCTATTATGGCATTTCCATAGTCATTCCGAGATATATTGCCATGCAACTTTCCACCGTTCCGTTTATTATGACACGCTCCATCATTGTCATATTGATTTTGCATGATTATGTAGTTGACATTGTACTTGTGGCAAAGCCACCTTGATAATTCTTTCATACATGTCACCCTTGATTCGTTGCATATCCGTTGCATGGCACTTAGTTTCTTTTTGAGCTTCCATACACTTATAGCTCTAGTGCATCCATTGCATGGCAATCCCTACTCACTCATATTGATATCTATTAATGGGCATCTCCATAGCCCATTGATACGCCTAGTTGACGTGAGACTATCTTCTCCTTTTTGTCTTCTCCAGAACCACCATTCTATTCCACATAAAGTGCTATGTCCATGGCTCATGCTCATGTATTGCGTGAAGATTGAAGAAGTTTGAAAATACTAAAGTATGAAACAATTGCTTGGCTAAAACCGGGGTTGTGCATGATTTAAATATTTTGTGTGATGAAGATAGAGCATAGCCAGACTACATGATTTTGTAGGGATAACTTTCTTTTGCCATGTTATTTTGAGAGGACATGATTACCTTGTTAGTATGCTTGAAGTATTACTATTTCTTATGTCAATATGAACTTTTGTCTTGAATCATTTGGATCTGAACATTCATTCCACAATAAATAAAATTACATTGAGAATATGCTAGGTAGCATTCCACATCAAAAATTCTGTTTTTATCATTTACCTACTCGAGGACGAGCAGGAATTAAGCTTGGGGTTGCTTGATATGTCTCCAAAGTATCTATAATTTTTTATTGCTCCATGCTATTATATTACCCATTTTTGATGTTTATGGGCTTTACTTTACACTTTTATATCATTTTTGGGACTAACCTACTAACTAGAGGCCCAGTCCGAATTGCTGTTTTTTTGCCTATTTCTGTGTTTCGAAGAAAAGGAATATCAAACGGAGTCCAAACGGAATGAAACCTTCGGGAGCGATCTTTTGGGAACAAACACAACCCAGGAGACTTGGAGTGGACGTCAAGAAGCAGCCGAGGCGGTCACGAGGGTGCCAGGCGCACCCTAGGGGGGTGGGCGCGCCCCCACCCTCGTGGGCCCCTCGTGGCTCCCCTGACCTACTTCTTTTGCCTATATATACCACCATACCCTGAAAACATCCAGGAGCACCACGAAACCCTATTTCCATCACCGCAACCTTCTGTATCCGCGAGATCCCATCTTGGAACCTTCACCGGCGCTCCGTCGGAGGGGGAATCGATCACGGACGGCTTCTACATCAACACCATAGCCTCTTCGATGAGTTGTGAGTAGTTTACCATAGACCTTCGGGTCCATAGTTATTATCTAGATGACTTCTTATCTCTCTTTAAATCTCAATACAATGTTCTCCTCGATCTTCTTGCAGATCTATTCGATGTAACTCTTTTTCTGGTGTGTTTGTCGAGATCCGATGAATTGTGGTTTTATGATCAAGTTTATTTATGAGAAATATTTGAATCTCCTCTGAATTCTTTTATGTATGATTGGTTATATTTACAAGTCTCTTCAAATTATCAATTTGGTTTGACCTACTAGATTGATCTTTCTTGCAATGGGAGAAGTTCTTAGCTTTCGGTTCAATCTTGCAGTGTCCGTTCCCAGTGATAGCAGGGGCAGCAAAGGACGTATTGTATTGTTGCCATCGAGGATAAAAAGATGGGGTTTATATAATATTGCTTGAGTTTATCCCTCTACATCATGTCATCTTTCTTAATGCATTACTCTGTTCTTATGAACTTAATACTCTAGATGCATGCTGGATAGCGGTCGATGTGTGGAGTAATAGTTGTAGATGCAGAATCATTTCGATCTACTTGTCGCGGACGTGATGCCTATATAGATGATCATAACTAGATATTCTCATAACTATGCACTTTTCTATCAATTGCTCGACAGTAATTTGTTCACCCACCATAATACTTATGCTATCTTGAGAGAAGCCACTAGTGAAACCTATGGCCCCAGGGTCTATCTTTTCTCATATAAGTTTCCGATCTACATTATTTTACATCTTTACTTTCCAATCCATATCAAAAATACCAAAAATATTTATCTTATCTTATTAACTATTTTAGATCTCACTTTCGCAAGTTACCGTGAAGGGGTTGACAACCCCTTTATCGCGTTGGTTTCGAGGTTCTTGTTTGTTTGTGTAGGTACGAGGGACTTGCATGGAGCCTCCTACTGGATTGATACCTTGGTTATCAAAAACAGAGGGAAATACTTACGCTACTTTGCTGCATCACCCTTTCCTCTTCAAGGGAAAACCAACGCAGTGCTCAAGAGGTAGCATGCTGTCACGTTACAATCGGAAACACAAGTATTATTGAAACCATGGGCATTCTATTTACCATTTACGTGCCGCCAGGCATCCCCTTTTTTATTAGCTAGAAGGAGCCGTGTAGGGTAGCTATTTGAGTACGAGAAGCGTGCGATCAGACCCCTGCACGTGCTTATCGGGAGGAGAGCCCTTTGACCTCCATATGCCGTCCACCTCTCTCCCAAGGTCTCCATTAATGACACCCAAGCCTATGTTTAATGGTGTGGCTATGTCTCACTCGACAGAGATTTAAGAGAGAGAAAAGAAAATCAGAAAGCACGGATCTTGATGTAAGATCCGACGGACCTATATAACATCTACTGCGATTTATAGCAAGGCTAATGAATATATAAGGACGACGACAGTGGATAACAATTGTCTTACATAATTAGGAAGATAATTAAAAAATCCACATGCGGCGACGCCCGGAATACACAATGGCAAAAGAAGAAGGAAGACAACGATCTGGCTCGCTGATCTCTACTTTGTTGATGCGTTGCTGCAGGCCGCGGTCTAGTCCCCGCGGCGAGCGGCGATGAGCTCTTTCATGTCCTCAAGATGCTGCTTGAGAGCATCCGCGGATTCCTCCACCTGCCTTTGGCGCTCGGTGCGGAGCATGTCATTCTCGTCCATTAGTTTCTTGACGATGACGCTGGTCCTCTTCAACAAGGCACTGGTCTCCTCCTGCTGGTCTGCACTTTGGACAATCTTCGCCCTCAGCAGGTCGCACTCGTCCCGTAGCCTCTCACTGTTACTTGCCGGATGACGCCGGTAGCCTTCTCAAACAAGGCATTCATGTCGTCCTGCAACCTCGCCCAGCCAGATATCTGATCCATCTGGCTATGGATGATTGCATGGATGCGCTTGTAAGAGTCGTCGCCTGCCCACGAGACATTTTGCCAGGCTGCCACAGTGCAGCGGGACATCTCTGCTGCATTCGCGGCGTGGCGGGACATCTCTGCAGCTTCTGCGGCGTGGACGGACCGGTCTGCTGCATAGATGGCGCGGCGGGACCTCCGTTTTGCTTCGGCAGCGCGGCAGGACCTCTGTGCTACTACTTCCGCACGGCGGGACATGTCGGCTGCTTTCACAGCGAGGCGCGACATCTCTCGTGCTTCCACTTCCATGCTCGCCTCTCCCTGGTGGTAATCTCTCGACCCAGAACTCATGCTGGCCATGGCAGATGCTACGTCTGGAGCTTGCGTTGGTTTTCCTTGAAGAGGAAAGGGTGATGCAGCAATAGTAGCGTAAGTATTTCCCTTAGTTATTGAGAACCAAGGTATCAATCTAGTAGGAGGCTCCTCAAAAGTCCCACGCACCTACACAAACAAACAAGAACTCGCAACCAACGCAATAAAGGGGTTGTCAATCCCTTCACGGCCACTTGCGAAAGTGAGATCTGATAGAGATAATATGATAAGATAAATATTTTTGGTATTTTTGTGATATAGATAGGAAAAGTAAAGAAGCAAATAAAAGTAGATTGAAAGCTTATATGATAAGAGATAGATCCGGGGGCCATAGGTTTCACTAGTGGTTTCTCTCAAGATAGCATAAGTATTACGGTGGGTGAACAAATTACCGTCGAGCAATTGATAGAAAAGCGAGTAATTATGAGATTATCTAGGCATGATCATGTATATAGGCACCATGTCCGTGAGAAGTAGACCGACTCCTGCCTGCATCTACTACTATTACTACACACATCGACCGCTATCCAGCATGCATTCGTGCAAGAAAGCACTCTAATAGCGCTATTGTTTAACGCCCCTAGCTAGGCATAAAAGCAAGGATAGATCTAAGTAGTTCCATAATAATAAAATAGATCACGAAGCACATCTCATGTGCTCTATGTTCGGCAGAGCAAGCAAAAGTAATCAAAAGGTCTAAATTTAATGGGACAAAAGTCCTCAAGATCAATCTCAGGAGGTATGGGTTCCTCCTTTGGCCCTTCATATTGCACAACTAATTCATCATTATAAGCATTCTTTTGGCAGAACTTCGTGAGCCTATACTCAAGACAGTATCCTAGCTTATTGTTTCAAAGAGCAAAATCATTATTAAGTTTGGAAATTCTATCAACTAGGACATTGGTAGGAACCTTTTTTCTAAGGTTTTCATTAAAAGCAACATAGTCCAAAGATTGAAAGCGCCTAATCTCCTCTTGATCAAAGAGGATTGCCTCTATGGGAGGAAGACCGGCGACCATCGTATAGTGTGCAAAAATTTCTTTGGCTTCTCTTATTATAAATCTAAACACATGTGCCAAAAATATAGTTGTTCCGCGCTTAACAGAAGAATGCTCAATATTAGAAAATTCTAGGACAATTCTTTGTATGCAAGGATGCATGTGCATAAACTATCTTTCAAGTTCAACTATAAGCATGGCAATAGCATCCGCAAGACTACTAGTTCTATGAAGAATAGAACTACCCATAGAAGGTAAAGCACCAATACAAGTAAAGAAATCTTGAATAACCCCTTTTCCAATAATATTACCATTACCGATTCGAATTTTTTTTGTATGTAAGATAGTGGGTTCTTTAGTAGGAGCATCAGAATTTTCCATGTTATTATTATCCATATCAATGATAATCTCCCCAGTTTCAGACATAACGGCAGAAAAAGCAAGGAGAAAGCAAAAGAGAGAGGAGATTGGGAAAGAGAGGGCGAATAAAACGGCAAGGATTAATTGGGGGAGAGGAAAACGAGAGGCAAATGGCAAATAATGTAATGCGAGGGAGATGAGTTTGTGATGGGTACTTGGTATGTCTTGACTTGAGCGAAGACCTCCCTGGCAACGGCGCCAGGAATCCTACTAGCTATGTCTTGACCTTGCGTTGGTTTTCCTTGAAGAGGAAAGGGTGATGCAGCAATAGTAGCTTAAGTATTTCCCTCAGTGTTTGAGAACCAAGGTATCAATCCAGTAGGAGGCTCCTCAAAAGTCCCACGCACCTACACAAACAAACAAGAACTCACAACCAACGCAATAAAGTGGTTGTCAATCCCTTCATGGCCACTTGCGAAAGTGAGATCAGATAGAGATAATATGATAAGATAAATATTTTTGGTATTTTTGTGATATAGATAGGAAAAGTAAAGTTGCAAATAAAAGTAGATTGAAAGCTTATATGATAAGAGATAGACCCGGGGGCCATAGGTTTCACTAGTGGATTCTCTCAAGATAGCATAAGTATTACGGTGGGTGAATAAATTACTGTCGAGCAATTGATAGAAAAGAGAATAATTATGAGATTATCTAGGCATGATCATGTATATAGGCATCACGTCCGTGACAAGTAGACCGACTCCTGCCTGCATCTACTACTATTACTCCACACATCAACCGCTATCCAGCATGCATCTAGAGTATTAAGTTCATAAAGAACAGAGTAATGCATTAAGAAAGATGACATGATGTAGAGCGATAAACTCATGCAAAATGATGTAAACCCCATCTTTTTATCCTTGATGGTAACAATACAATACGTGCCTTGCTGTCCCTGCTGTCACTAGGAAAGGAAACCGCAAGATTGAACCCAAAGCTAAGCATTTCTCCCACTGCAAGAAAGATCAATCTAGTAAGCCAAACCAAACTGATAATTCGAAGAGACTTGCAAAGATAACTTAATCACACATAAAAGAATTCAGAGGAGATTCAAATATTTCTCATAGATTAACTTGATCATAAACCCACAATTCATCAGATCTCGACAAACACACCGCAAAAGGAGTTACATCGAATAGATCTCCAAAAGATCAAGGAGAACTTTGTATTGAGATTCAAAGAGAGAGAAGAAGCCATCTAGCTAATAACTATGGACCCGAAGGTCTGTGGTAAACTAATCACAACTCATCGGAAAGGCTATGGTAGATGTAGAAGCCCTCCGTGATTGATTCCCCCTCCGGCGGAGTGCCAGCGAAGGCTCCAAGATGGGATCTCGCGGATACAGAATGTTATGGTGGTGGAAATAGTTTTTCGTGGTCGCTTCTGATGTTTTCGAGGTACATGGGTATATATAGGAGGAAGAAGTAGGTCGGTGGACGCTCGAGGGGCCCACGAGGGTGGGGGCCACGCCTAGCCCTAGGGGGCGCGCCGGGCACCCTTGTGGCCGCCTCGCTTGTTTCTTGACTTCCACCCCAAGTCCTCTGGATCACGTTTGTTCCTAAAAGATCGCTCCCAAAGGTTTCATTCCATTTGGACTCCGTTTGATATTCTTTTTCTTCGAAACACTGAAATAGGCTAAAAACAGCAATTCAGGCTGGGCCTCCAGTTAGTAGGTTAGTCCCAAAAATGATATAAAAGTGTAAAGTAAAGCCCATAAACATCCAAAACGGGCAATATAATAGCATGGAACAATCAAAAAATATAGATACGTTGGAGACGTATCAGCAGACGCAAGGGAAGAATGTTGAATGACTTGTTTGTTTTGTGGATGAGGAGTTGAGGAGGAATGTGCAGTCATCTTGGCATAGTAGTATTTATAACCGAGTACTAATACGCTCCTAAGTGGGAAACTGTTTAGGTTATGATCGGTGTGAACAGGTTTGCAATTAAATATAGCATGGTAGTAGTAGTAATTTGGAATGTGACGAGACGCAAGCTCAAAATTTATTGATGGTTCTAGTTTCGAAGTGCGGCACTATTCCCGGATGGCGTAACATGGGCACGTGTTCTCGGCCGTGGTGTAGCATATGCCATGGTAGTTCTTTTTCTACGGTTGTGTACGTGCAATAACTGGCACGGTCAGATACGTATCTTACGGTTATTGGGCCGTTTGATAGGGGTAGCCGCGTGGCCAGCTATAGACTAGTCTTTTTTTCAGACGCATTAAACCTATCTCTCGGGACTTCTCACATGCACCATCTCTAGCTCCCTAGGTCGATGCCATCCACATACACTTGTACTCTGAGTTCAGTATGTTATACAGGAAGAGAAGAGGTGCAAGAACGCACTCGTCCTCTCTCACACACACATCTGTTTTTTTCTCGAAAAAGAGGATGATGACCCCCGGCCTCTACATCTGGGAGTCACACACGCATCTGTAGCTATGAATTGTAGTGTTCTCAACCATACGATTGCCTCTATCATAGGATTCACGTTGCTCCTTGGCCTTGAGATTGAGAAGTTTAAAACGCGAAGGCTAAGCTGGAGGCGCGAGGTTTTGGTAAATGTGCAGGCCGCACACGACACCAACACGACACGAGCTTCATCTGCCTGGTGCGCAGTCCAGTGAGTTGTCTAACACAACCAGGCCCTGCTTGGTATCTGCGCCTCGACATATGCGCAGAGAAATTAGGGTCGGAGGGAGTACTACTAGTAGTAGTACTACTTTGATGTGTCGCGTCAACTCACACAAGTATGAAACAGGTCGTGAACAAACAAGCATATACCCCCTCCATTCCAAAATACTACTTGAATTCCATTTGTCCAAAAATGGATGTACCTATATACTAAAAAATGTCTAGATACATCTATATTTTGACAAATGGAAGGCATGTATTGTGGAACGGAGGGAGTACTTGTCATCAAAATGGATAAAAAGGGACGTATCTAGAACTAAAATACGTCTACATACATCTCCTTTTATCCATTTTGATGACAAGTAGTACTTCTTACCCAAAGGAACTTCATATCCAACAGACACAAAATATCTGTTTGACTGTTGGAAATTACTGATCTGATGTCAAAGTAATTGCTGCATAGCCACCAAAACCCACCATTTCTGAAGCTAAAGTAGACCGGTCTAATCCCTATATTAGCATATTACTATGATAAACAGAAGGCACTGTAGAAACATTTAGGACGTGAGCTTGTCAATCTGAATGTGGAGGGACACCAGCTTAGCCCCGGCCAGCAGCTTGGGAAGAACAGTGAAGAAGGTCAGCTCCTGCACGGCGATGTCGCCGGGATCCTTGCTTCTTGTCACCTCCATTTCCACCTTGACGGTGTCGGTCATGCCTTTGGGCTCCCCCGGCAGGCCGTTCGCCCACTGCTTGGCCACGTAGTGCGGTAGTGGGGACGCCCCCGCTCTGATGCAGACGACCGACATGGAGATAGGCGCGCCGATGTCGAGCACACTGCCGACCAAGAAAAACGCGCGGATGTCCTCCTCCGCGAGTAGCAAGAGTCGTGGCTCCGACAGTGGCACTTGCAGCTAGAGCACCTTGCTGTACTGGATCCTGTGCAAGGGCATGGGATGCGCGGTGCCGATGTGGTCGTAGAGCGCCGGCGATGGTCCTTTGTAGCTGCAGACGGGCACGGGGCATTTGCAGGGCGCGAGCGGACACTCGCTCTAGTGATCGGCGAGCTTATGGTAAGTGCCGTAGAACCCACAACCTTCGTGTGGGCACTACACCCTCACCGATGAAAGGACGACGTCCAACGTCGTGTTCCCCATGTTGAAGCCACCGCCGCGCTCGCACTTCTGGCACTGCCGCTGGTTCCCGGGGCGCTCGAGGCGGCAGTCCGCGCAGGCCAGGTGCCCTCCCTTGCAATGCAGAAATCAATCAAACAACACATCAATCAAGAAACTTGCACCTTGCTTGATCATCCGAACGGACGAGGTGTATTCGAACCTCATACACTGGAGGCGTCAAGGGACGGAGACACAAGGGGAAGTGAAGCAAGGTGAGGTCCATCGAGACCATAGAGAGCTGAAGGAAATATGCCCTAGAGGCAATAATAAAGTTATTATTTATTTCCTCATCTCATGATTAATGTTTATTATTCATGCTAGAATTGTATTAACCGAAAACATGATACATGTGTGAATACATAGACAAACATAGTGTCACTAGTATGCCTCTACTTGACTAGCTCGTTAATCAAAGATGGTTAAGTTTCCTAACCATAGACATGAGTTGTCATTTGATTAACGGGATCACATCATTAGGAGAATGATGTGATTGACTTGACCCATTCCGTTAGCTTAGCACTTGATCGTTTAGTATGTTGCTATTGCTTTCTTCATGACTTATACATGTTCCTATGACTATGAGATTATGCAACTCCCGTTTACCAGAGGAACACTTTGTGTGCTACCAAACGTCACAACATAACTGGGTGATTATAAAGGTGCTCTACAGGTATCTCCGAAGGTACTTGTTGAGTTGGCATATTTCGAGATTTGTATTTGTCACTCCGATTGTCGGAGAGGTATCTCTGGGCCCTCTCGGTAATGCACATCACTATAAGCCTTGCAAGCAATGTGACTAATGAGTTAGTTGCAAGACGATGCATTACATAGCGAGTAAAGAGACTTGCCGGTAACGAGATTGAACTTGGTATTGAGATACCGACGATCGAATCTCAGGCAAGTAACATATTGATGACCAAGGGAACACCGTATGTAGTTACGTGGTTTGACTGATATAGATCTTCGTAAAATATGTGGGAACCAATATGAGCATCTAGGTTCCGCTATTGGTTATTGACCAGAGACATGTCTTGGTCATGTCTATGTAGTTCTCGAACCCGTACGGTCCTCACGCTTAAAGTTCGGTGACGACCGGTATTATGAGTTTTTGTGTTTTGATGTACCGAAGGTAGTTCGGAGTCTCGGATATGATCACAGACATGACAAGGAGTCTTGAAATGATCGAGACGTAAAGATCGATATATTTGACGACTATGTTCGGACAACGGAAGTGTTTCGGGAGGTTTCGGACATTTACCGGAGTACCGGGGGGTTACCGGAACCCCCGGGGAGTATATTGGGCCTAATGGGCCTTAGTGGGAAAAGAGGAGGGGTGGCCAGGGCATCCGTGCGCCCCCTCCCCCTCTAGTCCGAATTGGACAAGGAGGGGGGCGGCGCCCCCCTTTTTCCTTCTCCTCCTCTCTCCCTTCCTTCCCTTCTCCTACTCCTACAAGGAAAGGAGGAGTCCTACTCCTCGTGGGAGTAGTAGTCCCCCCTTGGAGCGCCCTCCTCCTGTCCGGCCGCCTCCCCCCTTGCTCCTTTATATACGGGGGCAGGCGGGCACCTCTAGACACACAAGTTGATCTGTTGATCTCTCCCAGCCGTGTTCGGTGCCCCCCTCCACCATATTCCACCTCGGTCATATCGTAGCGGTGCTTAGGCGAAGCCCTTTGTTGGTAGCAACATCATCACCGTCATCAGGCCGTCATGCTGAGAAAACTCTCCCGTGAAGCTCTGCTGGATAGGTGTTTGCGGGACGTCATCGAGCTGAACGTGTGCTGAAATCGGAGGTGCCATACGTTCGGTACTTGGATCGGTCAGATCATGAAGATGTATGACTACATCAACCATGTTGTGCTAACGCTTCTGCTTTCAGTCTTCAACGGTACGTGGGCTTACTCTCCCCGCTCGTTGCTGTGCATCACCATGATCTTGCGTGTGCGTCGGAATTTTTTTGAAATTACTACGTTCCCCAACAGTGGCATCCGAGCCAGGTTTATGCGTAGATGTTATATGCACGAGTAGAACACAAGTGAGTTGTGGGCGATACAAGTCATACTTCTTACCACCATGTCATACTTTGGTTCGGCGGTATTTTTAGATGAAGCCTCCCGGACCGACATTATGTGTACGCTTACGCGAGACTGGTTCTACCGACGTGCTTTGGACATAGGTGGCTGGCGGGTGTCAGTTTCTCCAACTTTAGTTGAACCGAGTGTGGCTACGCCCGGTCCTTGAGAAGGTTAAAACAGCACTAACTTGACAAAATATCGTTGTGGTTTTGATGCGTAGGTAAGAACGGTTCTTGCTCAGACCATAGCAGCCATGTAAAACTTGCAACAACAAAGTAGAGGACGTCTAACTTGTTTTTGCAGGGCATATTGTGATGTGATATGGTCAAGACATGATGCTAAATTTTATTGTATGAGATGATCATGTTTTGTAACAGAGTTATCGGCAACTGGCAGGAGCCATATGGTTGTCGCTTTATTATATGCAATGCAATCGCCCTGTAATTGCTTTACTTTATCACTAAGCGGTAGCGATAGTCGTAGAAGCAATAGTTGGTGAGACAACAGCGATGCTACGATGGAGATCAAGGTGTCACACCGATGACGATGGTGATCATGACGGTGCTTTCTATATGGAGATCAAAGGCACAAGATGATGATGGCCATATCATATCACCTATATTGATTGCATGTGATGTTTATCTTTTATGCATCTTATTTTGCTTTGATGACGGTAGCGTTGTAAGATGATCCCTCACTAAATTTCAAGGTATAAGTGTTCTCCCTGAGTATGCACCGTTGCGAAAGTTCTTCGTGCTGAGACACCACATGATGATCAGGTGTGATCAGCTCTATGTTCAAATACAACGGGTATAAGACAATTTTGCACACGCAGAATACGTAGGTTAAACTTGACGAGCCTAGCATATGCAGATATGGCCTCGGAACACTGAGACCGAAAGGTCGAGCGTGAATCATATAGTAGATATGATCTACATAGTGATGTTCACCATTGAAAACTACTCCATCTCACGTGATGATCGGACATGGTTTAGTTGATTTGGATCACGTGATCACTTAGATGATTAGAGGGATGTCTATCTAAGTGGGAGTTCTTAAGTAATGTGATTAATTGAACATAAATTTATCATGAACTTAGTACCTGATAGTATTTTTGCTTGTCTATGTTATTGTACATAGATGGCCCGTGCTGTTGTTCCGTTGAATTTTAATGCATTCCTTGAGAAAGCTAAGTTGAAAGATGATGGTAGCAATTACACGGACTAGGTTTGTAACTTTAGGATTATCCTCAGTGCTGCACAGAAGAATTACGTCATGGAAGCACCGTTGGGTGCCAGGCCTGCTGCAGATGCAACTAACAACCTTAAGAACGTCTGGCAGAGCAAAGCCAATGACTACTCGATAGTTCAGTGTGCCATGCTTTACGGCTTAGAACCAGGACTTCAACGACATTTTGAACATCATGGAGCATATGAGATGTCCTAGGAGTTGAAGTTAATATTTCAAGCAAATGCCCGGATTGAGAGATATGAAGTCTCCAATAAGTTCTATAGATGCAAGATGGAGGATAATAGTTCTGTCAGTGAACATATACTCAAAATGTCTGGGTATAATAATCACTTGGTTCAACTGGGAGTTAATCTTCCTGATGATAGTGTCATTGACAGAATTCTTTAATCACTGCCACCAAGCTACAAGAGCTTCGTGATGAACTATAATATGCAAGGGATGAACAAGACTATTCCCGAGCTCTTCGCAATGCTAAAGGCTGCAGAGGTAGAAATCAAGAAGGAGCATCAAGTGTTGATGGTCAACAAGACCACCAGTTTCAAGAAAAAGGGTAAAGGGAAGAAGAAGGGGAACTTCAAGAAGTACGACAAGTAAGTTGCCGCTCAGGAGAAGAAACCCAAGTCTGGACCTAAGCCTAAGTCTGAGTGCTTCTACTTCAAAGGGACTGGTCACTGGAAGCGGAACTACCCCAAGTATTTGGCGGATAAGAAGGATGGCAAGGTGAACAAAGGTATATGTGATATACATGTTATTGATGTGTACCTTACTAATGCTCGCAGTTGCACCTGCGTATTTGATACTGGTTCTGTTGCTAATATTTGCAACTCGAAACAGGGACTATGGATTAAGCGAAGATTGGCTAAGGATGAGGTGACGATGCGCGTGGGAAATGGTTCCAAAGTCGATGTGATCGCGGTCGGCACGCTACCTCAACATCTACCTTCAGGATTAGTTTTAGACCTGAATAATTGTTATTTGGTGCCAACATTGAGCATGAACATTATATGTGGATCTTGTTTGATGCAAGACGGTTATTCATTTAAATCAGAGAATAATGGTTGTTCTACTATATGAGTAATATCTTTTAAGGTCATGCACCCTTGAAGAGCGGTCTATTTATCTTGAATCTCGATAGTAGTGATACACATATTCATAATGTTGAAGCCAAAAGATGCAGAGTTGATAATGATAGTGCAACTTATTTGTGGCACTGCCGTTTAGGTCATATTGGTGTAAAGCGCATGAAGAAACTCCATACTGATGGACTTCTGGAATCACTTGATTATGAATCACTTGGTACTTGCGAACCATGCCTTATGGGCAAGATGACTAAAACGCCATTCTCCGGAACAATGGAGTGAGCAACAGATTTGTTGGAGATCATACATACTGATGTATGTGGTCCAATGAATGTTGAGGCTCGCGGATGGTATCGTTATTTTCTCACCTTCACAGATGATTTTAGCAGATATGGGTATATCTACTTAATGAAACGTAAATCTGAAACATTTCAAAAGTTCAAAGAATTTCAGAGTGAAGTAGAAAATCATCATTACAAGAAAATAAAATTTCTACGATCTAATCATGGAGGAGAATATTTGAGTTACGAGTTTGGTCTTCATTTGAAACAATGAGGAATAGTTTCGTAACTCACGCCACCCAGAACACCACAGCGTAATGGTGTGTTCGAATGTCATAATCGTACTTTACTAGATATGGTGCAATCTATGATGTCTCTTACTGATTTACCGCTATCGTTTTGGGGTTATGCTTTAGAGACAGCTGCATTCACATTAAATAGGGCACCATCAAAATCCGTTGAGATGACGCCTTATGAACTGTGGTTTGGCAAGAAACCAAAGTTGTCGTTTCTTAAAGTTTGGGGCTGCGATGCTTATGTGAAAAAAAAACTTCAACCTGATAACCTCGAACCCAAATTGGAAAAATGTGTCTTCATAGGATACCCAAAGGAGACTATTGGGTACACCTTCTGTCACAGATCCGACGGCAGGACATTTGTTGCTAAATTTGGATCCTTTCTAGAGAAGGAGTTTCTCTCGAAAGAAGTGAGTGGGAGGAAAGTAGAACTTGATGAGGTAACTGTACCTACTCCCTTATTGGAAAGTAGTTCATCACAGAAACTGGTTCCTGTGACGCCTACACCAATTAGTGAGGAAGCTAATGATATTGATCATGAAACTTCAGATCAAGTTACTACTGAACCTCGTAGGTCAACTAGAGTAAGATCCGCACTTGAATGGTACGGTAATCCTATTCTGGAGGTCATGTTACTTGACCATGGCGAACCTACGAACTATGAGGAAGTGATGATGAGCCCAGATTCCGCAAAATGGCCTGAGGCCATGAAATCTGAGATGGGATCCATGTATGAGAACAAAGTGTGGACTTTGGTTGACTTGCCCGATGATCGGCAAGCCATCGATAATAAATGGATCTTCAAGAAGAAGACTGACGCTGATGGTAATGTTACTGTCTACAAAGCTTGACTTGTTGCGAAAGCTTTTCGACAAGTTCAGGGGGTTGACTACGATGAGACTTTCTCACCCGTAGCGATACTTAAGTCTGTCCGAATCATGTTAGCAATTGCTACATTTTATGATTACGTAATTTGGCAAATGGATGTCAAAACTGCATTCCTGAATGGATTTCTGGAAGAAGAGTTGTATATGATGCAACCAGAAGGTTTTGTCGATCCGAAAGGTGCTAACAAAGTGTGCAAGCTCCAACGATCCATTTATGGACTGGTGCAAGCCTCTTACAGTTGGAATAAACACTTTGATAGTTTGATCAAAGCATGTGGTTTTATACAGACTTTTGGAGAAGCCTGTATTTACAAGAAAGTGAGTGGGAGCTCTGTAGCATTTCTGATATTATATGTGGACGACATATTGTTGATGGGAAATGATATAGAATTGCTGGATAGCATAAAAGGATATTTGAATAAAAGTTTTTCAATGAAAGACCTCGGTGAAGCTACTTATATATTGGGCATCAAGATCTATACAGATAGATCAAGATCCTTAATTGGACTTTTACAAAGCACATACCTTGATAAAGTTTTGAAGAATTTCAAAATGGATCAAGCAAAGAAAGGTTTCTTGCCTGTATTACAAGGTGTGAAGTTGAGTCAGACTCAATGCCCGACCACTACAGAAGATAGAGAGAAAATGGAAGATGTTCCCTATGGTTCAGCCATAGGCTCTATCATGTATGCAATGCTGTGTACCAGACCTGATGTGTGCCTTGCTATTAGTTTAGCAGGGAGCTACCAAACTAATCCAGGAGTGGATCACTGGATAGCGGTCCAGAACATCCTAAAATACCTGAAAAGGACTAAGGACATGTTTCTCGTTTATGGAGGTGACAAAGAGCTAGTCGTAAATGGTTACGTCGATGCAAGCTTTAACACTGATCCGGACGAGTCTAAATCACAAATCGGATACGTGTTTATATTGAATGGTGGAGCTGTCAGTTGGTGCAGTTCTAAACAAAGTGTCGTGGCAGGATCTACGTGTGAAGCGGAGTACATAGCTACTTCGGAAGCAGCAAATGAAGGAGTCTAGAAGAAGGAGTTCATATCCGATCTAGGTGTCATACCTAGTGCATCGGGTCCAATGAAAATCTTTTGTGACAATACTGGTGCAATTGCCTTGGCAAAGGAATCCAGATTTCACAAGAGAATCAATCACATCAAGAGACGCTTCAATTCCATCCGTGATCAAGTCCAGGTGGGAGACATAGAGATTTGCGAGATACATATGGATCTGAATGTTGAAGACCCGTTGACTAAGCCTCTTCCACGAGCAAAACATGATCAGCACCAAGACTCCATGGGTGTTAGAATCATTACTGTGTAATCTAGATTATTGACTATTGTGCAAGTGGGAGACTGAAGGTAATATGCCCTAGAGGCAATAATAAAGTTATTATTTATTTCCTCATATCATGATAAATGTTTATTATTCACGCTAGAATTGTATTAACCGGAAATATGATACATGTGTGAATACATAGACAAACATAGTGTCACTAGTATGCCTCTACTTGACTAGCTCGTTAATCAAAGATGGTTAAGTTTCCTAACCATAGACATGAGTTTTCATTTGATTAACGGGATCACATCATTAGGAGAATGATGTGATTGACTTGACCCATTTTGTTAGCTTAGCACTTGATCATTTAGTATGTTGATATTGCTTTCTTCATGACTTATACATGTTCCTATGACTATGAGATTATGCAACTCCCGTTTATCGGAGGAACACTTTGTGTGCTACCAAACGTCACAACGTAACTGGGTGATTATAAAGGTGCTCTATAGGTGTCTCCGAAGGTACTTGTTGAGTTGGCGTATTTCGAGACTAGGATTTGTCACTCCGATTGTCGGAGAGGTAACTTTGGGCCCTCTCAGTAATGCACATCACTATAAGCCTTGCAAGCAATGTGACTAATGATTTAGTTGTGAGATGATGCATTACATAACGAGTAAGGAGACTTGCTGGTAACGAGATTGAACTAGGTATTGAGATTTCGATGATCGAATCTCGGGCAAGTAACATACCGATGACAATGGGAACAACTTATGTAGTTATGCAGGTTGACCGATAAAGATCTTTTTAGAATATGTGGGCACCAATATGAGCATCCAAGTTCCGCTATTGGTTATTGACCAAAGACATGTCTCTGTCATGTCTACATAGTTCTCGAACTCGTAGGGTCCGCACGGTTAAACTTTGGTGACGATCGGTATTATGAGTTTTTGTGTTTTGATGTACCGAAGGTAGTTCGGAGTCTCGGATATGATCATGGACATGACGAGGAGTCTTGAAATGATTGAGATGTAAAGATCGATATATTGGACGACTATGTTCGGACACTGGAAGTGTTCCGGGAGGTTTCGGACATTTACCGGAGTACCGGGGGGTTACCGGAACCCCCCGGGGAGTATATTGGGCCTAATGGGCCTTAGTGGGAGAAGAGGAGGGGCGGCCAGGGCAGCCACGCGCCCCCTCCCTCTCTAGTACGAATTGGACAAGGAGGGGGGGCCTTTTTCCTTCTCCTCCTCTCTCCCTTCCTTCCCTTCTCCTACTCCTACAAGGAAAGGAGGAGTCCTACTCCCGGGGTGAGTAGGACTCCCCCCTCGGCACGCCCTCCTCTTGGCCGGCCGCCTCCCCCTCTTGATCCTTTATATACAGGGGCGGAGGGAACCTCTAGACACACAAGTTGCTCTGTTGATCTCTCCCAGCCGTCTGCAGTGCCCCCCTCCACCATATTCCACCTCGGTCATATTGTAGCGGTGCTTAGCCAAAGCCCTGCATCGGTAGCAACATCATCACCGTCATCAGCCCGTCGTGCTGACAAAACTCTCCCATGAAGCTCTGGTGGATCGGAGTTCGCGGTACATCATCGAGTTGAACGTGTGCTGAACTCGGAGGTGTCGTACGTTCGTGGTACATCTACGAGGGAACGTGGGCTTACTCTCACCATGATCTTGCATGTGCATAGGATTTTTTTTTGAAATTACTACGTTCCCCAACAAGAGCTCCATCGTCGGGTCCTGTTCCGTCTACATGATCTCGCCCTCCTCGTGCACAACCATCTCTCGCTTTAGGGCCATGGTGAGGGAGTCCTGGATTAGGGGGTCCTCAGATAGCCGGACTATATGCTTATGCTGGACTATTGGACTATGAAGATACAAGATTGAAGACTTCGTCTCGTGTCCGGGTGGGACTCTCCTTTGTGTGGAAGGCAAGCTTGGCGATTTGGATATGTAGATTTCCTTCTCTGTAACCGACTCTATGTAACCCTAGCCCCCTCCGGTGTCTATATAAACCGGAGGGTTTAGTCCGTGGGACGAGAACAATCATAATCATAGGCTAGCTTCTAGGGTTTAGCCTCTACGATCTCATGGTAGATCAACTCTTGTAATACTCATATCATCAAGATCAATCAAGCAGGAAGTAGGGTATTACCTTGTCAGGACCCCGACTCGATGACACATCGATCTAGCCTGTAACACCTCATATCACTTTGCGGCCTCACGCACGGTATCCCCACGGGTGTCGCCTTACCTTTGCCCGGGACCGTTTGCGCCTTTTGGCTCACGTATATGATAGTGTCGCTAGCATCCATATGTTAAGGAGCCCGGGCTGACATGACTAGTTGTAAACCCAAAGTGGCACAGACTTACAGGGACAGGCATCCATGACCCAACAACAAACGTGTCGGTCATCAGCAAGTGGGTCCGGGCTATAGCACTGGGCTAGCAGGACTCCGGTAAACCGGGCTGTAGCGGGCTAACAGGACTCCGGTACTCAATGCGTGACATTTCCCCGAAGGGACAGACACCGGAACGAAGAAGGACACATGCCGGCCAGCCTAAGTGTTCCAGAGCAGTAGCAAGCTACCATGGCTCAGCGGTAACACTAGGAGACATTTCCCGGTAAGAGAGGCTACTAAGGATAAACAACTAGATAGTCAGATCCCACACATACCAAGCATTTCAATCATACACACAGTATGCTCGATATGTGCAAATACAACAAGGCATCACAACATGACTCTATGACACAAGTACTTTATTTAAGGCTCAGAGAGCCATACATAACATACACAAAGGTACGGGTCACACGACCCAGCATTCAAGTCATACAGTCATACAAACCAGCAGCGGAAGTAACTTGTCTGAGTACAGACAACTAGAAAAATAAAAGAGGCTTGGAAAGCCTAGCTATACTACGTGGTCCTTCATAAGCTCAGGATCACCACCTGGGCCTTAGCCTACTCATTGATGTCAACGTCTACGTAGAACCCATCAGAAGGGGTTGCAGCGTCTTCTGTAAAAATGTAAATTATAGCAACATGAGTACAAAGGTACTCAGCAAGACTTACATCAGATCCTACATACATGCATATTATCAAGAAGGGTTGGTGGAGTTATTGCAGCAAGCCAGCTTTGACTCTTGGCTAGGCTAACCTATGAGACTCCAACTTGAAATAGTTTTGCGCACACGAGTCCGCTACTCACCACTTCAATACACTACCGAGGATTCACCTCCGTCTTCCTGCGGAAGAGCCCTCCTCGGCACTCACACTTATCTTGAGGCTTTTAGTAGTTTCCATTTACTTGTCTATGAACTGTATAGGCAACCAAGTAGTCCTTTACCGCAGACGCGGCTATTCGAATAGATCATGATAACCCTGCAGGGGTGTACTTCTTCATACACGCTCTCACCACTTACCGTCGTTTACACGACATGTACTCGGCAACCTTCAAGCGGAAGCCCAACGTGGGTGTCGGCCACGACCTACCTAATCACCTAAGTCTCCAATCCAGGTTTATCGCCTATCCAGGTTCCATCCGCAGGGAGTCCGGCCGAGGTTTCCCATACGGCCCCGAACGATGTGTACAGGGGTCCGTGACACCTAACGGGTGCCCGGTATTCCCGGCCACGTACCTACCGCATCACAGCCCACCCCTACGGTCAGCGCTGTCCACGGCCTCCAGTAGGCTACAAACACCAGAAACTACTTGCAACTCCTGGACGGAGAACTAGGGTGAATAAGAAGCCGAGAGGGTCCACTGGTTTCGGGCCCAATGCATGGTAGTAGCTGATTCTTAAATCACACATACAGATCTCAGTGCTTAAGGTCGGCTTCAATGAAACAACCCACCATGTACTCCTACATGGCCTCTCATCGATACCTTTACCAAATCGTGTTCACCACACCACTCTCATTACCGACATAATCATTTCACTCTAGCCCATCACCCAGATGAACCAGACCTGACACGACTCTAAGCATAGCAGGCATAGAAAGGTAGGAACAACACATACATATGGCTCAATCAACTCCTACACATGCTAGTGGGTTTCATCTAGTTACTGTGGCAATGACAGGTCATGCAGAGGAAATGGGTTCAACTACCGTAGCACACAGCAGTTTGAATCGCGTTGTCTTAATGCAGTAAAAGAGAGCAGGAGCGAGAACATGGGATTGTATCGATATGATCAAATGGTTGGTTGCTTGCCTGATGGTTCGATGCACGGATACGGTTCTTCGTTAGGGTAGTCACGGTACTCCTCGGGGACAGATCCTGTCGTAAAGGATAACGATACACAGGCATCACCAAACAATGTGCAACAATATGATGCATGCATGAAACATGGCAATATGAGTGTGTTGGGCTAATGCAACTAAAGCTACCAACGCTGTCAGGACCCCGACTCGATGTCACATCGATCTAGCTGGTAACACCTCATATCACTTTGCGGCCTCACGCACGGTATCCCCACGGGTGTCGTCTTACCTTTTCCCGGGACCGTTTGCGCTTTTTGGCTCGCGTATATGAAAGTGTCGCTAGCATCCATATGATAAAGAGCCCGGGCTGACATGACTAGTCGTAAACCCAAAGTGGCACAGACTTACAGGGACAGGCATCCATGACCCAGCTTCGAACGTGTCGGTCATCAGCAAGTGGGTCCGGGCTGTAGCACTGGGCTAGCAGGACTCCAGTAAACCGGGCTGTAGCGGGCTAACAGGACTCCGGTACTCAAAGCGTGACATTTCCCCGAAGGGACAGACACAGGAACGAAGAAGGACACATGCCGGCCAGCCTAAGTGTTCCAGAGCAGTAGCAAGCTACCATGGCTCAGCGGTAACACTAGGAGACATTTCCCGGTAAGAGAGGCTACTAAAGATAAACAACTAGATAGTCAGATCCCACACATACCAAGCATTTCAATCACACACACAATATGCTCGATATGTGCAAATACAACGAAGCATCACAACATGACTCTATGACACAAGTACTTTATTTAAGGCTCAGTGAGCCATACATAACATACACAAAGGTACGGGTCTCACGACCCCACATACAAGTCATACAGTCATACAAACCAGCAGCGGAAGTAACTTGTCTGAGTACAGACAACTAGTAAAACAAAAGAGGCTTGGAAAGCCTCTATACTACGTGGTCCTTCACAAGCTCAGGGTCACCACCTGGGTCCTTAGCCTACTCGTTGATGTCAACGTCTACATAGAACCCATCAGAAGGGGTTGCAGCGTCTTCTGTAAAAATGTAGATTATAGCAACATGAGTACAAAGGTACTCAGCAAGACTTACATCAGATCCTACATACATGCATAGTATCAAGAAGGGTTGGTGGAGTTATTGCAGCAAGCCAGCTTTGACTCTTGGCTAGGCTATCCTACGATACTCCAACTGAAATGGTTTTGCGCACACGAGTCCACTACTCACCACTTCAATACACTACCGAGGATCCGCCTCCGTCTTCCTACGGAAGAGCCATCCTCGGCACTCACACTTATCTTGAGGCTTTTAGTAGTTTCCATTTACTTGTCTATGAACTGTATAGGCAACCAAGTAGTCCTTTACCGCGGACGCGGCTATTCGAATAGATCATGATAACCCTGCAGGGGTGTACTTCTTCATACACGCTCTCACCACTTACCGTCGTTTACACGACATGTACTCGGCAACCTTCAAGCGGAAGCCCAACGTGGGTGTCGGCCACGACCTACCTAATCACTTAAGCCTCCAGTCCAGGTTTATCGCCTATCCAGGTTCCATCCGTAGGGAGTCCGGCCGAGGTTTCCCATACGGCCCCGAACGATGTGAACATGGTTCCCGAGATACCTAACGGGTATTTGGTACACCCGGCCACGTACCTACCGCATCACAGCCCACCCCTACGGTCAGCGCTGTCCACGGCCTCCAGTAGGCTACAAACACCAGAAACTACTTGCAACTCCTGGACGGAGAACTAGGGTGAATAAGAAGCCGAGAGGGTCCATTGGTTTCGGGCCCAATGCATGGTAGTAGCTGATTCTTAAATCACACATACAGATCTCAGTGCTTAAGGTCGGCTTCAATGAAACAACCCACCATGTACTCCTACATGGCCTCTCATCGATACCTTTACCAAATAATGTTCACCACACCACTCTCATTACCGACATAATCATTTCACTCTAGCCCATCACCCAGATGAACCAGACCTGACACGACTCTAAGCATAGCAGGCATAGCAAGGTAGGAACAACACATACATATGGCTCAATCAACTCCTACACATGCTAGTGGGTTTCATCTAGTTACTGTGGCAATGACAGGTCATGCAGAGGAAGTGGGTTCAACTACCGTGGCACACAGCAGTTTGAAACGCGTTGTCTTAATGCAGTAAAAGAGAGCAGGAGCGAGAACATGGGATTGTATCGATATGATCAAATGGTTGGTTGCTTGCCTGATGGTTCGATGCACTGATACGGTTCTTCGTTAGGGTAATCACGGTACTCCTTGGAGGCAGAACATGCCGCAAAGAACATCGATACACGACCATCACCAAACAATGTGCAACAATATGATGCATGCATGAAACATAGCAATATGAGTGTGTTGGGCTAATGCAACTAAGACCAGAAGGGTTTGAACCAATTTGAATCAAAGATTCAAATTTCAAACTCAAACATGGCCCTTTAAAGTGTTTTTTCTTGTTCTGTATTAAACATCAGGTTAACTTGTTTAATCATGCATGAAAATAGTACAGATGGATAGATTGGATTTTTCTGATCATTTTTCATATATAATTTGTCTGATTTGGAGTTACAGAATAAAAGTTATGAATTTTTGAAGTTTAAACTATATTCTGGAATTTCCTATATTAGATTAATTCCAGAAAATCAATTATTGCGTCAGCCTGACGTCAGTGTGACGTCAGCAGGTCAACGGAACATGTCCAGGTCAAACCTGATAGTGGGTCCCGCGTGTCAGTGTGATTAGATTAATTAAAGTTTTAATTAAAACTAAACCTGTTTAATTAACAGGGCTGGGCCCCACCTGTCATTGACTCAGGGGAGTCAACCAGGGCCCACCCGTGGTCAAACCCGGGTCGGCTGCACCGGTGTTTAGCCGCCGGCGAGTCCGACGCGGCGGCGGAAGTGGTTTTGGCTGTTTCGGCCACCAAATGGGTCGCGGAGACCACCGGAGTGGAGCTGAGGACGAGCCGCAGCTCTTGGTGGTGTCCGTTGGGGTCGGTGTGGCCGGAGTTGGCGCCGGCGACGACTTTGGCGGCCACCGGGGTTCGGCCAAAGACGAACTTGACGCTAGAGGGGTCAGTGAGGCGCGGGGAGTAGCTAGCTAGGTGCTACGTGACACGGTGAGTATGATGGACACCGTGGAGTGGTCGGAGGGTGACCAGGAGCACGTCGGCGACGAGCTCCACGGCGGTGGGTGCGGTTGAGCTCCGGGAGGTCGCTACACAGCTCGGGAGCAAGAGAAGGAGGGGGGAAAGATGGCTAAGCTCACAGTGAGTGCGACGAAGCCCTTGGTGCGGCCGGAGATGGACCGGAGCGACGACGGCGTTGAAGGGGATCTCCGGCGACGGCGGTTCGGGCGAGGTCGTTGCGGTGGACTCGGGCGTTGCGAGCGCTCGGGGCTCGGCTTGCTCGATGGAGTGGACAGCGGCGGAGCTCCTGGACACGATGAGAGGACGCACGGGTGGCGGGGAGCACGGCTACGATGAAGGCACGGGGGTGGTGGCGTCGGTCATGGCGGGGGAGCGCGAGGGGGAGGAGCTGGAGAGGAGAGGGGGTGTCTGGGGGGTTCGGGGGAGCAAGGGAGGCTGATCCACGACGTCACCGGGCGCGGGGAGCGGCGAGGCGGCGAGCAGGTGCGTGGCGCGCGCTGTGGTCGCCGTCGGGCACCTGCCTGCCTGCCTGGCCGGCAAGCAGCTCGCTGGAGCGGCGCTGGGCTGGGCCAGCAGGTGGGCCGGGAGCAGGCGTCAGGTAAGTTTTTCCATTTTCTTTCTGTTTTCTGTTTTTTAATACTTCTGCAACTTTGTTGAATTAATAAAATACTTAGGCAACTCCTAAAATCACCAAACTACTACTGGTCCATAGTTGGATTATTTCCAACATGAAACATTTTAGTTTGGAGATATTTGAGCATTTAAATATTTTATATAATTTTAAATGCCCAAATTCAAATATTTATGATTTAATTCCAAAAACCCTAAGATGGCCTAGGAAAATGTGCATCACTTTTGGCAGAGGTTCTGAACCAAGACAAAAATAATGGGCATTTTAGAAGGGCATTTCAGGTTCATTGAAAAAGTTTTTAGTAAACCCTAATTGGTTTCAGAGGGGACTGGGGGTTCTGTCATCCCCATTTCAGGTTTCTGATGAAAGAGTAAACATGATGCAACACTCTAATGCATGGCTAACTAGGATGTGACAACTCACCCCCACTCAAAAGAATCTCGTCCCGAGATTTGGGTTCCTCCGGAAAGAAGGCGGGATACTCAAGTCGAAGACGATCCTCCCTTTCCCAAGTTGCTTCATCCTCAGAATGGTGCGACCATTGTACTTTGAGAAACTTGATATTATGACGTCGAGTGGTACGCTCGGCCTGATCGAGGATACGAATGGGGTACTCTCGATATGTAAGATTATCTTGGAGATCAAGCGTTTCGTAGTCCACTCCACGGATAGGATCCGAGAAGCAACGCCTGAGTTGAGAAACGTGGAAGACATCGTGGACTCTGGAGAGGTGCGGAGGTAGTTCCAACTGGTAGGCAACTTCTCCTTGTTTAGCGAGAATGCGAAAAGGTCCAATGTAACGAGGAGCCAATTTGCCTTTGATGCCGAAACGATGGGTTCCCTTCAGAGGGGTAACACGAAGGTAAGCCTTCTCGTCAACCTCGAAAGTCATAGCCTTATGTTTTCGGTCATATTGACTCTTTTGACGAGATTGGGCTGTTTTCAACTTTTCACGAACGATGCGAACTTGCTCTTCTGCTTCCTGAATCATATCCGGGCCAAAGAATTGTCTTTCCCCGGTCTCTGACCAGTTAACGGGTGTTCGACACCGTCGTCCATAGAGAACTTCAAAAGGGGCTTTACCCAAGCTAGATTGATAGCTGTTGTTGTAAGCGAATTCGGCAAATGGAAGGCACTTCTCCCAATCCATTCCGAATGAGATAACAGAGGCTCGAAGCATGTCTTCTAGGATCTGGTTGACACGTTCCACTTGACCACTCGATTGAGGGTGAAAAGCGGTGCTAAAGGAAAGGCGGGTTCCCATGGCGTTTTGGAAACTTTCCCAAAATCGAGAGGTGAAAAGACTTCCTCTATCCGAGTTAATTTCCAAGGGAACACCATGGAGAGACACTATTCGGGAGATGTATAAGTCTGCCAGCTGACTAGCGGTTATACTCTCGCGAACAGGTAAGAAGTGGGCCACTTTGGAAAGACGATCAACAACGACGAAGATAGCATTATTCCCTCTTTTGGTCCTGGGAAAACCGGTAATGAAGTCCATACCAATTTTATCCCATTTCCATTCAGGAATAGCTAAGGGTTGAAGGGTGCCAGCAGGCCGTTGATGCTCTTCTTTTACACGACGGCAGACGTCGCAGCTAGCAATATACTGAGCAATTTCTCTCTTCATCCTAGTCCACCAGAACCTCTGGCGTAGGTCCTGATACATCTTAGTACTACCGGGATGAATGGTGAGAGGAGATTCATGAGCCTCCTTAAGGATCAATCGCCTCAGGTTTCGCACTTTGGGAACCACTAGTCGATTCCTGAAGTATACGACCCCTTGATCATTAATGGAGAAACAATTTGCAACTCCTTTCTTGATGTTTCTCTTGATGCGGGAAATTCCCGGATCTACCTTCTGTGCTTTGATGATCTGGTCCGTAAGGGTAGGTTTCGCCACCAAGGTGGAGAGAAAACCTTGAGGAACAATGTGAAGGTTAAGCTTCCGAAATTCCTCATGGAGAAGCGGTTGACTTTGTTGTAGCATTAGGTTGTTACAATAAGATTTACGACTTAGCGCATCAGCCATGACGTTGGCTTTCCCTGGGGTGTAAGTTATTCCTAAGTCGAAATCTGTGATCAACTCAACCCAACGTCTTTGCCTGAGATTCAAATCCGGTTGGGTGAAAATGTACTTCAGACTTTGGTGATCAGTGAATATTTCGCAACGGTTACCGAGGAGGTAATGTCGCCGGGTCTTAAGTGCATAGACTACGGCTGCAAGCTCTAGATCATGAGTAGGATAATTCTCCTCATGTGGGTGCAATTTCCGTGAAGCGTAAGAAATTACATGTCGATCTTGCATGAGAATGCAACCTAATCCTTGTCGCGAGGCGTCGAAGTAGATAACAAAGTCCTTAGAGAAGTCTGGCGGTACCAGTACGGGAGCAGAAGTCAGGCGTCTTTTCAGTTCCTGAAAGCTGTGCTCACATTGTGGAGTCCATTCGAACTTTTTATCTTTCTTGAGGAGTTCGGTTAGAGGTTTAGCAACTTTGGAGAAGTTTTCGACAAAGCGACGGCAATAGCTTGCTAAGCCTAGAAAACTCCGAACTTGCTTGACCGATTCAGGTGGAGTCCAATTAAGGACGGCTTGAACTCGCTCAGGGTTAACAGCAATACCTTTACCAGATATTACATGACCCAGATAGGTCACTTCCGATAACCAGAATTCACATTTAGAAATTTTGGCATAAAGGCGATGCTCTCGAAGTTTCTTCAACACTAGCCTTAGATGTTCGGCATGTTCCTCCTCGTTCTTGGAGTAGATGAGTATATCATCGAGATAAACTACGATGAATTTATCCAAATACTCCATGAAGATTGAGTTCATTAACCGAGAAAAGGTGGCTGGAGCGTTGGTTAAACCGAAGGACATGACGGTGTACTCGTATTGGCCATAACGAGTAACAAAGGCCGTTTTAGGAATGTCCACGTTTCTGATTTTGATTTGATGGTAGCCCAACCTCAAATCCATCTTGGAGAAGACTGAGGATCCAGCGAGCTGATCATACAGGTCGTTGATCCTGGGGAGCGGATATTTGTTCTTGATTGTGACCAAATTGACAGGTCGATAATCTACAACCATCTGGTCCGTACCATCCTTCTTCTTGACGAATAGGACGGGGCAAGCCCACGGAGATGAACTAGGTCGGATGAAACCCTTTTTCAAGGAGTCATCGAGTTGTTTCTTAAGCTCGGCTAGTTCTAGGGGTGCCATCTTATAAGGTCTTCTAGCAATCGGAACGGTTCCTGGGATGAGGTCTATTACGAACTCAACATCCCTGTCAGGTGGAACACCTGGCAATTCCTCTGGGAAGACATCCGGGAAGTCACGGACTACCGGAACGTCCTCAAGGTCTGGCAAAGGGCTGGCGTTAAGAGAATATAATTGTCGCTCGGCTAACCAGGTCAAGACATTGACTATCTTGCCCGAAGGATGAGTGAGTTGGACAGTCCTAGAGAAGCAATCAATTTTGGCATGATGAGCTGACATCCAGTCCATACCCAAAATGATATTAATATCTGAAAATTTGAGAGCTATCAAAGATGCAAGGAAAACAAGTCTGTCGACTTGGATTTCATTTCCATAACTTACCCTGGAGGTCTGCCATCTAGAACCGGGAGTAGAAATTTCCATAGTGGATGGCATGTCACAGAATGCGGTGTTATGCAAACGAGCATAGTTCTTGGATATAAATGAATGAGAGGCTCCTGTATCGAAAAGAACAGATGCCGGGTGGCAATTAACAAGGAGCGTACCGAGAACGACGTTGGGATCCTCTTGAGCTTCTTCGGCAGAGATACAGTTGACATGGCCACGTGTAGCGGTGGCCGGCTTGGCGTGGAACACTTTCCCTGTCGGCTTGCCATGGCCAACAGCTTTAGCAGATTGGTTGGGGTTGGTCTGGGGACACTCACGCATATAGTGGCCAGATTCCCCACACTTGAAACAAGTCACGGAACTGGTGCGTGGAGGAGCATTGTTGGTTGGACCCCCATAGGGCTTGGCTGGTGCAGACTGTTGAACGGGGCGAGGCGCCTGGAAGGATGGCCTCGGTGTGAACCTAGGTGGCAGGGCAGTGTTGGGCACCCACACGCGGCGCTTCTGAGGACCCGCACCGGATGAGGAACCCATGTCACGGCCATGCTTGCGTGTTGCGTCATAATCAGTCTGACCAGTCTCAGCACTGATGGCCTTGTTAACAAGTTTCTGAAAAGATGTGCACTCATGCAGACGGAGGTCGCGGCGAAGCTCAGGACTAAGTCCCTTACGGAACCTTGCTTGCTTCTTGGCATCAGTAGAAACTTCCTCAGTTGCATATCGTGCGAGGTTAACGAACTCCCTGCTGTAAGCATCCACAGAGAGTCGGCCCTGAGTGAAACTGCAAAATTCCTCACGTTTACGGTCCATGAGACCCTCCGGAATGTGATGTTCACGGAAAGCCTCGCTGAATTCAGCCCAAGTAGTGACATGGCTCGCTGGGTGCATAGCTCCATAATTCTCCCACCATAGACTGGCGGGGCCTTCAAGATGATATGCAGCAAAGGTGACCTTGTCAGCCTCAGCTACTAGCGCGGAACGCAGCTTGTGAGAGATACTGCGAAGCCAGTCATCAGCGTCGAGAGGCTCGACGGAGTGGTGGAACGTGGGTGGATGTAACTTGATAAAATCACTGAGTGACACCACATTAGTCCTTTGATGGTGTGCTGTGTTCTGTTCAATACGCTCCAACAAACGGTTGGTCTCCCGCTTGTTTCTTTCGGCTTCCATCATAACCTCGGCTAGGGAAGGAGGATGAGGCAGATTTGCATTCCTGACTTCACTGCCTTCGGCCTGCTCTTGAGGACCAGGGTTAGTGCGCGTGTTGACCATCCTAGGTAAACAAGACAATGATTCAGTCAGAATGATAAAATTCCGACATAGGATACAGAATGTAAGGAATAACTCAGAATGCAAGATGATCATCCGTATGACATGGTAGATACAGAAACTGCTTCTTTATTCCATCGCCATACACACCATACAGGGTTTAGTACAAGACCAAACAAGGTACTATTACGGTGAAAAGAGGATTACATCTCATCGGAGGCATTCCCAACTCCTATACATTATTTTTCTACACTTCCGGAAGGCGATACAGCTAGGTCATATCCCACGAGTCACGCAGGACGATAGACGACACAGCTAACACGAACTAGTGATACTACCACTAACTCAGACCGATCCGTAGTAGTCCTCGTAGAAGTCACCTCCATAGCCTGGAAGCTCAACATGATCATCCGGAAACAGACGATCTCGCGGAGCTTGTGGACCATAGGGGCTAGGATGAGGTCTTGGACCAACAGACGGTGGCCTGTGGGGACCGCGAGGTGGGGTGATGCCTCCTACATCACGCCAACCCATCACGTCTGGCAGAGCAGATCTCACAGGATAGAGATCGCGCATATCCGAATATCCAGCTTGCACCGCCGGTGCAAACCGAGTCAATGTGGCCCAGTGGTCAGCACGGGTATTGAAGAGCTCTAACCTCAAGGCCCGATTTTCACGGTCCTTATCCTCGAGCATCTCAGCAGTGGTGCGAGTCCGTGAATCCTCTTGGGTGGGGTCAGCATAGATAGCCTGGAGATACCCTTGTGCTCCCGGAAGTGATCCTGGCATATACCGGAAATCAGAGTCCCGAAATAGGCCAGACCTGACTCGCATGATGGTCATCATAGAGTAGGCGGCGTCCTGCACAGCCATCTCAATAGTAACCCCGAGTCCATAGGAGCAGTGAAGGGGCTCGGTGGACCCAGGATAAGATGGAAATATCCTGACAGTGCAGAGATACTGGCTTTGATTAAAGTCTCGGAATTGCTCTTCGACCGTGTACTCAGGATACCAACGGTATCCAGCCTCAGTCATTACCCTGACCAACATGGCAGTATGGCCGGGTACATCTAGGCATCGAGTCAGGCGAACCGCTTGATTGAGGTCGCGAGTGGCCATCTGAAAACACAATCATAATGCAAAGGCATTAGAATTTCTAGCAAAATTTCGGCAGCATAACAGCTGTAAATGCTCAAGAAGGATTTTGAGACATTTGACAAAGGATTTCATACATACTCAACATCATCATATCAAAGTTCTGAGTCCATCCTAACAACATAACATGGTAGTAGAACTGAACTAGGCTTGTATCCATCAACCCTATAAGGTACTACTGATTAGTAACACGTGATCCAGATAGAGAGAATAGATCCTAATTCCTTAACCCCCGGTGGAAGAATAGACTGACTCAGATCAAAATGTCATAAGATAAAGGAGTAAAAAGAGCCTTACGTTCCAACCCACAAACAATTCCCCTACATATAACTAAAGAATTTCTAGACTCAACATCGACCAGTTTGGCTTGGAGAACCTACAGGCAGTCCGGCTCTGATGCCAACGCTGTCAGGACCCCGACTCGATGACACATCGATCTAGCCTGTAACACCTCATATCACTTTGCGGCCTCACGCACGGTATCCCCACGGGTGTCGCCTTACCTTTGCCCGGGACCGTTTGCGCCTTTTGGCTCACGTATATGATAGTGTCGCTAGCATCCATATGTTAAGGAGCCCGGGCTGACATGACTAGTTGTAAACCCAAAGTGGCACAGACTTACAGGGACAGGCAGCCATGACCCAGCAACGAACGTGTCGGTCATCAGCAAGTGGGTCCGGGCTGTAGCACTGGGCTAGCAGGACTCCGGTAAACCGGGCTGTAGCGGGCTAACAGGACTCCGGTACTCAATGCGTGACATTTCCCCGAAGGGACAGACACCGGAACGAAGAAGGACACATGCCGGCCAGCCTAAGTGTTCCAGAGCAGTAGCAAGCTACCATGGCTCAGCGGTAACACTAGGAGACATTTCCCGGTAAGAGAGGCTACTAAGGATAAACAACTAGATAGTCAGATCCCACACATACCAAGCATTTCAATCATACACACAGTATGCTCGATATGTGCAAATACAACAAGGCATCACAACATGACTCTATGACACAAGTACTTTATTTAAGGCTCAGAGAGCCATACATAACATACACAAAGGTACGGGTCACACGACCCAGCATTCAAGTCATACAGTCATACAAACCAGCAGCGGAAGTAACTTGTCTGAGTACAGACAACTAGAAAAATAAAAGAGGCTTGGAAAGCCTAGCTATACTACGTGGTCCTTCATAAGCTCAGGATCACCACCTGGGCCTTAGCCTACTCATTGATGTCAACGTCTACGTAGAACCCATCAGAAGGGGTTGCAGCGTCTTCTGTAAAAATGTAAATTATAGCAACATGAGTACAAAGGTACTCAGCAAGACTTACATCAGATCCTACATACATGCATATTATCAAGAAGGGTTGGTGGAGTTATTGCAGCAAGCCAGCTTTGACTCTTGGCTAGGCTAACCTATGAGACTCCAACTTGAAATAGTTTTGCGCACACGAGTCCGCTACTCACCACTTCAATACACTACCGAGGATTCACCTCCGTCTTCCTGCGGAAGAGCCCTCCTCGGCACTCACACTTATCTTGAGGCTTTTAGTAGTTTCCATTTACTTGTCTATGAACTGTATAGGCAACCAAGTAGTCCTTTACCGCAGACGCGGCTATTCGAATAGATCATGATAACCCTGCAGGGGTGTACTTCTTCATACACGCTCTCACCACTTACCGTCGTTTACACGACATGTACTCGGCAACCTTCAAGCGGAAGCCCAACGTGGGTGTCGGCCACGACCTACCTAATCACTTAAGCCTCCAGTCCAGGTTTATCGCCTATCCAGGTTCCATCCGTAGGGAGTCCGGCCGAGGTTTCCCATACGGCCCCGAACGATGTGAACATGGTTCCCGAGATACCTAACGGGTATTTGGTACACCCGGCCACGTACCTACCGCATCACAGCCCACCCCTACGGTCAGCGCTGTCCACGGCCTCCAGTAGGCTACAAACACCAGAAACTACTTGCAACTCCTGGACGGAGAACTAGGGTGAATAAGAAGCCGAGAGGGTCCATTGGTTTCGGGCCCAATGCATGGTAGTAGCTGATTCTTAAATCACACATACAGATCTCAGTGCTTAAGGTCGGCTTCAATGAAACAACCCACCATGTACTCCTACATGGCCTCTCATCGATACCTTTACCAAATAATGTTCACCACACCACTCTCATTACCGACATAATCATTTCACTCTAGCCCATCACCCAGATGAACCAGACCTGACACGACTCTAAGCATAGCAGGCATAGCAAGGTAGGAACAACACATACATATGGCTCAATCAACTCCTACACATGCTAGTGGGTTTCATCTAGTTACTGTGGCAATGACAGGTCATGCAGAGGAAGTGGGTTCAACTACCGTGGCACACAGCAGTTTGAAACGCGTTGTCTTAATGCAGTAAAAGAGAGCAGGAGCGAGAACATGGGATTGTATCGATATGATCAAATGGTTGGTTGCTTGCCTGATGGTTCGATGCACTGATACGGTTCTTCGTTAGGGTAATCACGGTACTCCTTGGAGGCAGAACATGCCGCAAAGAACATCGATACACGACCATCACCAAACAATGTGCAACAATATGATGCATGCATGAAACATAGCAATATGAGTGTGTTGGGCTAATGCAACTAAGACCAGAAGGGTTTGAACCAATTTGAATCAAAGATTCAAATTTCAAACTCAAACATGGCCCTTTAAAGTGTTTTTTCTTGTTCTGTATTAAACATCAGGTTAACTTGTTTAATCATGCATGAAAATAGTACAGATGGATAGATTGGATTTTTCTGATCATTTTTCATATATAATTTGTCTGATTTGGAGTTACAGAATAAAAGTTATGAATTTTTGAAGTTTAAACTATATTCTGGAATTTCCTATATTAGATTAATTCCAGAAAATCAATTATTGCGTCAGCCTGACGTCAGTGTGACGTCAGCAGGTCAACGGAACATGTCCAGGTCAAACCTGATAGTGGGTCCCGCGTGTCAGTGTGATTAGATTAATTAAAGTTTTAATTAAAACTAAACCTGTTTAATTAACAGGGCTGGGCCCCACCTGTCATTGACTCAGGGGAGTCAACCAGGGCCCACCCGTGGTCAAACCCGGGTCGGCTGCACCGGTGTTTAGCCGCCGGCGAGTCCGACGCGGCGGCGGAAGTGGTTTTGGCTGTTTCGGCCACCAAATGGGTCGCGGAGACCACCGGAGTGGAGCTGAGGACGAGCCGCAGCTCTTGGTGGTGTCCGTTGGGGTCGGTGTGGCCGGAGTTGGCGCCGGCGACGACTTTGGCGGCCACCGGGGTTCGGCCAAAGACGAACTTGACGCTAGAGGGGTCAGTGAGGCGCGGGGAGTAGCTAGCTAGGTGCTACGTGAAACGGTGAGTATGATGGACACCGTGGAGTGGTCGGAGGGTGACCGGGAGCACGTCGGCGACGAGCTCCACGGCGGTGGGTGCGGTTGAGCTCCGGGAGGTTGCTACACAGCTCGGGAGCAAGAGAAGGAGGGGGGAAAGATGGCTAAGCTCACAGTGAGTGCGACGAAGCCCTTGGTGCGGCCGGAGATGGACCGGAGCGACGACGGCGTTGAAGGGGATCTCCGGCGACGGCGGTTCGGGCGAGGTCGTTGCGGTGGACTCGGGAGTTGCGAGCGCTCGGGGCTCGCATTGCTCGATGGAGTGGACAGCGGCGGAGCTCCTGGACACGATGAGAGGACGCACGGGTGGCGAGGAGCACGGCTACGACGAAGGCACGGCGATGGTGGCGTCGGTCATGGCGTGGGAGCGCGAGGGGGAGGAGCTGGAGAGAGGAGGGGGTGTCTGGGGGGTTCGGGGGAGCGAGGGAGGCTGATCCACGACGTCACCGGGCGCGGGGAGCGGCGAGGCGGCGAGCAGGTGCGTGGCACGCGCTGCGGTCGCCGTCGGCACCTGCCTGCCTGCCTGGCCGGCAAGCAGCTCGCTGGAGCGGCGCTGGGCTGGGCCGGCAGGTGGGCCGGGAGCAGGCGTCAGGTAAGTTTTTTCCATTTCTTTCTGTTTTCTGTTTTTTTAATACTTCTGCAACTTTGTTGAATTAAATAAAATACTTAGGCAACTCCTAAAATCACCAAACTACTCCTGGTCCATAGTTGGATTATTCCCAACATGAAACATTTTAGTTTGGAGATATTTGAGCATTTAAATATTTTATATAATTTTAAATGCCCAAATTCAAATATTTATGATTTAATTCAAAAACCCTAAGATGGCCTAGGAAAATGTGCATCACTTTTGGCAGAGGTTCTGAACCAAGACAAAAATGATGGGCATTTTAGAAGGGCATTTCAGGTTCATTGAAAAAGTTTTTAGTAAACCCTAATTGGTTTCAGAGGGGACTGGGGGTTCTGTCATCCCCATTTCAGGTTTCTGATGAAAGAGTAAACATGATGCAACACTCTAATGCATGGCTAACTAGGATGTGACATACCTCCATAGAGAGGGCCCGAACCCGGGTAAACATTGTGTCCCCCGCCTCCTGTTACATACCATTAGCCTTAGACGCACAGTTCGGGACTACCTACCCGAGATCTGTTGGTTTTGACACCGACCTTGGTGCTTATTGAGAGTTCCGCTGTGTCTTCACCATAAGGCTTGATGGCTCCTTCAATCATCCACAACGATGCGGTCCAGGGCGAGGTTTTCCTCCCCGAACAGATCTTCATATTCGGCGGCTTCGCACTACAGGCTAACTCGCTTGGCCATCTGGAGCAGATTGATAGCTACGCCCCCGGCCATCAGGTCCAGTTCGGAAGCCTCAATTACACTGCTGACATCCGCGAGGACTTGATCTTCAACGGATTTGAGCACATGACAGGTGCACCCCCACAGTCGCGACGAGCATGACCTAGATCTGTCATCAGATGATGTTCAAGAGATCAAACCTGCAGCTGCCCTGGCCTTAGATCCAGTACAGATTGTGCCATCCGAGGACACGAGGATGGACCCCGCCACGGAGGACGCACACTCAATGATGATAGAGCCGAACACAGATTCCACTTCCAATGAGGTCTGTGTCATCGGACCCTCAGACTCATTTCCGGCCATAGGCTCCGAACCGCGTACATCCGTGCCCATCGGATCTGACTGGGCACCGATCATGGAGTTTAGCTCCGTGGACATCGTTCATCACTCGCCCTTGGGCGATGTGTTAAATTCATTAAAATCTCTCTCCCTATCAGGAGACTCTTGGCCGAACTATGTCCGGCTCGAGTGGGAAGCGGACAACGAAGGAATTCGTTACCCACCCACCACCCACTTAATAGCCACTGTCGATGACTTAACCAACATGCTTGATTTCGACTCCGAAGACATCAACGGTATAGACGACGATGCCAAAGAAGAACAGGAACCACCGCCCACAGGGCGCTGGACAACCACCTCGTCATACGACATATATATATGGTGGACACATCCAAAGAAGACAATGGCGAGGATCAAAAGGATGCAACGGAGGGTGGCCCTCTTGAGAAGCAACCTAAGCGCCGACGTCAGCAGCGCCGCTCTAAACCTCGCCATAGTAAAAACAGCGATACCGGCACCAGAGACAATAGCACTCCGGATGATGCCGAAGACAAAAACAATCCCGCCCAGCCAAGGTTCGAGCAGGCCGGACGGGAGGATGGGCAAGCTAACCCTGATGAACAGGCAATGGATGAAGACTCGGAGGATGATAATTACATGCCCCTCTCCGAAGACGAGGTAAGCCTCGGCAATGATGAATTTATCATGCCTGAGGATCCCGTCGAGAAGGAGCGCTTCAAGCGCCGGCTTATAGCCACTGCAAAGAGCCTGAAGAAAAACAACAACAGCTTCAAGCTGATCAAGATCCGCTAACTGACAGATGGACTGAGGTCCTGGCGGCCGAGGAATACGGACTCGAGCACCCAACCAAAAGCTACCCGAGGCGCAGGTTGTTACCTCAATTCGAGGACGAGGCACTAGAGCCTATTGATACGTCTCCAACGTATCTATAATTTTTTATTGTTCCATGCTATTATATTACCCCTTTTGGATGTTTATGGGCTTTATTTTACACATTTATATCATTTTTTGGGACTAACCTACTAACCGGAGGCCCAGCCCATATTGCTGTTTTTTTGCTTATTTTAGTATTTTGAAGAAAAGGAATATCAAACGAAGTCCAAACGGAATGAAACCTTTGGGAGCGTCATTTTTGGAACAAACGTGATCCAGAGGACTTGGAGTGCAAGCCAAGAAGCTGCTGAGGCTCCCACGAGATAGGAGGGCGCCCCCCCCCCTTTAGGGCGTACCCCCCTGTCTCGTGGGCCCCTCGGGCGGCCACCCATGTACTTCTTCCTCCTATATACCTACGTACCCCGAAAACATCCAGGAGCAACATAAAACATAATTTCCACCACCGTAACCTTATGTATCCGCGAGATCCCATCTTGGAGCCTTCGCCGATGTTCTGCTGGAGGGGGAATCGACCATGGAGGGCTTCTACATCAACATCCTTGCCCCTTTGATGAGTTGTGAGTAGTTTACCACATACCTACAGGTCCATAGTTATTAGCTAGATGGCTTCTTCTCTCTTTTTCGATCTCAATACAATGTTCTCCCCCTCTCTTGTGGAGATCTATTCGATGTAAACTCTTTTTGCGGTGTGTATGTCGAGATCCGATGAATTGTGGGTTTATGATCAAGTTTATCTATGAATAATATTTGAATCTTCTCTGAATTCTTTTATGTATGATTGAGTTATCTTTCCAAGTCTCTTCGAATTATCAGTTTGGTTTGGCCTACTAGATTGATCTTTCTTGCCATGGGAGAAGTGCTTAGCTTTGGGTTCAATCTTGCGGTGTCCTTACACAGTGACAGAAAGGGTTACAAGGCACGTATTGTATTGTTGCCATCGAGGATAACAAGATGGGCTTTATATCATATTGCTTGAGTTTATCCATCTACATCATGTCATCTTGCTTAATGTGTTACTCTGTTCTTATGAACTTAATACTCTAGATGCAGGGAGGAGTCGGTCGATGTGTGGAGTAATAGTAGTAGATGCAGGCAGGAGTCGGTCTACTTGTTATGGACGTGATGCCTATATACATGATCATGCCTAGATAATCTCATAACTATGCGCTTTTCTATCAATTGCTCGACAGTAATTTGTTCACCCACTGTAATACATACGCTATCTTGAGAGAAGCCACTAGTGAAACCTATGGCCCCCGGGTCTATCTCTTATCTTATTTGCTTTCAATATACTTTATTTGCATCTTTACTTTTTGCATCCATATTATAAAATACCAAACATATATTTATCTTATCTTACTATCTTTATTAGATTTCACTTTCGCAAGTGACCGTGAAGGGATTGACAACCCCTTTTATTGCGTTGGTTGCGAGTTCTTTGTTTGTTTGTGTAGGTGCATGGGACTTTTGAGGAGCCTCCTACTGGATTGATACCTTGGTTCTCAAAAACTGAGGGAAATACTTACACTACTATTGCTGCATGACCCTCTCCTCTTCGAGTAAAACCAACGCAAGCTCAAGACGTAGCAAGAAGGATTTCTGGCGCCGTTGCCGGGGAGGTCTTCGCTCAAGTCAAGACATACCAAGTACCCATCACAAACCCATCTCCCTCGCATTTACATTATTTGCCATTCGCCTCTCGTTTCCCTCTCCCCCACTTCACCCTTGCCGTTTTATTTGCCCTCTCTTTCCCCATCTCCTCCTCTCTTTTTTGCTTGCCATTTTTCTGTTTGCTTGTTTGTTGGGTTACTTGTTGCCATGGTGCAAGATAATACCAAATTGTGTGATTTCTCAAATACCAATAATAATGATTTCCTTAGTACTCCGATTGCTCCTCTTAATGATGTTGAGTCTTGTGAAATCAATACTGCTTTCCTGAATCTTGTTATGAAAGATCAATTTGCCGGCCTTCCTAGTGAAGATGCCGCTACTCATCTAAACAACTTTGTTGATTTGTGTGATATGCAAAAGAAGAAAGATACGGATAACAATATTGTCAAATTGAAGTTATTTCCATTTTCACTTAGAGATCGTGCTAAAGTTTGGTTTTCATCTTTGCCTAAAAATAGTATTGATTCTTGGAACAAGTGCAAAGATGCTTTTATCTCTAAGTATTTTTCTCCCGCTAAGATTCTCACTATTAGGAATGATATTATGAATTTGAAACAACTTGATCATGAGCATGTTGCCCAATCATGGGAAAGAATGAAATTGATGCTTCGCAATTGCCCTACTCATGGTTTGAATTTATGGATGACCATACAAAAATTTTATGCCGGTTTGAACTTTGCTTCTAGAAATCTCTTAGATTCGGCTGCGGGAGGCATGTTTATGGAAATCACGTTAGGAGATGCTACAAAACTTCTTGATAATATTATGGCTAATTATTCTCAATGGCACAACGAAAGATCTTCTAGTAAAAAAGTGCATGCTATAGAAGAAATCAATGTTTTGAGTGGAAAGATGGATGAACTTATGAAGATGTTTGCTACGAAAAATACTCCTCTTGATCCCAATGATATGCCTTTGTCTTCTTTCATTGAGAATAATAATGAATCTATGGATGTGAATTTTGTTGGTAGGAATAATTTTGGAAACAACGCTTATAGAGGAAACTTTAATGCTAGACCTTTCCTAGTAATTCCTCTAATAATTATGGAAATTCCTACAATAATTCTTATGGTAATTTTAATAAGATGCCCTCTAATTTTGAGAATAGTGTGAAAGAATTTATGATTTCTTAAAAGAATTTTAATGCTTTGCTTGAAGAAAAATTTCTTAAAGTTGATGATTTGGCTAGGAACGTTGATAGACTTTCGCTTGATGTCTCTCAAAGTAATGAGAATTTCCATTGATGAGTGTAAGGAAAGAATCGCTAGATTGCGTGCTAAAAAAGATAGCTTTATAAAAGCGTGTTCTTCGAGTTTCCATGAAAATAATGATGAGGATCTTAAAGTTATTGATGCGTTTCCTATTAGATCTATGTTTTGCAATATGAATTTAGATGATTATGGGACTGATGAGGAATCAACTTTGCCTAGAAGGCGTTCCAAAAATTTGGAGTCTTTAGATCTTGATGCTAAATTTGGTAAAAGTGAGATTGGAGAGTCCTCAGCTTCAAATAACATTGAACCTACTATCTCGGATTTCAAGGAATTTGATTATGATAATTGTTCTTTAAAAGGTTGTATTTCCTTGTTGCAATCCGTTGTTAATTCTCCTCATGCTTATAGTCAAAATAAAGCTTTTACCAAACATATGGTTGATGCCTTGATGCAATCTTATGATGAAAAACTTAATTTGGAAGTTTCTATACCTAGAAAACTTAATGATGAGTGGGAACCTACTATAAAGATTAGAATTAAAGATTATGAGTGTTTTGCTTTGCGTGATTTGGGTGCTAGTGTTTCCACGATTCCGAAAACTTTATGTGATATTCTAGGTTTTCATGATCTTGATGATTGCTCTTTAAATTTGCACCTTGCAGATTCCACCATTAAAAAGCCTATAGGAAGGATCAATGATGTTCTCATTGTTGCAAATAGAAATTTTGTGCCCGTAGATTTTATCGTTCTTGATATAGATTGCAATCTTTCTTGCCCTATTATTCTTGGTAGACCTTTCCTTAGAATGATTGGTGCGATTATTGATATGAAGGAAGGGAATATTAGAATCCAATTTCCATTAAAGAAAGGCATGGAGCACTTTACAAGAAAGAAAGTCAAATTACCTTATGAATCTATCATGCGTGCTACTTATGAATTAGTGCCAAAGATGGCACTTGTTAGATCTATCTTTGCTTTTATGCCTAGCTAGGGGCGTTAAACGATAGCGTTAGTTGGGAGGAAACCCAATTTTCTTTATGTTTTTTGTTTTTGCTCCTGTTTAGTAATAAATCTTGCATCTACCTTCTGTTTAGATGTTTTTTTATCTTTTAATTAGTGTTTGTGCCAAGTAGAACCTATAGGATAACCTAAGATGATAGTTGATTTGATTCTGCTGAAAAACAGAAACTTTGCGCGCACGAATATAATTTTGTTAAATCACAGGAACATGTTTTTGCGTTCATTCTTTTTTATTCTGTTTAATAAACAAATTTTCCAGGACTTGATATTTTTGTAGGATTTTTAGAGTTCCAGAAATTTGCTTTAGTTACAGAATTCTACAGATTGTTCTGTTTTTTGACAAATTCTGTTTTTCGTGTGTTGTTTGCTTATTTTGATGCATCTATGTCTAGTAAATTAGTTTATAAACCATAGAGAAGTTGGAATACAGTAGGTTTGACACCAAAATAAATAAAGAATGAGTTCATTGCAGTACTTTATGTGGTGGTTTTGTTTTCTTTCACTAACGGAGCTTATAAATTTCTGGTTGAGTTTTGTGTTGTGAAGTTTTCAAGTTTTGGGTAAAGCTTTTATGGACTATGGAATAAAGGGTGGCAAGAGACTAAGCTTGAGGATGCCCATGGCACCCCAAGATATTCAAGAATATCCAAAATCCTAAGCTTGGGGATTCCCCGGGAAGGCATCCCCTCTTTCGTCTTCGTTCATTGGTAACTTTACTTGGAGCTATATTTTTATTCGCCACATGATATGTGTTTTGCTTGGAGCGTCATGTATTATATTAGTATTTGCTTTTTAGTTTACCACAATCATCGTTGTTGTACACACCTTTTGGGAGAAGCCTACTTGATTAGAATTTGCTAGGATACTCTATGTGCTTCACTTATATCTTTTGAGCTTGATAGTTTTTGCTCTAGTGCTTCACTTATATCTTTTAGAGCACGGTGGTGTCTTAATTTTGAAGAAATTTCTAGTCTCTCACGCTTCACTTATATTATTTTGAGAGTCTTTTAGAACAGCATGGTATTTTCTATGGTCATAAAGTTGGTCCTAGAATGATGAGCCTCCAAGTTGGGTATAATAAAAACTATCATACAAAGTGAATTGGATGCTATGATCAATTTGATGCTTGATAATTGTTTTGAGATATGGAGGTAGTAATATTAAAGTTATGCTAGTTGGGTGATTATGAATTTAAAGAATGCTTGTGTTGAAGTTTGTGATTCCCGTAGCATGCACGTATGGTGAACCACTTTGTCATGAAGTTGGAGCACAATTTTATTTATTGATTGTCTTCCTTATGAGTGGCGGTTGGGGACGAGCGATGGTCTTTTCCTACCAATCTATCCCCTTAGGAGCATGCGCGTAGTGCTTTGGTTTTTCATGACTTCTAAATTTTTGCAATAAGTGCATGAGTTCTTTTGATTAATGTTCAGTCCATGGATTATACGCACCCTTTCACCCTTCCACCATTGCTAGCCTTTCTTGTACCGTGCAACTTTCGCCGGTATCATACACCCACCATATACCTTCCCCAAAACAGTCACCATATCTACCTATTATGGCATTTCCATAGCCATTCTGAGATATATTTCCATGCAACTTTCCACCGTTATGTTCATATGACACACATTACTTTTGTCATATTGCTTTTTGCATGATCATGTAGTTGACATTGTATTTGTGGCAAGGCCACCTACATAATTTTCATACATGTCGCTCTTGATTCATTGCATATCCCGGTACACTGCTGGAGGCATTCATATAGAGTCATATCTTGTTCTAGCTTTGACTTGTAATTCTTGAGTTATAAATCCATAAAAGTGTGATGATTTTCATTATTAGAGCATTGTCCTAGTGAGGAAAGGATTATGAAGACTATGATTCCCCCACAAGTCGGGATGAGACTTCGGACTTTACAAAAAGAAAAAGAGAAAAAAAAGAAGAAAAAAATAGAAAGGCCAAAAAGGAAAAAAAGAAGGCCAAAGAAAAAAAAGAAGAAAAAAATATAAAATGAGAGAAAAAGAGAGAAGGGACAATGCTACTATCTCTTTTTCAACACTTGTGCTTCAAAATAGCACCATGATCTTCATGATAGAGAGTCCCATATGTTGTCACTTTCATATACTAGTGGGAATTTTTCATTATAGAACTTGGCTTGTATATTCCAATGATGGGCTTCCTAAAAAATGCCCTAGGTCTTCGTGAGCAAGCGAGTTGGATGCACACCTACTTAGTTTCTTTTGTTGAGCTTTCATATATTTATAGCTCTAGTGCATCCGGTGCATGGCAATTCCTACTCACTCACATTGATATCTATTAATAGGCATCTCCATAGTCCGCTGATACGCCTAGTTGATGTCAGACTATCTTCTCCTTTTTGTCTTCTCCACAACCACCATTCTATTCCACATATAGTACTATGTCCATGGCTCACGCTCATGTATTGCGTGAAAATTGAAAGAGTTCGAGATTATTAAAGTATGAAACAATTGCTTGGCTTGTCATCGGGGTTGTGCATGATTAAATACTTTGTGTGATGAAGATAGAGCAACAACCAGACTATATGATTTTGTAGGGATTACTTTCTTTGGCCATGTTATTTTGAGAAGACATGATTACTTTGACTAGTAAGCTTGGAGTGTTACCATTTCTCTTATCAATATGAACTTCTATTTTGAATCATTTGGATCTGAACATTCATGCCACAATAAAGAAAACTACATTATGAATTATGCTAGGTAGCATTCCACATCAAAAATTCTCTTTTTATCATTTACCTACTCGAGGACGAGCAGGAATTAAGCTTGGGGATGCTTGATATGTCTCCAACGTATCTATATTTTTTTATTGTTCCATGCTATTATATTACCCCTTCTGGATGTTTATGGGCTTTATTTTACACATTTATATCATTTTTGGGACTAACATACTAACCGGAGGCCCAGCCCATATTGCTGTTTTTTTTGCCTATTTCAGTATTTCGAAGAAAAGGAATATCAAATGGAGTCCAAACGGAATGAAACCTTCGGGAGCGTGATTTTTGGAACAAACGTGATCCAGAGGACTTGGAGTGCAAGCCAAGAAGCTGCCGAGGCTCCCATGAGATAGGAGAGCCCCCCCCCCTGTAGGGCGCGCCCCCTGTCTCGTAGCCCCTCGGGCGGCCACCAACGTACTTCTTCCTCCTATATATACCTACGTACCCCGAAAACACCCAAGAGCAACACGAAACACAATTTCCACCACCGTAACCTTCTGTATCCGTGAGATCCCCTCTTGGAGCCTTCGTCGGCGTTCTGCCGGAGGGGGAATCGATCATGGAGGGCTTCTACATCAACATCCTTGCCCCTCCGATGAGTTGTGAGTAGTTTACCACAGACCTACGGGTCCATAGTTATTAGCTAGATTGCTTCTTCTCTCTTTTTGGATCTCAATACAATGTTCTCCCCCTCTCTTGTGGAGATCTATTTGATGTACACTCTTTTTGTGGTGTCTTTGTCGTGATCCGATGAATTGTGGGTTTATGATCAAGTTTATCTATGAATAATATTTGAATCTTCTCTGAATTCTTTTATGTATGATTGAGTTTATCTTTGCAAGTCTCTTCGAATTATCAGTTTGGTTTGGCCTACTAAATTGATCTTTCTTGCCATGGGAGAAGTGCTTAGCTTTTGGTTCAATCTTGCGGTGTCCTTACGCAGTGACAGAAAGGGTTGCAAGGAACGTATTGTATTGTTGCCATCGAGGATAACAAGATGGGGTTTATATCATATTGCTTGAGTTTATCCCTCTACATCATGTCATCTTGCTTAATGCGTTACTCTATTCTTATGAACTTAATACTCTAGATGCAGGCAGGAGTCGGTCGATGTGTGGAGTAATACTAGTAGATGTAGGCAGGAGTCGGTCTACTTGTTATGGACGTGATGCCTTTATACATGATCATGCCTAGATAATCTCATAACTATGCGCTTTTCTATCAATTGCTCGACGGTAATTTGTTCACCCACCGTAATACTTATGCTATCTTGAGAGAAGACACTAGTGAAACCTATGGCCCCCGGGTCTATATCTTATCTTATTTGCTTTCAATCTACTTTTATTTGCATCTTTACTTTTTGCATCCATATTATAAAATACCAAAAATATATTTATCATATCTTACTATCTTTATTATATTTAACTTTCGCAAGTGGCCGTGAAGGGATTGACAACCCCTTTATTGCGTTGGTTGCGAGTTCTTTGTTTGTTTGTGTAGGTGCGTGGGACTTTTGAGGAGCCTCCTACTGGATTGATACCTTGGTTCTCAAAAACCGAGGGATATACTTACGCTACAATTGCTGCATCACCCTCTCCTCTTTGAGAAAAACCAACGCAAGCTCAAGACGTAGCACCTATACTACCAGCGCAGGATGCGGCTGACCGACCACCTCGTGGCCGAGATAAAGTGGCGTATCAACCCGAACACCAGCCCACACCCGATCGCCAATCAAACAAAAACACCAAGGCCCAGGGCTACACGCACGACCTGCGAGACAAACTGAAAAACAAAGCAGGACAATCAAGATCGATCTACGGATCACGGGGGCGCGCCCCAACACGCGACGATGACCGCCACGCCGGATATACTAAATACAAATCCGACCGAGCCAAATACAGCAGACCAGTATCATCCAAACTGCGTCGCGATGTAGCCCGGCATAGAGGCGCCGCACACCCCCTATGCTTCATTGACGAAGTAATGGAGCATGAATTCCAATAAGGGTTTAAACCTGTGAACATCGAACCATATGATGGGACAACAAACCCCGCAGTATGGATCGAAGATTTCCTTCTCCACATTCACATGCCGGCGGTGATGATCTACATGCCATCAAGTACCTCCCACTAAAGCTCAAGGGACCAGCTCGGCATTGGCTGAATAGTCTGCCGGCAAACTCCATTGGCAGTTGGGAGAACATGGAAGACGCATTTCTCGACAACTTCTAGGGCACTTATGTGCGACCACCGGACGCTGATGACTTAAGTCACATAAGCAACAGCCCGAAGAGTCAGCCAGGAAATTCTGGACTCGGTTCCTAACTAAAAATAACCAAATTGTCGACTGTCCGGATGCCGAAGCCCTAGCGGCCTTTAAGCATAACATCCATGACGAGTGGCTTGCCCGACACCATGGCCAAGAGAAGCCGAAATCCATGGCAGCCCTTACGACACTCATGACTCGCTTTTGTGCGGGTGAGGACAGCTGGCTGGCTCGTAGCAACAGCACATCAAGAAATCCTGGCACTTCAAACGCCAGAGATAGCAACGGCAAGCCCCGACGCAACAGACACAAGCATCACAATAATGGCGATAACGCCGAAGACACGACCGTCAATGCCGGATTCAGTGGTTCCAATTCCGATCAACGAAAAAAGCCATTTAAAAGAAGCAACCCAGGCCCATCCAGTCTGGACCGCATACTCAATCGTTCATGTCAAATCCACGGCACCCCCGATAAACCAGCCAACCACACTAACAAAGAATGTTGGGTATTTAAAAAGGCCGGCAAGCTGAATGCCAAAAACAAGGAAAAGGGGCCGCATAGTGATGACGATAAGGAACCCCGGCCACCGAACACAGGGGGAGAGAAGAAATTTCCTCCTCAAGTGAAAACGGTAAATATGATATATGCCACCCATATTCCCAAGCGGGAGCGGAAGCGTGCATTAAGGGACGTCTACGCAATGGAGCCAGTCGCCCCAAATTTCAACCCATGGTCTTCCTGTCTGATCACCTTGGATCACAGGGACCATCTGACTTGTATCCGTTGTGGCGGCTCAGCCGCACTGGTCCTTGACCCTATCATTGACGGATTCCACCTTACACGAGTCCTCATGGACGGCGGCACCAGCCTGAACCTGCTATATCAGGATACGGTGCGCCCAATGGGTATCAATTCCTCAAGGATCAAACCCACCAAAACCACCTTCAAAGGTGTAATACTAGGTCTAGAGGCCTGTTGTACGGGCTCAATCACAATGGAAGTAGTCTTCGGATCCCCGGACAACTTCCGAAGCGAGGAGTTAATCTTCGATATCGTCCCCTTTACAAGTGGCTATCATGCTCTGCTAGGATGAACCACATTCGCTAGATTCAATGTTGTGCCGCACTACGCCTACCTCAGGCTCAAGATGTCTGGACCCCACGGTGTTATAAAATTCAATGGAAATATAGAGCGCTCCCTCCCTACGGAGGAGCACACCGCAGCCCTTGCAGCAGAAGTACAGAGCAGCCTCCTTAGGCAGACCCTCAACTTGCCAATAAAGCCGCCGGACACCATCAAGCGAGCCCGGAGTACTCTGCAACAGGATTGTCCGGCCCGTCCAAAGCTCGCGTAGCAATTCGGCCTCCGTCATTATCCTAGTCAAGCGGTGAAATGTGTGCCACACGTAAATAACTACGCACTCAAAATACCATGGGCATAGACGGAGGCACAGCTAGACTGCGGTCCACAATGCGGCTCAACCACCCTAGAATCTCCATACCTTCACCTTTTTCTTTTTTTCAGGTCCCTATCTTCTTGAGGCTTTTCTGATAACCTGATTATTGGACCCATCACGGGACGGAAACACCAAGAAGGCAAGGAGCTTTGACGTACAAGGGAATCCCCAGGTGGTCTTTGATAACGATCGCTATACCTGTTTTACATACCCACACGTAGCTCGCTCTTGGTCAGGGCATGTCAAATAGTCCTATTTTCTTATCGCACTACTTGTATACATACACCTTGATGTATAATAACAATGGAAAATATCGTGTAGTGTCAGCTTATTACTACATTTATTTTTCTTTTTTCCTTGACTGTTTATTTATCACAAATCGCACCCGTATGTTTTGGTACGTTCAGTTCGCCAGGGGCTTCACTGTACCCCATAACATGGCAACAAAGTCCAAACACTTTCAAAAGTGCGGCACCCCAAACTTATTGCATTATATGCATCAGCTCTGAATCATGTCTTCGGTCAATAGTTGGGTTGCCCGGCTCCTGTGCTTGCTACCTTACGGTCCGCTATATCGGCTAGGGTAGTAAAGGGAGAACTACTATGATTGTGTCCCGGTTCTTTCGGACGAGGACCTCAGTAGAGAAAGCTGAAAACTGACTGTCATGATGCGGCGAGAGCTGGTCGCTGTTCGAGAGGTTTCAAATCCTTAAAGATTTTTTCCGCTTCAGGCGAGGAATCGGCCTTTGTCTGATTTAGGCGTGTATAGCGCCCCAAGTTCGGCCTTCTGGATACTAGGGGCTACGCCAAAATTTAAAATTATAGAACTTCTATGGCTAAGTGAGGGTGATAAAGTTGTATAATCCGATTGCCTTGTTCGTTGCGCTAAACACCTCCTTAAAGGACCAAAAAATTGGATAAATAGTGTTTAGATTTATCCCGAACACCCTTGTACTAGGTACATGGGGGCAGAAGCCGACGACTGGCCAACCCTCATATTTTGCAAGCGACCGCACAGGAGGTAAAATTTTAAATCAACAAGCGTTATATTGCGCAAATGAACTTGTTTCATATTACAGGATAAAAAGAGTGCATTCACTCAAAGATTACATCCTTCACACATTGCTCCGCCACAAGGCGGGATCCCTTCAGGACACTGTCATAGTAAGTTTCGGGCCGGCGGTGGTCCTTGCCCTTTGGTGGCCCTTCGATCATCAGCTTTTCGGCATCCATCTTCACCCAGTGCACTTTTGCGCGGGCGAAGGCCATGCGCGCACCTTCAATGCAAACTGACTGCTTTATGACTTTAAGCCGCGGGCAGGCACTCACAAGCCGCTTCACGAGACCGAAGTAGCTGCTGGGCATAGGCGTGACAGGCCACAACCGGACTATGAGGTCCTTCCTGGCCAATTCAGCTGCCTTGTTTAGTTCGACCAATTACTTCAGCTGGTCGCTCAAGGGCATCGGATGTTCTGTCCCAAGATACTAAGACCAGAACAACTTCTCCATCGAGCTCCCTTCCTCAGCTCGGTAGAACTCTGCAGCATCAGATATGCTGCGAGTAAGATGTGTGAACGCTCCTGGAGAACTCCAAATTTGGGTACGTAAAAGGAAAGTCTCCTTCATAGGCTTGCTTTGCATAATGAATGCCTTACCCACCGCAATCTTCTTGGCCACCTGAATCTCCTGGAGGGCCTTCTGGGCTTCGGCTCTGGCGTCTTGCACGCTCTAGAGGGCCTTAGCAAGCTCGGACTCTTGAGTCTTAGAGTCATGTTCCAAGGACTCATATTTATGGAAAAAATCCTGGAGCTCTTGTTGGACCTCGTTAACCCGGGCCTCTTGCTTCTCGTGCTTGGCGCGTTCCTTGGCTGCTTTGTCTTTGGCCTCGGTCAGCACCTTCTTCAGGGCCGTCACTTTGGTCATGACCCCTATCAAAGTTCATGACGCCTCTATCAGCCGAAACAATTTATCCTTTATCGATATAAAGATGGGGTATTGCATACCTTGACTTTCCTCGAGCTGCCTCTTCACGAGGCCGAGCTCTCCCTCGGTCCGCTCCAGGTCCTGCTTTAATCCAGAGACCTCTGCAGTACGAGCGGCAGCGGCCAGCAGTGATGCCTACCTATTCACATAAGACATCTTCTGTTAGACTCCTGCGAACATTAATTGATCCTCTGTTTGGATTTTATTTCCGAACACCAAACAGAGCATCAGGGGCGACTGTCTATACCGTGATATTTTCTTATAATTTTATTACTTACCTCAAAGCCTGTTAGGAGGCTAGCGCAGTCTTTAGTCAATCCTCTTTTGTCGGACAGGACCTTCTCAATCACCATACTCATAATGGTACGGTGTTCTTGATCAATGGAAGCGCTGCGAAGCGCTTCAGCAAGTTGTCCGGTGCCTCTGGATGGGCAGAGGTCATCGGTACAGGCGGCTCACCCTCCTTAGAGAGAGGCTGCCTGCCTGAATTCAGAACCACTTGGGTTTCCGGAGCCGTATTCGGCCAAGGGCCAAACTGGCTGCGGCCCCCATTATCAGAGTCCATGGGGGTCTTCCCCCCCCCCCATGTGCCCGGCGACTGGGATTTCCCCTGGGGGCATCTCCGGAACTGTCTCCCCTTGGCCCGTTATCCTTCGAGACAACACCTCGGTGTCGTCCACGGGCTTGGGTGAGGAGGCTGTCGGAAGCGAATCACTGTTCATCACCGACGGGCCCAGAGACCCCTCCGACGAGGAGGATACCTCGATGTGGGATTTGGCCGGACTGCAGGTGCACGTTTGACATAATAAGAAGCGATAAAGCAAACATACCGGAAGTTCTATTGTGTCCAGATACTTACGACTTAGCCAGGGGCTTGTCCCTGGGCTCCCACTCCTCGCCGTTGTTGGTGGCTGCGGTGGAGTGGTCCGGAAGGA
>NC_041393.1:268368893-268377318 GCF_002162155.2 Triticum dicoccoides
CCCCCCGCTGGGGGGGAATGGATTTCGTACTCCTGCTCGCCTTCGGTGGAGGAGTGCATCTCAGTGTCTTCGGACATCATGTCCAATGCAACCTTGTGTTGGAGACCTTTCCTGGTCCCCGCGGCCGTCTTCTTGGCCTTCTTCTCCGGCACCTCATAGGGCACCGGAAACAACATCTTCGTTAGAAGAGACGATTCTGGATCTTCAGGTAGCGGGGCCGGAGAGTCAATCCGCTCTGCTATCGCTACCCAGTCCTATTAAATTGGCATAGAGGCTTTGATTCCTCCCGCGAATGTGCTGGTAAAAGGCACATCTTGCAAAATATAAAAAATCAACAGATTGGCTGCGCATTTCACGCTGAGTCCACGATCTTCGGTTATGGGTGGTGGTACCTCGTTGGCCTTGAACAACACCTTCCAGACGTCTTCATTCGTTGTGTCGAAGAGCTCTCGTAGTGTCTGGTGTTCGGCCGGGTCGAACTCCCACAGATTGAAAACCCGTCTCTGAAATAGAAGGATCCAGTGAAGGAGCATAACCTGGACCACGTTGACAAGCTTGATTTTCTTGCCTATCATATTTTGGATGCAGCTATGAAGTCCGGTCAGCTCCACCGCTAAGCCCTTCTCTTTCCAGGAGGTGAGCCGCATGGGGACTCCGGATCGAAATATGGGGGGCGCCGCCCAGTTAGCTTCGCACGGATCGGTGATGTAGAACCACCCCGACTGCCACCCCTTCACAATCTCCATGAAGGAGCCTTCGAGCCAAGTGAAGTTGGGCATCTTGCCCACCATGGCGCCCTCGCACTCCGCTTGTTGGCCGCCCACCACCTTTGGCTTCACGTTGAAGGTCTTCAGCCATAGGCGGAAGTGGGGTGTGATGCGGAGGAAGGCCTCGCACACGATGATGAACGCCGAGATGTTGAGGATGAAGTAGGGGGCCAGATAATGGAAGTCTAGCCCGTAGTAGAACATTAGTCCGCGGACGAATGGGTGGAGGGGAAATCCCAGCCCGCGGACGAAGTGATAGAGGAATACTACCCTTTCCTGGGGTTTTGGGGTAGGGATGATCTGCCCTTCGGCCGGAAGCCGATGCGCAACGTCTGCGGACAGGTATCCGGCATCCCAAAGCTTCTTGATGTCCTCCTTCATGACGGAGGAGGCCATCCACTTGCCTCCCGCTCTGGACATGTTCGGAATGACTTTGCGGAGAAGGCGAATGCTTGGGTGTTGGAGCACGAGCGAGAGAAAATGGATGAGCAGAGGAAGAAGAAGGCATGGGTGAAAAAGGGGAATCCATATCTCCTTATAAAGGCAGCAGGGATCATGCGCCTCCCCACTTGCCCTGGAAACTCGCTTATTCCCCAAGCGCCGTGTTAATGGAGGGGTTGGGTGACCCACACCCGTACTGATGAGAATCCCGTGATAAGGGGACACGATCTCTGCTTCGACAAGACATGCCTATGAAACCGCCTCGCAAGATGTGTAGTAGCAGGTTGAGAAAAACGGTTCGAATAATGACTGGGCCGCGGCGTGATGTCACGCTATGAAAAAGTTGTCAGCAGATTAGACTTTTGGAATATTGTGCTCTCTACGGTGGTATGTGGAATTTGTTTTGCAGAGCCGGACACGATTCTATTGTTCAAGATCTTCTTTGGAGTATACGGAGAAGGAACCCGCCTTGCAATGCCGAAGACAATCTGCGCGCCGGACTCATCGTCATTGAAGCCTGGTTCAGGGGCTACTGAGGGAGTCCTGGATTAGGGGGGCCTCGGACAGCCGGACTATATGGTTATGCCGGACTGTTGGACTATGAAGATACAAGATTGAGTACTTCGTCCCGTGTCCGGGTGGGACTCTCCTTTGCGTGGAAGGCAAGCGTGGCGATTTGGATATGAAGATTACCTTCTCTATAACCGACTCTGTGTAACCCTAGCCCCCTCCGGTGTCTATATAAACCAGAGGGTTTAGTCCGTAGGACGAGAACAATCATAATCATAGGCTAGCTTCTAGGGTTTAGCCTCTACGATCTCGTGGTAGATCAACTCTTGTAATACTCATATCATCAAGATCAATCAAGCAGGAAGTAGGGTATTACCTCCATAGAGAGGGCCCGAACCTGGGTAAACATTATGTCCCCCGCCTCCTGTTACCATTAGCCTTAGACGCACAGTTCGGGACCCCCTACCCGAGATTCGCCGGTTTTGACACCGACACGGGGCATTACAAAGCTTTACCGTCGCATATTTATACTACTTCAAGGTGCATTAAATCAACACATGCAAGTATCAAAAGGAGAGTCACGAAATGCATGCATGCGTTGTAATTAATGCATTGGTAAACGCAAATTATTGAAATATATCGAGTGCAGTTCTTTGATGTGTCGCGTCAACTCGTACAACAGTGAGAAGTTTGATTATCCTATCCCTCGCGGACTTAACTACACCTGCCTTTGGTTGGATGACAGGTTGGCCACCCACCTGTTGGGCCCACGTGTCATACACACAAAGGCAGGAGCGTCCCTCCCTCGTCCATGAGCGTGGTGGCTGGCAGGACTAGGAGAAGCTTCCGCTACACGCTCTCCCTCCCGCACGCGATGGACATGCAGTAGTTCAATCGGTGTCAGATGGACAAAAGCGTACTGTAGTACTCCTCTAGTGTAGTAGTACTCCATTCTTGTTCGACTTCCCGAAGAGGCGAAGAGCCAAGCGCAACCCGGACACTCGTGTGGCAGTTTCATGTGTAGAGTAGTCTAGGATAGCGTGTACCGTTCCTGTAAGCATAAAATGGTTGGGGTCGGCTCCATGCTATGTGGCCGTCTTGAAGTTTTTCTTCATTAAAATAGTCTTCTGGCCCTACCTGTCATCCTGGTGATTGTAGTTTGCACGCTCATCTCGTCAAGACAAGAATATATATTTTAATTTGTGGTGGGTAAATGTTAGAGGTTGGAGCAAATATATTGTACATTGCGGGTCTTTCAGCCAAATTTAGAGGCAAGCATGTGGGGCTAGTGCTATGATGTGTCGCATCAACTCGTACAACAAGGAGAAGCTTGATTTTACTACTACACGCCTTCTCTCTCGCCCATGCGCGCGGTTGCTCGCAAAGGAGGACAGGTTTTGCTTATAGTACTACAACAAGCTATCCCTCCCGCTCGCGGTGGACGGACATGCAGTAGTGGATTCGATACTATAGAAGGAGTAGTAGTAACATTATTGTTCGTCTTCTCGAAGAGGCGAAGAGCCAAGCGCAACCCGAACGTCGCAGTTGTGAACATTGGAGCACACATATAGCCAGGCTCTTGCATGAGACAAAATTGCTATGTGAGCCCACTATTGTAGTACGTACTTGCTAGTATAGCCCTGTAAATCAGAAAGGAGTATTTGCATTTCTAAAGATTTCAACAAGTGACTAGACTACACCGAGACGGAGTACATATGGAGCAAAATGAGTGAATCTGCACTGTAAATAAATACGTAGTTCTCTCATTTTCCTCTCTGAGGTGCACAATATTGAGTATACTAACTAGTCTCTTTTTGACACGCATTTACGTATTTTTGACACAGTACAGACGCAAGCACTCATACAAATGCGCATACACTCACTCCTATGAACGCACACACGCACACCCTACCCCTATGAGCACCTCCGAAAGACTGAGCCGGCACTATCATCTTGAAATTTATGAAGTCACCATAGGCACCTCATTGTCGACGGGAACGTCTCCTGAGACGCGATAGACGCGAGTGGCAGTCGCATCCATAGGTGCTTGAATGCCAAGGAGAGAGAGGGTAACGGTTCCCGAGACATTGAACGGTCAATGATGCATCCTCAATTACATGCAGAGGGAATTAATTGGAGAAGCAAAATAGAGCCAGCATGATGTGAATGCAGCAGAGTCTGGACTCTCATATAAAGGCGCCCCACCACTCCAATCCATCTATTCCTAAGTCTCTGCGCAACACTGCTCACTCCAATCCAAGACCAAGTGACCAGAAGCCACAAGCACCTATGGAGGCGATGGACGTGAGCGGCAGTCGGCTGTGCCAAATCATCCAAGGTGCCGGCCTGCGGCCCTGCACCGCGCAGCGTTTCCAGACGGTGCTGGCGACCGCCGACATCGTAGCCCTCGCCGATGCCCGCTTCGCCTCTCGCATGGACGACATGTTGGTCAACTCCATCAGCAAGTTCACCGCCATCAAGAAGCGTGCAGACAACCTTGCCGTACTGCTCCAGCCCGCGCGCCCAGGATCCTCATTGCCTGCCACCCTCATCGGCCTCCATGGAGACGAACTCTTTCAAGCCCCGGTGGCCCTGCAGGTGCTGGAGGTCGCGACGAAGAATGTGCACCTCGAGGCCGCGCTCGCCACGCAGCGCCTTGCCATGCAAGAAACCATCGACCTGCACATCCACGTCTATGAGGAAATCGTCTACATAGGCCACTACAAGGCAAGCAAGGACAGAAAGATGTTGGCCTTCTTCCAGCGGCTGGAATCTTCGGACGCCATTGTTCAAAAGTATGTCGACCTAGCCATGAAAGCCGCTGCTACTTAAACGTCGTTCGGTGGGCCAGCGCCCTGAGTCGAGGAGGTGGACGTCGTTGATGGATGCATCTCTTCTTCCTGCCTCCTGTAACCAGCACTGCATCTCCTCGTGGCATTAATGTTTTATTAGTATAGTACTCCATCCGTTCCCAAATATAAGTCTTTCTAAAGATTCCAGCAAGTGACTACTACATACGGAGCAAAATGAGTGAATCTACACTCTAAACTATGTCTACATACATCAGTATGTTGTATTCCATTTGAAATAGTATCTAAAAAGGCTTATATTTAGGAATGAATGGAGTATATGGCATTTTTATTCCAGTCGTAACGTTTTCACTATGAGGTGGGGCCGCAGTTGAGCAAACCCACCCTACCCACCGGGCATCGGCCGAGTTTAGAATTACTAGAAGGGAGAAACAAGGGAGGAGAGCTAGCTGTAGCACGGACGCTGTTGTCAGATGGGACTCGTGTTGATAGAATAGGAGTACTGAGCACTCGTACCTCTTTTTTTTAGGGAAAAAATAGTTGTATGTCTAGTACCACTAGTTGGGTGCGTGCGACCTATAGCTGTCATCACTTCAGATCTCCTTTTCGAACCACAGCTACGCTTCACAGTACATATATTTTCACGTATTTATCCTCCTATATGTACTCCTAGGCTATTTCCACGTGCTCCCTTTTGCCGACATGTGGGACATCGAGCATCTGGGTCGTAGTGCATGCACGACACGGAGCATATGCCACGGTACTTTACATTTCAGACCTCATGAATTACATGCAAACCCCCCGTAGAATAATAAATAAATAAATGAATTATTACATAAAACCAGATTATTTTCGTAGAAACCGGAGCATATTCATTAAATTTTGGACATAACCCGTTTATAAAAAATGACCGGACCTAAACCAGTCTAAGGGCCTCTTTGATTTTTCCCACAAAAAAGGGCCACTTTGATTCGCAGGATACTTAAAACACGGGAATGGGGAAAGTATGATGGCGATGAACCGAGACGAGGAGAACTCTAACTCACTTAGAGGTTGGAGTTAGATTCTAACCCTGAACTAGCCCTGAACTAACTCTAAACCAAAGAGGTGTATGGATGGCAGGGTTAGATTGACAATAAATGCTCTTTCTCAATCATTTGACTACTTTGGACCCTCTTTCCTGCCGGATTTGGTGTGGCCGACTCTTGTGTGGCCTCCTCCCGCTCAAAATTTACATAAACGAACCATTTTTACAAATCAAGCATGCAAAATATGATAAATTTTACTTAGTCCATACAAATGAGATATCCCACTTAAACATACAAGTCGTCAATCAAGCTTCACACAAAAAAACTCCATGAAACAAAGCATGAGCTAACTCATCACGGAAGTCATTCACGATAGGGAGGGAGCCCGGAGCCCTCACGCACCAAGGGAGGAGCTCGTCATCGTCACTCTGGAGGAAGGCTTTGTAGTGCCCAGGCCGCGGGAACCCCTTCGACGTCGGTGCTTGCGAGTTGAGGTCGACACCGGCATGGGTAGCAGGGCCGCTTGCTGCCGACTCGGAACTTAATCTTTGGGCCTCTAGAAATAATGCAAGCCTGAAACTAAAATACCTAGAAAGGTGAACTGAATCTTTGGGCCTCTAGAAATAATGCAAGCCTAAAACTGAAATACCTAGAAATAATGCAAGCCTCTGGCGTCTAGTGGCGTTGTTTTGCATGCCTCGCAGCTCAACGCTACCCCGCCGACGGCCAGGCCATCCCTTCACTCCGTACCTCCTGTTATTCTCTGCTGAGTGTAGACCCACCCCGCACCTGAACCAGTCAAGTTTCCCACTCCTCTCCGTCTGCAACTCCACCGCCGCGTCTTCCCCATCTCTGGGTCGTTCCAGTCTGGGGCCTCGCCGTCGTCCATCGCCTCGCTGTGCTCGGCATGACGTGGTCAACAAACAAGAGTCGTTAGAAGAGGACTGTATGTGAGAGCCTGACGGCTGGGACCCACAAGGTCCATGGTCACACGCAAGGAAAGTTCCTCCTTATTAAGCTGTTTCCTCCCCTGACAGCTAGGACCCACAGGCTGTATCTTCACACGGAAGGAAGTGCCTCCTTGTTATGCGAAAAAACTATTCCTCCCGATGATAGCTGGGACCCAGTAGATTTGGTGGCTGACTTGTGGGCCTACTAAGCAGACATGTACGCAGGGCTTTGTCAACTTAATCAACAAATGATTCTAGCAGTTGGACCATTGGATGTTAATCCAACAGCCAGTCAAGTTTCCCACTCCTCTCCATCTACGATTCCACTGCCGCGTCTTCCCCATCTCCGAGTCGTTCCAGTCTGGCGCCTCTCCATCGTCCATCGTCCTTGGTGCACTCGACACGGTGTGGTTAACATGGTCAACAAACGAGAGTCATCGGAAGCCTCACACCGCAACCGAACCAGTGAACCATCATACTCCTCTCCGCGCGGGCTACCACTGCCGCGTCTTCCCCGGCTCAGGGTCGTCCCCTTCCTAGGCCTCGCCGTCATAAACAGCCCTGGTGCTCTCAGGGCGGCGTGGTCAACGTGGTCAGGGAACGACTTCCATCGGAAGAGTACTATACCTGGAGAGGCTGACAGCTGGGTCCATGGCGGCCGCAAGGAAGTGCCTCCTTATTATGCGCAAAATAATTATTCCTCCACCTGACAGCAGGGACCCACCGGATGGGCCAGCATATTTCGTGAAAATAACGTTTCCCACCTGACTGTTGGGACCCACCAGCTACATCTTCGCACGCAAGGAAGTGCGTCCGGGCAAAAAAAAATGATTCGCCCCCCTGACTGCTGGGACCCACCAGCTACATCTTTGCATGCAAGGAAATGCATCCATATTACAAGAAAAAAACTGATTCGCCCCCTTGACTGCTGGGACCCACCAGCTACATCTCCGCATGCAAGGAAGTGCCTGACAGTCGGGACCCACCTGGTCGAAGCGTACGTAGTGTTGTCATTCTGGTCGCGAACATGTATGTACATACTGGTCGATGTAGAGGCGCGCACGTGTCGTAGTAGAGGCGCACATGTAGCATGTACACGTACGTACAGCGGCCAGGGTGCAAGAAAGAAAATATGGCCACATACGTACATATGGGCGGGGTCTCGAATGCCTAGTCGCGCATATGTACGGCCAGGGCTTGTGTACATGGCTGGGTTGGAATGGAGAAACTGCGTCGTTGTCGTGTTCATGGGGAGTCAACGGAATGCGTCGTGTTCATCGGGAGTCAATGGAACGCGTGGGAGCCAACCGGCTTTGACGGAATAGCCGATGGAAACGAGGCCTGGTGTACTGCCGAATAGAGGAAACGACCTTGTGTTCGAGCGGCCATGTTTGAAACGGGATCCTGTTCATCGGGAGGGGTCTAGCGTACCGCAAAACAGAGGAAATGGACTTCTGTTGGACCTCGTACGGTTTAAACGGGGTCCTGTTGATGGGGAGGGGTGTGGCATACCGCAAAACGGAGGAAATAGACTTGTGTTGGAGCGCTATGGTCGAAACGGGGGTCCTGTTCATCGGGAGGGGTGTGGCGTACCGCAAAACGGGACTCCATGGGATATTGTTCATCTCCACCATCGACCTCCTCCAGCCTCCACGGGCTACTGTTCATCCACCGTCGACCTCCTCCAGCCTACACCTGCTACTGTTCATCCAGCCTCCACCGCACGCTACTCCACCGGCTACTGTTCAACCAGCCCTCTCCACGGGCTCTTGTTCAACCACCCCTCCACGAGCTACTGTTCATCCAGCCATCCACCGACTACTGTTCAACCAACTCTCCACGGGGTCGTCCTGTTCATCCAGCCCTCCACGCGGTCCTATTCATCCAGCCCCAACCGGCTCAATCGATCGGGGTCTTGT
>NC_041393.1:268377514-268454505 GCF_002162155.2 Triticum dicoccoides
GGAACTGTTCATCCTAACCCCCAGCAATGCTCACTGTTCATCCAGAGGCAGCACCGATCTGCTTCAGTTAGCAGTAGTAGTGAAGGAATCGCTCGATCGCTCAGGTTCAGTAACGCGTAGCCTGCAGTGCAATCGCTGGGGCTCAGTTTGGCGACACCTCGCTCAGGTTCAGTTAGAGCCCAACGCCTCGCACCCACGCGCGTACGGTACGAGAGAAACACGCATCGCTCGGCCCACGACCACCCATCTTAACTGGGAACTCCCCGAAATTGTCCTCGCCATCGCTTCTCCCACGGGTTTTTCCATCATGGACGGCCCAAAGAATGTCATGCAGCTGCGTCTCCGGCCCGCCCAGGATGAAAAGCCCATTTTCTATCATGATTTTTTGTCATATAAGTAGGAGCCCACCACATCTATGATGATACCAGGTTTTGTAACAACTATCGTCATAGAAGTGTCATAAGTATGACAGAAAAAAATTCGTTCGGCCCAAAATGTCACGGATGTGTCTTTGTTTTTGTAGTGGTGGCTCCCCTGGATGTTTTCAGGGTATAAGAGTATATATAGGAGGAAGATCTAGGTCAGGGGGTCACCGAGGGGCCCACAAGGTTGGGGGGCGCGCCCTCCACCATTGTGTCCACCTCATGGCTCTTCTGACTCGCACTCCAAGTCTCATGGGTGTCTTCTGGTCCAAGAAAAATCATCGCGAATGTTTTATTCCGTTTGGACTTTGTTTGGTATTCCTTTTCTGCGAAACTCTAAAATAAGGAAAAAAACAGAAACTAGCACGGGGCTCTAGGTTAATAGGTTAGTCCCAAAATTCATATAAATATTAATGCATATAAAACATGCAAAAGGGATAATATAATAGCATGAACAATCAAAAATGGTAGATTTGTTAGAGACGTATCAAGCATCCCCAAGATTAATTCTTGCTCGTCCTCGAGGAGGTAAATGAAAAAATAGAATTTTTGATGTGGAATGCTACCTAACATATTTATCCATGTAATTCTCTTTATTACGGTATGAATGTTTAGATCCATAAGATTCAAAACAAAAGTTTAATATTGACATAAAAACAATAATACTTCAAGCATACTGGCAAATAATTGTGTCTTCTCAAAATAACATGGCCAAAGAAAGCTTAACCCTACAAAATCACATAGTATGGTTATGCTCCATATTCATCACACAAAATATTCAAATCATGCACAACCCCGATGAAAAGCCAAGAAATTGTTTCATACTTTTGATGTTCTCAAACCTTTTCAACTTTCACGCAATACATGAGCGTGAGCCATGGACATAGCACTATAGGTTGAATAGATGGTGGTTGTGAAGAAGACAGGAAGAAGGAGATAATCTCACATCAACTAGGCGTATCAACGGGCTATGGAGATGCCCATTAATAGATATCAATGTGAGTGAGTAGGGATTGCCATGCACCGGATGCACTAGAGCTATAAGTTTATGAAAACTCAAAGAGAAACTAAGTGGGTGTGCATCCAACTCGCTTGCTCACGAAGACCTAGGGCATTTTGAGGAAGCCCATCATTGGAATATACAAGCCAAGTTCTATAATGAAAAATTCCCACTAGTATATGAAAGTGATATCATAGGAGACTCTCTATCATGAAGATCATGGTGCTACTTTGAAGCACAAGTGTGGAAAAAAGGATAGTAACATTGTACCTTCTCTCTTTTCTCTCATTTTTTGTTGGGCCTTCTTCATTTTTTTGGCCCCTTTTTCTTTTATTATTTTTTGTCCGAAGTATCATCCCGACTTGTGGGGGAATCATAGTCTCCATCATCCTTACCTCACTTGGGACAATGCTCTAGTAATGAAGATCATCACACTTTTATTTACTTACAACTCAAAAATTACAACTCGATACTTAGAACAAAATATGACTCTATGTGAATGCCTCCGGCGGTGTACCAGGATGTGCAATGAATCAAGAGTGACATGGATGAAAGAATTATTAACGGTGGCTTTGCCACAAATACTATGTCAACTACATGATCATGCAAAGAAATATGACAATGATGAAGCGTGTCATAATAAACGGAAGGATGGAAAGTTGCATGACAATATATCTCGGAATGGCTATGGAAATGCCATAATAGGTAGGTATGGTGGCTGTCTTGAGGAAGGATATGTGGTGGGTTTATGGTACCGGCGAAAGTTGCATGGTACGAGAGAGGCTAGCAATAGCGGAAAGGTGAGAGTGTGTATAATCCATGGACTCAACATTAGTCATAAAGAACTCACATACTTGTTGCAAAAATCTATTAGTCATCAAAACAAAGTACTATGCGCATGCTCCTAGGGGTATAGATTGGTAGGAAAATACCATCGCTCGTCCCCGACCGCCACTTGTATGGAAGACAATCAATAAATAAATCATGCTCCGACTTCATCACATAACGGTTCACCATACGTGCATGCTACGGGACTCACAAACTTTAACACGAGTATTTCTAAAATTCACAACTACTCACTAGCATGGCTCTAATATCACCATCTTCATATCTCAAAACAATCATAAGGAATCAAACTTCTCATAGTATTCAGTGCATTTTATATGAAAGTTTTATATCCCTCTTGGATGCCTATCATATTAGGACTAATTTTATAACCAAAGAAAATTACCATGCTGTTCTAAAGACTCTCAAAATAATATAAGTGAAGTACAAGAGTTCATCAATTTTTATAAAATAAAACCATAGCCGTGCTCTAAAAAAATATAAGTGAAGCACATAGAAATTGCCTAACTCAAAAGATATAAGTGAAGCACATAGAGCATTCTAATAAATCATGATTCATGCGTGTCTGTCCAAAAAGGTGTGTACAGCAAGGATGATTGTGTCAAACTAAAAAGCAAAGTCTCAAATCATACAATATGCTCCAAGCAAAACACATATCATGTGGTGAATAAAAATATAGCCTCAAGTAAAGTTACCGATAGACGAAGACGAAAGAGGGGATGCCTTCCCGGGGCATCCCCAAGCTTAGGCTCTTTGGCCTCCTTGAATATTACCTTGGGGTGCCTTGGGAATCCCAAAGCTTAGGCTCTTGCCACTCCTTATTCCATAGTCCATCAAACCCTTACCCAAAACTTGAAAACTTCACAACACAAAACTCCAACAGAAAATCTCGTAAGCTCCGTTAGTATAAGAAAATAAGTGAAGACTTTTGGTATTGTTGTGAACTCTTTATTTATTTATATTGGTGTAATATCTACTGTATTCCAACTTTTGCATGGTTCATACCCCCCGATACTAGCCATAGATGCATCAAAATAAGCAAACAACACGCGAAAAACAGAATCTGTCAATAACAGAACAGTTTGTAGAAATCTGGATATTTCGAATACTTCTGAAACTCTAAAAATCATGAGATATTAGCAAATCCTAAGAAATTTGTTTGTTAACCTTCTGCGAAAAGAATCAACTAAAAATCACGTTCCTGTGATTTATGAAAATTATTTTCGTGCGCGCAAAAGTTTCTATTTTTCGTGTGCCAAAGGTCTTACTTGGCACAAACACTAATTAAAACACAAAACCACATCTAACGAGAGGCTAGATGAAAAATTTATTACTAAATAGAACCTAATAAGAAAAAACAAAAATAAAATTGGGTTGCCTCCCAACAACTGCTATTGTTTAACGCCCTTAGCTAGGCATAAAACACGAATAGATCTAAGTATTATCATCTTTGGCATGCAATCCATAATTGGCTCTCATAATAGAATCATAAGGCAATTTAATTTTATTTCTTGGAAAGTGTTCCATGACTTTCCTTAACGGAAATTGAAATCTAATGTTTCCTTCTTTCATATCAATAATTGCACCAATCGTTCTAAGGAAAGGTCTACCAAGAATAATAGGGCAAGTAGGATTGCAATCTATATCAAGAACAATGAAATCTACGGGCACATAATTCCTATTTGCAACAATAAGAACATCATTAATTATTCCCATAGGCTTCTTAATAGTGGAATCCACAAGAAGCAAATTTAAGGAATAATCATCAAATTCACGGAGACCTAACACATCACATAAAGTTTTTGGAATCGTGGAAACACTAGCACCCAAATCACACAAAGCATAGCATTCATAATCTTTAATATTAATTTTAATAGTAGGTTCCCACTCATCATAAAGTTTTCTAGGGTTAGAAACTTCCAATTCAATCTTTTCTTCAAAAGATTGCATCTTAGCATCAACGGTATGTTTAGTAAAAGCTTTGTTTTGATTATAAGCATGAGTAGAATTCAACATGGATTGCAACAAGGAAATACAATCTATTAAAGAACAATTATCATAATTAAATTCCTAGAAATCCAAAAGAGTGGGGTTATTGCTACTTAAAGTTTTGACCTCTCCAATCCCACTTTTATCAATTTTTGCATCAAGATCTAAAAACTCTATATTTGGGACGCCTTCTAACTAAAGTTGACTCAACTGCAGTCCCATCTTTATCAAGATTTACATTGGAAAACAATGATTCAATTGGAGTCACATCAATCACTTTAAGATCTTCATCATTATTTTTGTGAAAACTAGAAGAACACGCTTTTATAAACCAATGTTTTTCAGCACACATCTTAGCGGTTCTTTCTTTGCACTCATCAATGGAAATTCTCACGTCTTTGAGAGACTCATTGATATCATGCTTGGGTGGAATAGATCTAAGTTTCAAAGAATCAACATCAAGAGAAATTAGATACACGTTTATAGCCAAATCATCAATCTTAAGCAATTTTTCTTCAATCAAAACATTGAAATTCTTTTGTGAACTTATAAATTCTTTAACACTATTCTCAAAATCAGAGGGCATATTATTATAATTTCCATAAGAATTGTTGTAGGAATTACCATCGTTATTAGATGAATTACTAGGAAACGGCCTAGGATTAAAATTAACTCTATACGCGTTATTACCGAAATTGTTCCTACCAACAAAATTCACATCCATAGATTCATTATTGTTTTTAATCAAAGTAGAAAAAGCCATATCATTAGGATCAATAGGAGCACTCTTGCTAGCAAATAATTTCATAACTTCATCCATCTTTCCACACAAAACATTAATCTCTTCAATTGCATGCACTTTTTTTTACTATTGGAAGATCTTTCGGTATGCCATTGAGAATAGCTAACCATAATATTATCTAGGAGTTCAGTTGCCATCTTTGGACCCAATTGTATGCCCACCAATCATGCAGTTTGAGAGGTAATCTTGAGTAAACTGTTGTGGGAACCACTGCAAAGGAAAAGATTCAGAGATTGTCATCTAACACAACTCATTATGGGCAGTAAAAAGAAGGCCGCATAGTTCTTACTTACCATCCTGCAGTTCGCTGTTGCCTTAGATAAAGTGTAAACAAATAGTTTAATTGCCATCTTTTGACCCATTTTACTAAAAATCGTTATCAGCTTCCTCACTTGATGCTGGTCATTGATATCTCATTTCCCCATACGCAGAAAGGGTCGAAGCATGGATCTTTACCAATGACATATGCACCTGCTACCTCTTGAGCTTGCGTTGGTTTTTCCCCTGAAGAGGAAAGGGTGATGCAGCAAAGTAGAGTAAGTATTTCCCTCAGCTTTTGACAACCAAGGTATCAATCCAGTAGGAGGCAACGGGATAAGCCACCGAATACCTGCACAAACAAACACCAACTTGGACCCAACGCGATAAAGGGGTTGTCAATCCCTTCACGGATATTTGAAAAGTGAGATTTGATATAGATGGATAAACGGTAAAGTAATATTTTTGGTATTTTTGGTTTACGGAATGGAAAGTAAAAGATTGCAAAGGAAGTAAATAGGAAACTAAGATTGTAGATCGGAAACTTGTAAGATGGAAAATAGAAGATTATATGATGGAAAATAGACTCGGGGGCCATAGGTTTCACTAGTGCGTGCGTCGAAAATCATACAGTCCCCACATAGAGCAAGATCTGTTCATGATGTGTCGTTGTACTAGCCACTTCGACTCGATGGGAGGGATTCATGCGTACACATGTATGTGTGTGCTCAAACTGTATCATGTCATCCCAGAGCACGACCTATATATACTGTATTATAAACAAAAATAATAATCCCCTCCTCAGTCAAATTAACCTCTCTTGTTGTCAGGCAAAAAGTAGTGATGGACCTAGCGGGCCCATAGATGAAAGCACCGATATCGCTGATAACCCGCTTGAGTGGGTGCGAGAGGACAACCACCATTGCTTTGCATATGGGCCAAACATATGTTGAATACCCAAAATGCACAACTTTGATGTGCCACATGCCTCAAAAACCGTAAAGCCCCCACATAGAGTGAGGTTCATGAAGCATACATATGATGGTCCCCTTCTCCCTCTTCGACGCATACTATATGCTCCTACCGTAATACAACCCAAAAAGAATCATCCTCGATGGTGAAATTAATTAACCTCTCCAGATGTAGGTCAAAGTGATGCATGCATCAATGTTGGCCTCATGGGCCCACAGATGGAAGCATCACATGTGAGTGTCCTATCTCGGATAAGCACCGCATGTATGCATATGGCCCAAAGAAGTGTTGTGTGATGTTTGAATAGCCAATTTCACAACTTCGATGTGGTACGTGACTCGAAAACCGAAAAGTCCCGACACTGAGTGAGGTGCACTTGTTCACGGATGTGTACGTATAGTATATATGCTAGTCCCCTCCCACCTCTTTGACATGTACTATATATATACTCCCACCATAACACAAACAACAAAGATTCTACCTTACTGGTCAAATTAACCTCACTACCGGTTGTTCGTCAAAGTGATGGACGACGACCTCGTGGGCCCACAGAAATCGTCACACACGAGTATCGAGTGTCGTGTAGGATAACCATCGACTTCATGTGGCTGAAACATGTATGTATGAAAGGGTTGTGTAATGTTTTAAATAACGAATTCACGACTCCGATGTGGCACCTGCCTAACAAAACACCCAAGCCACATGGTGGCTCACAACTCGTGGTGTACTGCAAGCCACCCGCCACCCCCCAGACACACACACCCTCACACACATCGCGGATCCACCGCAACTATGGTGCATGTTAAATTATCCCGCGGTGAACATATGTTACCAGAGCAGGGACGTTTTAATTTCAAAAAAAAAACCATAGATCATTAGGACATTTTAGTACATTGATTGATTTTCTAGGGGTATAATGTGCAAAAATCAAATTTGAGCTACATGCACACATGACAGTGCACCTAAATGGATTGCAAAAACACATGTGTCTCACTGGGTGCATGTTTACTCCTCGTGCAAGAAATTTCAAACATTGAGAATCTTGATTTTTAAATTCTAGTACATCCAAAACTTATCTAAAGTTCATGAAACTTATCATGTTGTCATCTAGACACCAATACAAAGTGGCATTGTACTTTTTTGTCAAATTTGAGACTAGTTTTGGTGTAATATGTATCTAATTACAAACGGGAGATTATTAATAATTGGAAACCAATATCCCAAATGAATTATTTATTCGAACCGTGAGTGTTAGACCAACAATGGATACGTAACATGAGTTGGTTAAGCAATAAAGCGACAACAATAATCATCCGAATAGAAAAACAATATAAAAACAATATACGTGCCGCCACGCGACCCGTGTGCCGTGCGAGCAGGCGTGAGTTGAAGGGATGCATGCAAGAAGTCCGCCGCGTAGGCAGACCGAGAGGCGTGCATGCAGGTGTGTGAATTGACAGAGGCCTGCTCGCTACATAGTGTCATCGGGACGCCTGGGAGTAGCTATGTGAAATGACAATAGGCACGCCAGCAGTCCGGTGCTCAGGCTCGCCGGGAGGCGAGCCAGTGTTTTGACCGCCGCTGGCCTCTCTTCCACTACTCCATATTAATGGTACGCCTGAGCGGCCGCCCCCCATCCTTGCCTTTCTCTCCGCTTGCATCCTCGACGCCACTCTCGGTCCTCAAAGCCGTCAGTGTATGAGGATGTCGCCGAAGCGCCCCATCAGAGGGAGTGGCGACGCCGGGGTTGCTGAAGCATCGGAGCATGGCGTCATTCCGCACACTTTGTTTTGACAAAGTTTTTGAAAATAAATGCCCATGATTTGTCCCTCTTCTAGCCGATGCATGGCCAAACTAGCCGGGCGGGAAGCTCGCGCGGTAAACTGCGCGGTAGCGCGGGAACAAGATCACCAATGATACATTTGGCACCTATTCGAGCCCACGTGTGGTCCAACGAAATGCGTGCGGTGCGGTGTTGTCAAGCGTGCACTAGAATCCTCCGCTATGAACATCGTGACAAGACATGATGATTACAGGCCGTCCGGCCCCCAGTTATTACAGCGGCCATTTAACCCTTGTGTCTCTTCAACCTTTCGATCGCGCGCCACCATTGCAAGAAGCACACCCACTATGACAAATTTTTAGAGGGTATCCTACACGGCTCCAATGGCGCTCCGAGCGGCTGCCAACAACGAGCAACAGTTCACCATGCATTTCGTGGTGGACACCAACAAAAGGTTCACGGAGCTCTCGGTGGTGTACCCAACAACCCAGTCTGGGTGGAGCACTCCATCCACATTATGGAGTTGTTGCTTGCCGAGGAGAAGTACAAGGTGGTCGGGTTCGACCTCGAGTACACCCGCGCTTGTGCCGGGTCTCGTCCCAAGGTCGCCGTCGCCCAGATGTGTGTGCACAACCACGTCCTTGTCTACCACTACTGCCAGCCCACAAGGCCTTGTGAGCGTTTCCCCAGGTTTGTCAACAGTCCCCACTACATGTTCGCTATGGTGGACATCACCAACGATGTAAAGGTTCTCAAGAATTCAGGCATCGCCTGCTAGAATATTGTCAACATCCAGCACGAATACAAGATCAGGGGCAGCAAGGAGAATGAGAAGGACTCACTAGTTCACCTCGCCGAGGCCATCATCGACCCTTACTACAGAGACATGAAGGATTCCTGCAAAAAGGACAAGCGTGCCTGGCACTCGGCCTAGATGGAGAAACTCGACAAAGCTCACGTTGTGTACGCGGCCAAGGAGGTGTACACGAGCTACGACATGTACAGGCATATCGTTGACATGAGGAAGTGCCTCCTTCCCCAAAACGGCTAGGGATCCAGCCGAAAGTAGAGCAATGGCAAGTTTCGTCGCAACAATAAGCAGATGATTAGATCCTTGTTTCTCCAAGTTTAGTATGGATGTAATTGCTTACTTTGGTGTGTGGAAATGTTATGTGTGTAATCACTTGTGTAATTGTATGCTTAATTTGGTTCTGCAATGTTGTCTTTTTAAGTATATATGTTGATGCTCTGTAGGCAGAGCAAATCACATCGCACACGGACTAAACAATGGAACCTGTTGGTTATGATTTCATCAATCACTGACAATTGTGTACCAGCAATCCTTTGCTCACAACACACACGGCTTGCTAGCAGGAATCGTCTGTGTTGTTATCGGTCTTTCCAGACGTTTTTGATTACAGACTTGTTTGCCGCGTATCACACACATCTTGTTAAGTTGAACCGTTTCTGTTCCCTTGGCTCAATGCAAACAATTCATCCAAGTGAACTGTATGTCATATATCGCACACACCTTGATCTAGATGACCATTTCTTTTGTGTTGCCTAATCATAAATAGTTCATCCGAGTGAACTGTATGCTGTATATCGCAAATGCCTTCATCTGGCTGCCCGTTTCTGTTCTTCTGCCTCATCGCAAATAGTTCATGGAACTGAACCGTATTCCCCTAATCGCACAGGCAACTAAATTCTGAACTGTGTCTGATGCATCCATCATCGCAAACGTTTTTCATCTTTTTTGACGGTTTTTTTACATCACCGTTTGTGATTATTGCATCACACACAGTTTCGTCGGATGGTCTCTGATTGTAGTGTCGTGTTAGCAGCATCCTGAAGTAGTGACATAGTGCTTGCCAAAAGGAAAAAGTGTAAAAAGGAAAGGTGAAGATCACCATGACTCTTGTATAAGGATAGAAGATAAAAGTAAAAGATAGGCCATTCACAGAGGGAAGCAGAGGTTGTCATGCGCTTTTATGGTTGGATGCACAAAATCTTAATGCAAAAGAACGTCACTTTATATTGTCGCTTGTGATATAGAACTTTATTATGCAGTCCATCGCTTTTATTTCTTCCATATCACAAGTTTGTATAAATCTTATTTTCTTCTCACTCATAGATCATACATATTTAGAGAGAAATTTTTATTGCTTGCACCGATGACAACTTACTTGAAGGATCCTACTCCATCCATCGGTAGGTATGGTGGACTCTCATGGCAAAACTGGGTCAAGGGATGTTTGGATGCACAAGTAGTATCTCTACTTGGTGCAAAGGATTTGGCTAGCATAAGAGGGAAAAGCAAGATCAACATGTTGGAGAATCCATGACAATATAACTTCTATTCGGACATAAGAAAACATAACCCATTATGTTGTCTTCCTTGTCCAACATCAACTTTTTGGCATGTCATATTTTAATGAGTGCTCACAATTACAAAATATGTCCAAGATAGTATATTCATCTGTGAAACCTCTCTTTCTTTATTATTTCCTATTAATTGCAACAATGACCAAAACTATGTTTGTCAACTCTCAACTAATTTTATTCATCATACTCTTTACATGTGAAGTCATCACTCTCCATAAGATCAATATATGATTTTTTATTCTTTTTATTCTTTCTCTTATTTTATTCCCTCAAGATCATAGAAAGAAAGCAAAGCCCATAACTCAAAACTACTCGTTATTACATATAACTCAAGGACTCGATTACATAGATAGATCTCAAAACAAAACTCAAATCTAGATCATACTAAAATTTATTCTACTAGATCAAGATATAACCAAATGGATCGAACTAAGAAAAATGATAAAAGTAAAGGTGTCATGGTGACATGATACCGGGGCACCTCCCCAAGCTTGGCAGTTGCCAAGGGGAGTGCCCATACCCATGTATTTAGGTCTCTTTCTTCGAAGGTGGTAATGATGGAGTTGTTGATGGTGTAGTGTCACACTTCAAGCTCAGGAGGTACTCCAATCTATGAATGATGCTCTAGAGGGCGATGATGTGCTCTGGCAACAGAATATTTTCACGAGTGAGATATTTATTTGCACACGAACCGTTTCAATGACCTTAAAAGCTTCAATTTCAGTGGGGGTAAGATGATTGTAGTTTGGTTGAAGGATGTCCTCTTCTTCTTCTTCTGCTGGAAGTTGATCTTCCGTGACCTTCTTGTCCTTATCACCCTCGATGGTGTCCTCAGGTTCTTCTCCCTTCATCACCATCTTCATCAGCCAAGCATCTCCTTCTTCTTTATTAAAGGGAGGAGAAGACATGATGCCTGGCCTTGAAAACTCTGGCAGAAAACAGCTCAAAACAAAAAAAGGAGATATTGTCGTAATACAGTGGTCAAAACCTTCGGGAGATTGTAATGAATTTTTACCGACCAAAAGAAGTATTGTGCAAGAAAACGGAGTCCGGAGAGCACACGAGGTGGCGACAAGGTACAGGGGCACGCCCAGGGGGGTAGGGCACGCCCCCTGCCTTGCAGCTTCCTCGTGCACTCTTCGGACTGCTTTTAATTTTCCTAAATTTTTAAATATTCCAAAATGGAGAAAAAATCCATTGGAAACATTTTCGAGTTGGTTTACTTACCTTACCACATACCTATTCCTTTTCGGAGTTTGAAACATTCTGGAAAGTATCCCTTATGTACTCCTCCGTTTTTATGGTATTAATAATATTTGTCTCAACATTTATGGGAGTACCTGAAATATAATGTTTAATTCTTTGACCGTTTATCACCTTCGGGTTAGTTCCCTCAGCGTTGTTGATTTTGATGGCACCGGAATGATAGACCTCCTCAATTATGTAAGGACCTTCCCATTTAGAGAGAGGCTTTCCTACGAAAAATCTTAAACAAGAGTTGTATAGCAAAACATGATCACCTACACTAAACTCATGCTTTTGTATCCTTTTGCATGCCATCTTTTAACTGTTTCTTTAAACAACTTGGCATTCTCATAGGCTTGGGTTCTCCATTCATGAAGCAAACTTATGTCAAATAACCTCTTCTCACCGACAAGTTTGAAATCATAGTTGAGCTCTTTGATTGCCCAATAAGCTTTATGTTCTAGTTCAAGAGGTAAGTGACATGCTTATCAATAAACCATTTTATATGGAGACATACCCATAGGGTTTTTATAAGCAGTTTTATAAGCCCATAATGCATCATCAAGTTTCTTAGACTAATTCTTTCTAGATCTATTAGCAGTCTTTTGTAAAATAAATTTAATCTCTCTATTGCTCAATTCTACTTGACCACTAGACTGAGGATGATATGGAGATTCAATTCTATGGTTGACATCATACTTAGCAAGCAATTTACGGAAAGCACCATGAATAAAATGTTAACCACCATCAGTCATTAAATATCGAGGGACTCCAAACCTCGAGAAAATAACTTCTTTAAGCATCTTAATATAAGTGTTGTGATCGGTACTACTAGTTGGAATAGCTTCTACCCACTTAGTAATGTAATCAACAACGACTAAAATATGTGTATACCCATAAGAGGAAGAAAAAGGTCCCATATAATCAAAGCCCCAAACATCAAATGGTTCAATAACAAGTGAATAGTTCATAGGCATTTCCTGATGTCTACTAATATTGCTAATTCTCTGGCATTCATGACAAGACAAGACAAACTTACGAGCATCCTTGAAGAGAGTAGGCCAACAAAAACCAGATTGTAGTACCTTGTGTGTAGTTCTATCTCCAGCATGGTGTCCTGATACGTCTCCAACGTATCTATAATTTATGAAGCATTCATGCTATTATATTATCTGTTTTGAATGTTTATGGCCTTTACTAAACACTTTTATATTATTTTTGGGACAAACCTATTAACCGGAGGCCCAACCCAAATTGTTCTTTTCTTGCTTATTTCAGTGTTTCAAAGAAAAGGAATGTCAAACGGAGTCCAAACGGAATGAAACCTTCGGGAGCGTGATGTTTGGAACGAACATGATCCCGGAGACGTGGAGCTGAAGTCAGGGAAGCTTCAAGGAGGCCACAAGGCAGGGGGCGCGCCCACGCCCCCCTCCCCCAGCGCCCTCCACCCTCATGGGCCCCTCGAGGCTCCGCCTACCGACTTCTTTCGCCTATATAAGTCCATATACCCTAAAACCTTTGAAGAACAAGATAGATCGGGAGTTCCGCTGCCGCAAGCCTCTGTAGCCACCAAAAACCTCTCAGGAGCCCGTTCCGATACCCTGCTGGAGGGGGGGGATCACTCGCCGGTGACCATCTTCATCATCCCGGCGCTCTCCATGACAAGGAGGGAGTAGTTCACCCTCGGGGCTGAGGTTATGCACCAGTAGCTATGTGTTTGATCTCTCTCTCTCTCTCATGTTCTAGAGGTGATACGATCTTGATGTATAGCGAGCTTTGCTATTATAGTTGGATCTTATGATGTTTCATCTTGATGTATAGCGAGCTTTGCTATTATAGTTGGATCTTATGATGTTTCAATGAACTTATGCATAGGGGTTGGCACATTTTTTCATCTTGACTCTCTGGTAGAAACTTTGGGGCACTCTTTGAAGTTCTTTGTGTTGGTTGAATAGATGAATCTGAGATTGTGTGATGCATATCGTATAATCATACCCACAGATACTTGAGGTGACATTGGAGTATCTAGGTGACATTAGGGTTTTTGTTGATTTGTGTCTTAAGGTGTTATCCTAGTATGAACTCTATGATAGATCAAACGGAAAGAATAGCTTCGTGTTATTTTACTACGGACTCTTGAATAGATCGATCAGAAAGAATAACTTTGAGGTGGTTTCGTAAACTACAATAATCTCTTCGTTTGTTCTCCACTATTAGTGACTTTGGAGTGACTCTTTGTTGCATGTTGAGGGATAGTTATATGATCCAGTTATGTTATTATTGTTGAGAGAACTTGCACTAGTGAAAGTATGAACCTTAGGACTTGTTTCCTACCATTGCAATACCATTTACGCTCACTTTTATCATTAGTTATTGCTGTTTTTATATTTTCAGATTACAAAAACCTATATCTACCATCCATATTGCACTTGTATCACCATCTCTTCACCGAGCTAGTGCACCTATACAATTTACCATTGTATTGGGTGTGTTGGGGACACAAGAGAATCTTTGTTATTTGGTAGCAGGGTTGTTTGAGAGAGACCATCTTCATCCTACGCCTCCCACCGATTGATAAACCTGAGGTCATACACTTGAGGGAAATTTGCTATTGTCCTACAAACCTCTGCACTTGGAGGCCCAACAACGTCTACAAGAAGAAGGTTGTGTTGTAGACATCAAGATCTTTTCTAGCGCCGTTGCCGGGGAGGTTAGTGCTTGAAGGTATATCTTTATATCTTGCAATCGAATCTTTTAGTTTCTTGTTTTATCACTACTTTAGTCTATAAAATAAAACTACAAAAAATGGAATTGAGTTTGCCTCATACGCTTCATCTTTTTAATATCTTTCGTGAAAATGATGGAAAGGAAAATTGTGCTCAATTGCTAGAAGAAGAATGCATTAAAATGTTTGTTACTAGATCTTTGTATGATGAGCATGTGATTGCAATGTTGTTAGTATGAATTCCTTGAATATCCATGATGCTAATGATATGGAAAGCCACAAGCTTGGGGAGGCTATGTTTTATGAAGATGATATTTGTTGTCCCCAATGTTTTGATGAGAATATTTATTATGATGAAAGCATGCCTCCTATTTATGATGATTATATTGATGAAAGTGAATTTGGAGAGGTCATGACTTTATTTAGTGATGATTCCACTATTTCGGAAGAGGTTCCAATTGATTATGAGAATAAAGTTGCTATCTATGATGATTATTGTGATGACATGTATGTTATAAATAATAATGATAACCATGGAACTTGTCATCATGATTTTAATTTTCAATTGGATTATGCCTCACATGATAGTTATTTTGTTGAGTTTGCTCCCACTACTACTCATGAGAAGAATTTTGCTTAAGTGGAGGGTAGTGAATTTTCTATGCTTGTAGATCATGAAAAGAATGCTTTATGTGATGTTTATATTGTTGAATTCATTCATGATGCTACTTAAAATTATTATGAGGGAGGAACATATGCTTGTAGGAATTGCAATAATATAAAGTTTCCTCTCTATGTGTTGAAAATCTTGAAACTATGCTTGGTTTACCTTCCTATTCTAGTTGATTATTATTCCCATAAGTTGTTTGCTCACAAAATACCTATGCATAGGAAGAGGGTTAGAATTAAATGTGCTAGTCATATGCTTCATGACGCTCCCGTTATGTTCCAATTCTTATCTTTTATAGGAGCATCATTGTCATCATCATGCCTAGCTAAAAAGGCATTAAAGAAAAGCGCTTGTTGGGACACAACCCAATATTTACCTTTACTATTTTTGTGTGTATACATGATTATGCTACTTTAGTAATCATGTTTTATAGCTTTTGTTTCAATAAAGTGCCAAGTAAGACCTTTAGGATAGCTTATGGTGATAGTTGTGCTGATCCTCCTTAAAATCAGAAACTTATGCACCCAGTAAATTAGTTTTCATAATTCACAGATACGTGCTTTTTATATGATTCTTTTTGCTATGGATTGGTACACAAATTGCTTAGGACTCCCTAATGTGGTAGGATTTTTGGAGTTCCAGAAGTATACGTTTGATACATATTACTACATACTGTTCTGTTTTTGACAGATTCTGTTTTCTATGTGATGTTTGCTTATTTTGATGAATCTATGAGTAGTATCGGAGGGTATGAACCATATAGAAGTTGGAATAAAGTAGATATTACACCAATATGGATTTATAATGAGTTCATTACAGTACCTAAGTGGTTGTTTTATTTTCTTATACTAACGGAGCTTACGAGTTTTCTGTTGAGTTTTGTGTTGTGAAGTTTTCAAGTTTTTGGTAAATATTCAATGGACTATGGAATAAGGAGTGGCAAGAGCCTAAGATTTGGGATGCCCAAGGCACCCCAAGGTAATATTCAAGGACAACCAAGAGGCTAAGCTTGGGGATGCTCCAGATGGCATCGCCTCTTTCGTCTTCGTCCATCGGTAACTTTACTTGGAGCTATATTTTTATTCACCATATGATATGTGTTTTGCTTGGAGCGTCATTTTATTTTGTTAGTATTTGATTGATGTTATTTATAATAATGTTTTGCATCTATATTTTCAATAAAATGTCAAGGATAGCCTTTACCATGCTTATTTTGCTAGTATACATGTTGCTGTTTGAAAACAGAAAGTTTACCACTGTTGCAAAAATTCCCTAGAAAATTAAAAGAATGATATAATGTTCAAACTTTTTTGCATATTGAGCTCTGATAAATCTTATACAGTGTAGTATTTTTCTCATAATTTTTGGAGTTAGGGAAGTATGATGAATCTTGCATTCTTTACAGACTAAACTGTTTTGGAAGATTGCTGTTATGCTTGCATTGTTTGCATATGTTGGCTTGTTTAATGATTCTATTTGAGGATAGGACTATTAAATTTGCAGAGACATTTAGTATGCAATGTTGAATAATAATTTTAGTGATTTGTTACAGGAGAAAATGATAAGGTTTTTGCATTGTTTATACTAACTTAGCTCACGAGTTCTTGTTGAGTTTGCTGTGGATGAAGCTTTCGAAATTTAGGAAACCGAGATATAAAATGAATTAAGGAGACACAAAAGCTCAGGCTTGGGGATGCCCAAGGCACCTCAAGATAGTATTTCAAGACGTCTCAAGCATCTAAGCTTGAGGATGCCCCGGTTGGCATCCCACCTTTCTTCTTCAACAATTATCGGTTAGTATTGGTTGAACCTAAGTTTTTTGCTTCTTCACATGAGTTGTGCTATCCTTGCAATGCCATTTTATTTTGTTTTGCTTGCTATTTGAATAAATTACCAAGATCTGAAATTCTTAAATGAGAGAGAGTCTTCACATAGTTACATAATTATTTAACTACTCATTGATCTTCAATTATATCTTTTTGTAGTAGTTTGTCATTTACTCGTGTGCTTCACTTATATCCTATGAGTAAATGGTTGAATGAGTTGAATGTCATAAATCTGAAATTATATATGTTTCATTTTCTTATCCCATGGGGAGTAATGACTTCACATCTAAGAAGTAGAGGCTGTAAATTTATTGAAGTTAGCAAGCATTGTATTGTTCATTTGAAAAATTCATGAAAGAATATTGAAGGAAGAGAGATTTCACATATAAATATACTATCTTAGACATCTTCTATGATTGTGAGCCCCATTAATTATTTCCAAACCTGAGCAAATTAGTTGAAATTGGACAAGCAAGACAACGTAATGAGTTATGCTTGGGTATATTTGTATAGAAGTTATATTGTTATAGATCCTCCAACATGTGGTGCTTGCTTTTTATAATCCTTTGCTAGCCAAAATATCTGTACTAAGCGGGAATACTGCTTGTGCATCCAAATCCATTGAACCAAGTTTCTTCCATGAGTGTCCACCATACCTACCTATATGCAGTATTTACCTGTCGTTCCAAGTAAATTTGCATGTGCCAAACTCTAAACCTTCAAATAATAATCTGTTTTGTATGCCCGAATCGCTCATGTAGTGACTAGGGGCTGTCATTATCTTCCATGCTAGGTGGGTTATTCTCAAGATGAGTGGACTCTGCTCATCATTCACGAGAAAATGGCTGGTAACCGGGATGCCCAGTCCCATGATCAAAAGATCAAAACCAAATCAAAAATAATTGCAAACAAAACTCCCCCAGGTTTGATGTTAGTTGGAGGCACCCGTTGTTTCGGGCAAGCCATGGATTGATGATTGTTGGTGGAGGGGGGTAAAAACTTTACCATTCTGTTTGGGAACTGCCTATAATGTATGTAGTATGGAAGATATTGGGAACTCTTGGTTGTGATGTTGACAATGAAATCATACCTCTCAAAATTATTTTCCTCTCTATTTCAAAATCGAGCTCTGGCACCTCTGCAAATCCCCGCTTCCCTCTGCGAAGCGCCTATCTTTTACTTCTATGCAAGAGTCAGTATTATTCCATCTCATTCCTACCTACTCTTTAGTTGGCAAGCATCGTGTGTTGGGGAAAGATCTAAGCATATATGGTCATGCAAATATATTTGATCATGAATTATTATTGTTGACAATTATCTATATGATAAGTGAGTTGGGAGGCGAAACACTAAGCCCCTATCTTTCTTTGTGTTCGATGGATGCTATTTGTTCTAAGAATATGCTTTGAGTGGTAGCAATCATGGAAGACTATACGATAGTTGAGTATGTGGAGTTTGCTAAATCAAAGATCTGAAATAGACCCTTCCTGAAAATAAGATGAATTGTAATTGTTTGATGACTAATAATGAAGTTTGCTAGTTTTCAAGAAAGTTCATGGTCTATGCTTTAACATGTGAATATCTTGTTACTTGATCTTGAGAAGTTTTATGAGATGAACTAATGTTATGACATATAATCATGCTAGAAAAGGTGATTGAAATTATCATTGATCAAACTTGTGCACTTGCTAGCATTCACACTTCATAAATTCTTTCTTTTATCATTTACCTACTCGAGGACGAGCAGGAATTAAGCTTGGGGATGCTGATATGTCTCTAACTTATCTATAATTTATGAAGAATTCATGCTATTATATTATCTGTTTTGAATGTTTATGGGCATTACTAAACACTTTTATATTATTTTTGGGACTAACCTATTAACTGGAGGCCCAGCCCAAATTGTTGATTTCTTGCCTATTTTAGTGTTTCGAAGAAAAGGAATATCAAACGGAGTCCAAACAGAATGAAACCTTCGGGAGTGTGATTTTTGGAATGAACGTGATCGAGGAGACGTGGAGCTGAAGTCAGGGAAGCTTCGAGGAGACCACGAGGCAGTGGGCGCGCCCACCCCCCTGGGCGCGCCCTCCACCCTCGTGGGCCCTGTCGGTTTCAAAACCGACGGATTTCGGGTAGGGGGTCCTGAACTGTGCGTCTAAGGCTAATGGTAATAGGAGGCAAGGGACACGATGTTTACCCAGGTTCGGGCCCTCTCGATGGAGGTAATACCCTACTTCCTGCTTGATTGATCTTGATGATATGAGTATTACAAGAGTTGATCTACCACGAGATTGTAGAGGCTAAACCCTAGGATCTAGCCTATGATTATGATCATTGTTGTCCTACAGACTAAACCCTCGGGTTTATATAAACACCGGAGGCGGCTAGGGTTATACAAAGTCGGTTACCAAGAAGGAGATCTAACATCCGGATCACCAAGCTTGTCTTCCACGCAAAGGAGAGTTCCGTCTGGACACGGGACAAAGTCTTGAGTCTTGTATCTTCATGGTCCAATAGTCTGGCCAAAGTATATAGTCCGGCTGTCCGAATACCCCCTTATCCAGGACTCCCTCCGTAGCCCCTGAACAAGGTTTCAATGACGATGAGACCGACGCGGAGATTGTCTTCGGCATTGCAAGGCGGGTTCTTCTCCAAATCCATAGTACCAGTCATATCGAACAGTGTTCGACTTCCCATCAATGGTGTATTCCTCGGCTTCTATGCCTCAATAATGGCCATCTCCATATGTCGGGCGAATACGAGGAGCCGGAGCATTTTTACATTTGCCACCCATACCCTGCAGGCCAACCGTCTATTAGAAGAGACGGGGATCCTCAGATCCAAATCTCACCTTCTTCCCTCAAGCAAGCATTCAACAGAGTGCATCCGGAAAAACCATTCCATCATGGCCGGTCGCCGCACCTCCTCTTCTCGCTCCCTTAGCTCTAAGCCAGGCTATTGGGAAAAATGTTATGTCCCCCACAGCCATTTAGTAGAGTTGCAGACCCAAGGGTTTCTTCCACTAGCGTACATCACTACAAAAAAAAGACACATCCATGACATTTTGGGCCGAACAATTTTTTTTCTGTCATACATATGACACTTCTATGACGATAATTGTGACAAAACCCGGTATCATCATAGATGTGGTGGGCTCCTACTTCTATTACAAAAAATCATGATAGAAAATTGGCTTTTCGCCCTGGGCGGGCCGAAGACGCAGCTACATGACATTCTTTGGGCCGTCCATGATAGAAAAAACCGTGGTAGAAGCGAGGGGGAGGAAAATTTCAGGGAGTTGCTGTTTAGGGTGGGAGGTCAGGGGCCGAGCGATGCATGTTTCTCTCGTACATGTGTGAGGCATTGTCTCTAACTAAAGCCGAGCGAGGCGTTGGGCTCTAACTGAACCCGAGCGATTGGACTGCAGGCTACGCGTTACTGAACCCGAGTGATCGATCGATGGCTGTTAACTGAACCCGATCGAGCGATTCCTTCGCTACTGCTGCTAAATAAAGCCGATCGATTGGATGAACAATGAGCGTTGGGGGGGTGGATGAACAGTGAGCGGTGGCGTTGCCTCTGGATGAGTAGGACCCCGTGGTGTGGAGGGCTGGATGAACAGTAGACGTGGAGGGGTGGACGTGGAGGGGTGGTTGAACAAGACCCCGTGGCGTGGAGGGCTGGATGAACAATAGACGGTGGAGGGGTGCCCGTGGAGGGGTGGTTGAACAGTAGCCGGTGGAGTAGCGCGTGGTGGAGGCTGGATGAACGGGAGCCCGTGGATGCTGGAGGAGGTCGACGGTAGCCCGTGGAGGCTAGAGGAGGTCGACGGTGGAGATGAACAGTATCCCGTGGAGTCCCGTTTTGCGGTACGCCACACCCCTCCCGATGAACAGGACCCCTGTTTCGACCGTAGGAGGTCCGTTTCGTCCGTTTTGTGGTACGCCACACCCCTCCCGATCAACAGGACCTCAGTTTCGACCATAGGAGGTCCATTTTTCTGGTTTGTGGTACGCCACACCCCTCCCGATCAACAGGACCCCCGTTTCGACCGTAGGAGGTCCGTTTCCTCTGGTTTGCGGTACGCCACACCCCTCCTGATCAACAGGACCCCGTTCCGAACATAGGAGGTCCATTTCCTCCGTTGTGTCGTACGCCAGGCCTCATTTCCATCGCCTGTTCCGTCCAAGCCCTCCCGATGAACACGACCACGCATTCCGTTCCGACCCAGCCGGTTAGCTCCCACGCGTTCCATTGCGTCCCGATGAACACGACGTATTCCGTTGCCTCCCCATGAACACGATGCATTTCGTTGCCTCCCCATGAACACGACGACAAATCTGTTTCTCTGTTCCGACCCAGCCATGTATACGAGCCCTGGCCGTACGTATGTGCAAGTAGGCGTTCGAGACCCCGCCTATATGTACGTACGTGGTCGTATTTTCTTTCTTGCACCCTGGCCACTGTACATACGTGTACATGCTACATGCACGCCTCTACTACGACATGTACGCGCCTCTACTACGACACGTGCGCGCCTCTACATTGACCGGCATATATGTACGTACACGTTCATGACCAGAATGACAATGCTACGTACGCTTCGACCAGGTGGGTTCCAACTGTCAGGCACTTCCTTACGTGCGAAGATGTAGCTGGTGGGTCCTAGCAGTCAGGGGGGTGAATCATTTTTTTGGCCCGGACGCACTTCCTTGCGTGCGAAGATGTAGCTGGTGGGTCCCAGCAGTTAGGGGGCGAATCATTTTTTTTGGACGCACTTCCTTGCGTGCGAAGATGTAGCTGGTGGATCCCAGCAGTCAGGGGGGCGAATCGTTTTTTCGCGAAATACGGTGCCCCGTCCGGTGGGTCCCCGCTGTCAGGTGGAGGAATAATTATTTTGCACGTAATAAACGAGGCACTTCCTTGCTGCGGCCGTGGACCAAGCTGTCAGCCTCTCCACGTACAGTCCACGTCCGATGGAAGTCGTTCCTTGACCACATTGACCACGCCGCTCTGAGAGCACCCGGGCGATGGACGATGGCGAGGCCTAGGAAGGGGATGACGCGGAGCCGGGGAACACGCGGCACTGGATGCCCATGCGTAGAGGAGTATGAGGTTTCACTGGTTCGCTGCGGTGTGAGGCTGCCGTCACCACAGAATAACAGGGGGTGTGGGTGAGTAGAGGGATGGCCTGGATAGCAGTGGGAGTAGTAGGGGGTGGTGAGGCCTCCACCACATTGCGGCCGGTTACGGGAGGCAGGAGCACGAGGCACGACCGGCGCTGGTTTGGGCGGCTGGAGCAAGAAGACCAGAGGTTGAAGAAGCACTACGACCGTTGGATGGATATCGTACGGGCACTGGAGCTAGAATCGTGCATATTGACTAAGTGGACAAAGCCCTCCGTCCCTGTCAACTTAGTATGCCCACAAGTCAGCCTGCCACTACACTGGGTCCCAGCTAACAGGCGGAGTATTCATTTTTTGTGCGTAATAAGGAGGCACTTCCTTGCGTGCGAAGATATAGCTGGTGGGTCGGAACTGTCAGCAGTGGTAACATTTTTTTCGTGAAATATAGAGGCCCTTTCGGTGGGTCCCTGATGTCAGGTGGAGGAATCATTATTTTGCGCGTAATAAGGAGGCATTTCCTTGCGTGCGGTCGTGGACCCAGTTGTCGGCCTCTCCACGTACAGTACACTTCAGATGCATGTCGGTCATTGACCACGTTGACCAGGCCGCGCCGAGAGCACCAGGGCGGTGGACGACGGCGAGGACTAGGAAGGGAACGACACGGAGGCAGGGAAGACTTGGCAGTTGTTTCCCATGCGGAGGGGAGTAGGACTATATGAGGGTTTACTAGTTCGTCTGCCGTCACCGGAGAATAACAACAGGTCTGGGCGAGTAGAGGGATGGCTTGGCCAGCGATGGGAGTACGGTGGGGCGGTGAGGCCTGCACGGCAGCAGAGCCGGCCGCGGGGAGGAGGGAGCAGGCAGTCCCGCCGGCGCTTTTTTGAGCGGTTGGAGCAGAAATAGCAGAGATTGAAGAAGCACGATGGCCGTTGGATGGCCATCCAACAGTCACTGCTTTTGCGTCAACCTTTTTTCTAGGAAAGCCTCAAATCTGTGGAAAACAGCATACAGCCCATCTGCCATTATGTCTAATAATTTACAACCCATTTGCTAATTCTTAAGGTTTTTTTTGGATCCCATATTCTTTTTGTTAGCATTACAGCCCATATTGTGGCCACGGTTAAAAAATTATACGAATTTTTACATATTCCGGTGCGGTCTGAACTGTTTTTAATCCCGAAATTTCGACTCACATTCAAACTGATTTTAAAAATAAATGTATATCAATATAAAATCCAACAAATTCTCCATGCATAAAAATTAATGTAATTTAAAATCTCGAAATGAAAGAAAAGATATTTGAAACTAATTGCCCGTTTGATGTGTTTAAAAAATGTACAACCCATTTCTCATTACTGATGGGCCATTTTCTCAGCCAGCTGAATGAAAGCTCTCCTCGTCTTGAAAGATTTGCAGCCCAAGAGGCCTGACAAAGCAACTTACTTGGCAAATCACTAAAAAACTGGGCTGTGGCTGTGGACCCAGCTGTCAGCCTCTCCACGTACAGTACTGTTCCGATGGAAGTCGTTCCTTGACCATGTTGACCACGCCACGCGGAGAGCACCACGGCGGTGGACGATGGAAAGGCCTAGGAAGGGGACGACACGGAGCCGGGGAAGATGCAGCAGTGGAAGCCCGCGCGGAGAGGAGTACGAGGGTTCACCAGTTCGGCTGCGGTGTGAGCCTGCTGTCGCCGCAGGGCCTGGCCAGCGGTTGGAATAGTAGGGGCGGTGAGGCCTCCGCGGTAGCACAACCAGCCACGGGAGGAAGGAGTATGAGGCACGACCGGCGCTGGTTTGGGCGGCTGGAGCAAGAAGACTAGAGGTTGAAGAAGCACTACGACCGTTGGATGGACATCGTACGGTCATTGGAGCTAGAATCGTTCAATTCGACTAAGTTGACAAAGCCCTTCATCCCCATCAACTTAGTAGGCCCACAAGTCAGCCTCCCACCAAGGTGGGTCCCAGCTAGCAGGGGGAGTATTCATTTTTTTGTGCGTAATAAGGAGGCTCTTCCGGTGGGTCCAAGCTGACAGCGGGGGGAAAGTTTTTTTCGTGAAATACGGTGGCACGTCAGGTGGGTCCCAGCATTCAGGTGGCAAACATTTTTTTCGTAAAATACGGTGGCCCGTCCAGTGGGGCCCTGCTGTCAGTTGGAGGAATCATTATTTTCTGCATAATAAGGAGGCACTTACTTGCTGCGGCCGTGGACCCAGCTGAGACTCTCCACGTACAGTATACTTCCGATGGAAGTTGTTCCTTGACCACGTTCACCTCGCCGCGTTCCGTTGCATGCATGCGTCCATGGGCGTGGTGCATCCCCACTGTCAGCCTCTCACGTACAGTCATATTCCGATGACTCTCGGTTGTTGACCACGTTGACCACACCGTGCCGAGCGCACCCAGACTGGAACAACCCGGAGATGGGGAAGACAGGGCAGTGCAGTCGCAGATGGAGAAGAGTAGGAAACTTCACTGGTTCGGGTGCGCGGCAGCATAGCCGCGATGCCGCCCACGGGAGACAGGAGCAAGAACAAAGGTTGAAGAAGGAGCACGGCTGTTGGATTAACATCCAACGGTCCAGCTGCTAGAATCATTTGTTGATTAAGTTGACAAAGCCGTGCATACACATCCGCTTAGTACGCCCACAAGTCAGTCACCAAATCTGACGGGTCCCAGCTGTCAACAGGATGAATATTTTTTTCGCAAAACAAGGAGGCACTTCCTTCCGTGCGAAGATACAGCCGGTGGGTCCCAGCAGTCAGGTGGAGGAAACATTTTTTTCTAGCTTAATAAGGAGGAACTTTCCTTGCGTGCGACCATGGACCTCGTGGGTCCCAGCCGTCGGGCTCTCCACGTACAGTCCTCTTCCGATGACTCTTGTTTGTTGACCACGCCGCACAGAACACAGCGAGGCGGAGGACGACGGCGAGGCCCCGGACGGGAACGACTCGGAGATGGGAAAACGCGGCAGTGGAGTCACAGATTGAGAGGAGGAGAAGGGTTATAACTAGTTCTGTTGCGGCGTGGGGCTGTAGTCTGTGGAGAATAACAAGAGGTGTCGAGGGGTGGAGGGATGGCCTGGCTGGCGGTGGGGTAGCGCTTCGCAGCGATGCATGCTAAGCAGAGCCGCTAGCCGCCGGAGGCCGGACCAGGCAGTCCCGGCAACGCTGGAGGAAGAACACGAGAGATTGAAGGTGCATGCCGGCCGTGGGATATAAATCCAATGGCTGTGGATGACACAATCATTTGTTGACAAAGTTGTCAATGCCCTGCGTAGGCTTCGACCTATTGGCCCACATGTCAGCCTGCAAAAATGTGGCATATATTTAACCCATGTTTTCTAGAATGTACAGCCATTTGCTGGGTTGGGTGAACAAATAATTTTGCGTCAATCAGGCCCATTTATATTTTCTAAGAAATCCTAGCCCATTTGCACTTCCTTGAAATACACGTATTAGGTGGGCTCGTTATATATATAATGTTATGTTAGAAGGAGCAATTAATTTCAAAGAATAAACCAGAGAGGCACATTATATATATATATATAGGACAAATGTTTCCTACAAGCAGTGGTAGTTACCACCACTTGCGTTTTGTATGTTTTATGTAGTATCTGTTGAAACCGAGAGTATGTACATGTAGTATGTAGTATATAACAATGATTAGATAGTATATTGACAAATTTTTAGGTATTATGTACCATTTTTTGAGTATGCTCTTTTTTACGTACAAATATGTACGTATTTCACAAATATAACAAAAACTATGGGCTTAGATGCAATTTTTTCATGTAATTTGTTTTGAAATATCTTAGATATAGTATACGAACATATTTAATATAATAAAATAGTATATATAGTACCACATGCTAGTATATGAGACAAGTGGGCTAACTACCACCGGGTGGTAGGATGGATTTTCCCTATTATATATATATATATAATTAAGAAATTAGCGAGTTATTTCTCAAAATAAATTGGACACAACATTACTTTTATAGAAGACCTGTGTTTTATACCCCACTGTGTCGGGGAAACTGATCCTCGAACACCTATGGGGCCGGCGGACCGGGCCCCTTTCGGTTCGGTGGGGGGCGGAGATCGCACGAAGAGCAGATTGAGGCGAAGCACACGAGCAGTTTACCCAGCTTCGGAGCTCTCCGGAGAGATAACACTCCTACTGCTGCTTGTCTGGTTCTATTCTGTTCTTGCTCTAGAGAGAGAGCGTAGTGTCTTTCTGGGTTACGAATGAGTAGAACCGGACCGAACAGAACCCCCTCTACGTTGCGCATGGGCCTCCTTCTATATGCCAAAGGGGTCACCGACAGGTGGCAACGCAGAGAAGGGTACAAATGTAAAAAGTGAGGTGGTTGGTACAGCTACTTGTACAGTGCACCCTACCTAACGCTGACGGCAGGGGACAAGGGCATTAAGTGCCCGTCTGCATCGCCCAAATAGTGCAGAAAAGGACCGTTAGGGGCGCCACCGTTTGCCACGATGGCGATCTTGTCAGCTTCGCATGCCCCTGCGCCCCGCTGGCTGCACAGCCTCCCACCATGCGCGCCTGGAGAAGCCCCCAGGGCGACACGTTGGTGGATGCGCTGGAGCGTGGGCACAGAGTGGCCGCCTGCCGCGGCAAGCGCCTTGCCGCTGCTGTTATCTTGTCGGGTCCGGAGGCTTGTCGCTTACCAGGCCTCGAGGTACCTTGGTTGGTCTTCCCAGCAAGCTCCTCTTGCCGGGGCCTTGTTGCCTTGCCGGAGTGCGAGGCGTGTCGCGGCAAGTTCCTTGGAGTGTCCTGGCTGGTCTTCCCGGCAAGCTCCTCTTGCCGGGGCCTTGTCTCCTAAGCTTAAATAATTTGTTCTTGAATGGCTCCAAGGGAACCATGGAGGATCTTGGCGTTCGCCGGGCAAGCCTTGCCGCAGGGTGCTGCAACTGCCCGTGCACAAGTTCGGGGTACTAGGGTACCCCTATTTTAGTACACCGACAGGAGCCCCCGGGCCTGGGCCAGACACGGTGCCGAGCGCTGTTGGGCCAGGCCCAAGACAGGGCACGGGCACACGCGGACTGGGCCACACCGAATCTCGCTCCGTATCCACAGCGCTCTCCCATAACGGCACGCGTTGAATGCGGCATCGTGGGAGAGATCGTGGGTGGTTGTTTATTCGGAAGGGCGAAACGTCCGCCCCGTCCCTCTTTATAAGCAGAGGAAACAGGGGCAGTTCGTTCCTCCTCGCTGGTTGCTGCTACTTCATCTTCACGAACCTCCGCCGCTCCCCCCTTCTTCTCGAAGCCGAGAGAGCAGCGCTCCGCCCCCCATTGCCACCAGCATCACCACGCGGTCGACCTCCCTCACCACCTCCGCCATGGCCCCGAAAGCCGAAAAGGGAAAGGGCGTGAAGTCGGCCGAGGCGCAGCGGCTCGCGGCGCTGCGGAAGGAGCGGGCGATCTTCTCCCCTCAGCTCGGCGTGCAGGAGCTGAGGGAGTACTTCTACCTCTTTTGGGCGACGGAGACGCATGCGCATCCGCGCACGAGGGTACTCCCGGCCGCTGCTTCGGAGCTGGCTCCAAACGGGTACCCATTCTTCGCGCTATTCTTCTATTGCGGGCTCTGCCCGCCCTTCTCAGAGTTCTTCTGCGATATCATGAACACATACGGCTGCCGCCTCCTTGACTTCACCCCCAAAACCGTTCTGACCATGGCAGTTTTCGCACATTTGTGCGAAAACTTTGTCGGAGTCCACCCCAGTGTTGCCCTTTTCCGCCACTACTTCATACCTCGGGTAGAGATAGGAGAGCCGCTTGCCGGAGGGATTGCCTGGATCTCGAGAGTCGGCAAGAAGGAGGCGTACTTGGAGGGTGAGCTCCGCAGCAAGTGGGATGAGTGGAGAGCGGAGTGGTGCTGGATTGTCGAGGAGAATCCGCAGCCCTTCACCGCCGTGCGCCAAACTCCAATAGTGCGCGGCAATGACTGGAGCAACATGGCCCCGGAAGACGAGAGGCTAAAGATCGCCATTACTAGGATCCTTCGCCTCAGGCTTGCCGGGCTCACTGTAGGCGCTGTAGGCACAGATTTCCTCCGCCGCCGCATCGCCCCCCTGCAGGAGAGGGGGAGGCCCGCCTGGGAATTCAAGAACTCGGCGGACATCATGAGGCTGCGACTGGGCCTCAACTACAACTTCACCGTCTTGGAGCTGGATGCAATGCTCCTGGAGTTGTTCAAATGCGACCCCCAGCACCCATTCACGCTGCCGAGGGGCGTTGTCCCATTATACAACAATTCTTCGCTTGACCGGATCCGCGCCATGATGCCGTTGTGTGATTCACACGGAATCGTTCCAACTTGGCAAGAGCCTGCGGATGACATCGTGCAAGCGTTCTTCGACAACTTGGAAGAAGTGCCGGTCCATGCTGACGAGCAGAAGAGCCTCACCCGTGACACCACCGACGAGGAGCTGCAGTGCATCGCCACTAGGGCGGAAGAGGTTGCGGCCGCAGCTGACGAGGGCGTGTTTGGGTTCACTGTGGAGGAGGCGGAGGCTGCAGAGGCGGCAAACCTTGCCGAGCGCGCGGAGTTCATTGGCGAGGAGGAGCCTGCCGGTTCCGAAGCCGAGCCGAGCAAGGCCGGCGAGGAGGTGCCCGAGCCTTCAGAAAACTTGCCGGAGGCGGAGCCCCCGGCCCCGCCAAGAAGGCGCCTTCGCAGGGCCGGGACGCAGCGGGGCGGCAGCCGGGTCAACAGCCGCCGAGCCGTGCGACGCGCTCTACCGCGGCAAGCAATGTTGCAGCGGGAGCGCCTGACGCAACAGCGGCAACTGGAGCGGGATCTTCCCGGGCCACCGCCCCCGCCCCCGCCAAGCGGTCAAGGGATCCTACTCCTCCGCCTCGCCGCACCGGAGGAGGGCCGGACTTCGATCTTTCCGCGCTCAGCTCCGACGAGGAGGAAGAAGAGTAAGTTTCTTCGGTGCTCTTGTAGTTCTTCAATCTTGCTGTTTATATCTTGTATCTGACTTGCTCCAATCTGGACTCCTTTCTTTTCAGGACGCTGGCCCAGAGAGCAGCGAAGAGGGCCAAGGCCGTGGTGATTGTCATCGAGGATGACCCCACCGTGTCAGCAGGAGGTGGGTCCGAGACCACCTTGACGGACCCGGCAATCACTCCTCAAAGCAGCCCCCAGCGCAGCCCCCAGCGTAAGTTCATAGTTTAGCCTTCTGCTGCCGTCCGCGCTTGAGTGCTTTTTCCTTTGTTGATATCTTGTTTGTTGATTCGTGTAGGAGCAGAGCAGCCACATCAGGAGCGCCCGGAAGCTGGTCCCGAAGTGCCATCTGCTTCGACTACGCCGCCAAAGGAGGGGTTCCCGGTAAGGGAGCGCTCTCCGGCAAGGGACAACACCGTCGATCCTGCGGCGATCGAGACCGCAACTGCAGGTCTTGGCGCAGGTAATTCACTTGTCCAAAAACTTTCCCTTGGGTTCTTCTTCTTCTGATTTTCTTCTCTTGGATTTTTGATTGATTTTTCTCCCTTCTTTGTTCTTCAGACCCCTCTGCTACTGAGCCAATGGAGACAGAGGGCGCCGGCAAGGAAGGGGCCGGTGCTGATGAGACCGCCGCCAAGGAGGCCGCCAGGGTTGCCGCTACAGAAGCCGGCGAGGGGTCGGGCGATCGCACTGACGACCCTGAGGCCGCAGGAGCACCAGGCGCTACGCCGACCGCCGATCCCTCTGCCGCTTGAAGACCGGCGCCTACTTGAAGGCCCGCGACAATATCTTCATCAAGCTACCCTGGGCGTCGAGCTCCAGGGCGCCGGTCGAGGGGGAAACTTTCGACGGGGAGGTGCTCGCCTCTGCTGGACTGTCATTGGTCGACGCGCCCAGCAGCAGCAGCGGCGAGCCTGAGGAAGAGCAGCTGCTGCGGAAGCTGCTGTCACTCTACTGCGCTCGGCAAGCCAAGCTGGCTTCCCGGGAAGCGCTTGTCACGAAGGCGGGAGTTGACATGGAGAAGCGCGCGGAGGAGCTCCGGGGCCACAATCAAGAAGCTCTCCGGTCCCTGGCGCAGGAGCGGGAGCGACTCGACGAGGAGCGCACGACCTTCCTTCTCGAGAAGGCCGAAGCTGAGGAGGAGCAAAGGCTGGCCGCCGAGAAGTAGTCCGCGCGGGAAGGTGAACTAGTGCAGCGGAAGGCCAACCTCGACAGCTACGAGGAAGAGCTCGCCGAGCGTGAGCAAGCACTTGGCGGGGCGCTCAAGGAGGCAAAGGACGCTGCGGCAATTGCAGAGGCCGCCAAGAAAGAGCTGGAGGAGAAGGTGGCTCAGCTGGAGGCCAACATTGGGAAGAGCGGCGAGGAGCTTGCCGCGCTCAAGCGTGAGCGTGAGAAGGATGCTGCCGCCCACGGTGAGCTGCAAGGTCTTCTCGCTGAGAGGGGCAAGGAGCTCAGCGCCGCCAAGGATTCCAAAGCAGACCTGGAGCTGAAGCTGGCCACACTGACGCAGAGACTGGAGGTCGTCAAGGAGCGGGAGAAGAGCTGGTCGGAGAAGGTCAAGGCTGACGCGGCGCTGCTGCAGAGCATTGCAGTTACCCAGAACTCGTTCAGAGACACTGTGGAGCACTGGACCGAGGGTCTGGTGAACATTGCCGTAGTCATCAACGAGGAGCTGGCGCAGCTGGGGATGGAGGACTTTGGGTATCCTTCCGACAAGAGTCTTCAACCCAGCGCCAAGCTCAGCCTGTTCTTCAAGGGCGTGGCGACGGCACTCCAGCGGCTCCGGGAGAGGATCCCGAAGCAGTTGGCTGACGAGTCGCGCAAGATCTGCGCCGGGGTTCTCCAGAAGGTGCTGATGAAGGTGGCCTTCCGCAATCCAGGCCTCAGCTTCACCAACGTCCTCAGGTCCTTGCCGCCTGACGCCGATCTGGATGCACTCAAGGCCCTTGTCGCACCCATTATGGACAAGGTGGGCGAGATCAAGAGGGTCGAGGGCGGACGCATAGACTAGGCCGTCCATTTCTTCTTTTCCCTTGCCGCTGCTAATCATGTTATGAAAACATTCTGTTAGAGCTGCGACAAGTTATCTTGTAATATAACTTTATTTCTGTTATCAATTGCTATGTTATTTCCTCTACTAGATTCCTTCCTTTGTATGTTTTTACCCTACGCTTCTAGGGAACTTGTCGGCGCAGGCACCCGAGCCGCGAGCGCTGAGTGCGGAACTTCAGCAGCCTGCTGGCGGCGCTGCTTCCGACAAGAAACCTTGTCGCGACTAGATGTAGCACACTTAAGCTGTTGAGCGGACTCAAAACAAAGTAAGGGCGCAACTAGCCACGAGTTGGTTCCTCCGTGCACAGGTTTTCCATACAAAGCAGGGTCGTTCGAGGAAGATAACTCAAAAATTTAAAAATTGATTGCTCAAACTTTGGCAACTTAGCTTTTCTGTCGTTTGCTTCCCGGCAAGGCAAGACTTCGCTTGAACGACGCCTGGTCCATACCACAATCTTCTCCTTCCCCCCCAGCAAACATGTGTGCGAGGGAACCTCCTTTTCCTTTGTTAAAAAAGAAGAAAGAAGAGAAAATAATGATATGGAGCTCTTCGGCTCGTTACTGCTCACCGGATGTAGGTGCTACACGAAGTGTCAGATAACGCATGCGAGAAAGAAACTAATGCATGAAATGGACAAGTTGTGCGGAGCACATGGGGTTCTTTTTATGCACGGGATCTGCGCCCGGCTTTGTACAAAGGATTACATGCAACAGCGACAAGACTTGTACAAAAGGTGGTTGCCAGAACGGGGTTCCGGCAACCGCGCCCTACGGGAAAAACTTACGAAAATGTTCTATGTTCTAGGAGTTGCTCATCGGAATGCCATCTTCGGTCTCAAGGCGGACAGCGCCGGGCCTTGTGACTCGTCTCACCCGATAAGGGCCTTCCCACTTCGGCGTCAACTTGTTGGAATTCTTGGCGGACTGAATGCGCCGAAGAACAAGGTCGCCTTCCTCTAAGCTTTTGGCCTTAACTTTGCGGCTATGGTAGCGGTGCAAAGCTTGCTGGTATCAAGCAACTCGTACAGCAGCCTGAAGACGATCTTCCTCAAGGAGCAGCGCGTCGTCTTGTCGTGGCTGTTCTTGCTCAAACTCATCATAAGCGAGCACTCGAGGCGATCCGTATACGAGTTCCGTGGGGAGAACTGCCTCTGCTCCGTAGACTAGAGCAAAAGGTGTCTGGCCAGTGGCTCGATTTGGCGTCGTTCTGATCGACCAAAGAACCACCGGCAGCTCCTCGATCCAGTTTCTTCCGCACTTGCGCAGCCTGTCGAAAGTTCTGGTCTTGAGCCCGCGCAGCACTTCAGCATTTGCCCTCTCTGCTTGACCGTTGCTTCTCGGATGAGCAACAGAAGCGAAGCAGACCTTGGCGCCAAGGTCTTGGACGTACTGCATGAAGGTGCGGCTCGTGAATTGCGTGCCATTGTCGGTGATGATCCTATTAGGGATCCCGAAATGGCAAACAATTGACCTGAAGAACTTGACTGCTGACTGTGCTGTCACCTTCCTCACTGGCTGCACTTCTGGCCACTTTGTGAACTTGTCGATTGCGACATACAAGTACTCAAAGCCCTCGACAGCTCGGGGGAAAGGGCCGAGGATATCGAGCCCCCAGACCGAAAATGGCCAGGATAAAGGGATCGTCTGGAGAGTTTGAGCTGGCTGGTGTATCTGTTTGGAGTGGAACTGGCATGCTTCACACTTGGTTACTTGTGCAGTTGCATCCTGGAGGGCTGTCGGCCAAAAGAAGCCTTGCCGGAAAGCTTTGCCGGCAAGTGCCCTTGCGCCTATATGGTGGCCACATATGCCTCCATGTATCTCTGCCAACAGCTTTTGTCCATCTTCCCGGCAAATACACTTCAATTTCACACCGTTGAGTCTTCTTCTGTACAGTATGTTATCGACAAACTGGTACATACTTGACTGCCGGGCTACTCTTTCCGCTTCTTCTTGCTCCTCGGGAAGTTCTCCTGTCTGAAGGAAATGGACAATCTGCTGTGCCCATGCTGGAGCTTGTGGCTCGACAACAAGGACTAAAGGCACATCTGCTGCTGCGGGAACATCCGCTTCTACGGCAAGGACTTGCGGCCCTGCCGGACCTTGATGTTCCCCGGCAAGCTTGCCAGAGCAAAACTTGTCGGGGGCGTCTGCTTCAACGGAACAGACCATAAGGTTTGCCGGAGCAGACTGCCCCTCAGCATTCTTGGTGTTGATCTTGGGGAATTTCTTGGCGGCGGCTTCTGGGAGCTCTGCCGGAAAGTAGTCGCCAGAAACCAACTTCCTCTTCTTGCTTTGTCCAGTTGAGGGTGTTACGGATGGTTGAGTCAACTTGAGCACAAAGATCACTGGTTCCACAGGTAACTTTAGTGCGGCGCACTTTGACAGGCCATCAGCAATGTCATTCTGAGCTCTCGGGATATGTTCCATCTGTAGGCCGTCAAAGTGCTCTTCTAGCTTCCTCACTTCATCAACATATGCTTCCATCAATGGACTCTGGTAGTTCTTGTTCACTTGGCGGACGACAAGCTGTGAGTCACCCCTGACAATGAGCTTCTTGATCCCAAGGTCTGCTGCGATTCTGAGACCGCCAAGCAATCCTTCATACTCTACAGTATTGTTGGTTGCTTGCTCCTTGGGAAAGTGCATCTGGACTACGTACTTGAGGTGCTCTCCGGTGGGTGCGACAAGCAGCATGCCCGCACCAGCGCCTTGCAGCGAGAAGGCACCATAAAAGTACATCAGCCACTCTCTGCTTGCCTCTTTGACGGGGATGCTCGTCTCTGGAATTTCTTCATCTGGGGTTGGCGTCCACTCTTCTATGAACTCTGCCAATGCTCTGCTTTGGATAGTTGAAGTGCTCTCAAACTTGAGGCCAAAGCTTGACAGTTCCAGTGCCCACTCGACAATCCTGCCTGTTGCTTCTGGATTTTGCAGTATCCTCTTCAGCGGAAAGCGAGTGACGACTGTGATTTCATGTGCTTGGAAGTAATGGCGCAGCTTTCTCGAGGCCATGAGGAGGCCGAAAAGCAACTTCTGCACACCAGAGTACCTTGATCTAGCCCCCTGCAGAAGGGAACTGACAAAGTAAACTGGACGCTGCACCATTCTCTTCTGCATCTTATCATGCTCCTGCGCAGATCCATCTTTGTCGGGACCAGAGCTTGTCGGCGAAGCCCCCTGCTTGTCGCTGGATGCATCTGCCGTGGTTGCTGGCTCATCATCTGCCTCTCTCTCCGCCACTAACGCAGCACTAACCACTTGATTGGTTGCCGCTATATACAGCAGCAACTTTTCTTGCGGCTTAGGTGCGACAAGTGTTGGAGTGGAGGACAGGTATCTCTTCAAGTCCTGCAGCGCAGCCTCCGCCTCCGGAGTCCATTTCATTGGACCTGCCTTTTTCAAAATTTTGAAAAATGGCAGGGCGCGCTCAGCAGATCTAGAGATAAACCTGCTGAGAGCAGCCACGCAACCGGCAAGCCTTCGTACATCCTTGACGCGCTTTGGTGCTTCGATCTGCTCAATGGCCTTGATCTTGTCGGGATTGGCTTCAATTCCCCGCTGAGACACGAAGAACCCGAGAAGCTTGCCGGAAGGGACTCCAAACACGCACTTCTCGGGGTTAAGCTTGAGGTTGATCTTGCGCAAATTTGCAAATGTCTCGTCTAAATCTTGAATCAGGGTCGCCCTGTTCTTGCTCTTGACCACTATGTCATCCATGTAAGCTTCCACATTTCTGTGCATTTGCGGCTCAAAAGCGTGGTGGACTACCCTTGCGAATGTTGAACCAGCATTCTTCAAACCGAAAGGCATCCGTACGAAGCAGTACGTGCCACACGGGGTGATAAATGCGGTTATCTCTTCATCCTCTTCTGCCATGAAGATCTGATGGTATCCTGAGTATGCATCAAGAAATGAAAGCAAATCACATCCGGCTGTGGAGTCAACAATCTGGTCAATGCGCGGCAAGGGAAATGGGTCTTTGGGACAAGCTTTATTAACATCAGTGAAGTCAATACAAAGTCTCCATTTCCCGTTAGCCTTGCGCACAACAACAGGATTGGCCAACCACGTGGGATGGAGCACTCCTCTGACAAGGCCTGCTGCTTCCAACTTCTTGATTTCTTCTGCGATGAACTCTTGGCGCTCCACTGCCTACTTCCTGACTCTCTGCTTGACGGACCGCGCATGAGGACAGACGGCAAGGTGGTGCTCAATTACTTTCCTGGGAACACCGGGGATATCAGACGGTTGCCATGCAAACACGTCAACATTCGCCCGTAGGAAAGCAACGAGCGCGCTTTCCTATTTGGGGTCAAGAGTGGCGCTGATGGTGAAGGTACCACCAGCGCCATCCTCCTTGGCTGACACCTTCTTGGTCTCAGGTGGAGCTGCCATTGCCTTCTTACACTTGCCGGTGGAGCTCGATGGTGCGTCCTCGACGGTAGTGCAGCACTCCGAAGAGGTGCGCTTGCCGGAGTGGGCATCAGAGCTCTTGCCGGACTTGGTCTTCTTCTTCCCCCCGGGAGCTTCAGTGGCAAGTGTCTTGCGTTCTGCTGCGGCTGCTGCTTCCCGGTAGATCTTGTCGGCACAGATAAGAGCATCCTTCTTGTCGCCAGGGACAGAGATGACACTTATCGGGCCTGGCATTTTCAGTACGTTGTACGCATAGTGAGAGGCTACCATGAACTTGGCAAGTGCCGGACGGCCAAGGATTCCATTGTAAGGTAATGGAAAGTCAGCAACATCAAATGTGACCCTCTCAGTCCTGAAGTTCAGTTCGCTGCCAAATGTTACCGGCAACGTGATCTTTCCCTTCGGCTTGCTCCTTCCCGGGTTGATTCCTTGAAATGTACCGGTCTCTTCGAGCTCGCTGTCGGGGATCTGGAGTTTCTGGAGCACCGCGGAGGATATTAGGTTCAAGCCGGCCCCGCCGTCAACTAGCATCTTAGTGACCTTGAGGTTGTGGATTGTTGGTGAAACCAACATCGGCAAGCACCCGACCGCAGTTATGCGATCCGGGTGGTCCTCAATATCAAAGATGATAGGCATGTCGGACCATTTTAGAGGCTTGCGTGACTCGACGGGTGGTTCTGCTGCATTAACTTCCCGCACCCACTGCTTGAGCTGACGGTGCGAGGTATGCAGAGAAGCACCACCGTCAACGCACAGGACCTCTGTGGCTTTCTGGAACTCCTGCTCATCACTCTCCTCGTCATCCATGTCTTCATCGTCGTTGTCATCTTCATCCTTGTCGCGGCTGTGAGGAGGTCTGTCTCCTTGCCGCTGCTTGGCCTTGCCGCGGCATCCTCCTCGGCCGGGACGTTTCTTGCCGGATCCCCCAGCACCTTCCTGGGCCTTCTACTTGTCGTGCCGCTCGTATTCAGCTTTCTGTTGCTCAACAAGCTGCTCGACTTTCTTACAGTTCTGGAGATCATGGCCCTTGGTGCGGTGGATCTTGCAATACTGCTTGTTGGTGCCGTCCTGCTTGTCGGCGACCGCCACCTCCGCGGCAACCTCCTTGCCGGAGTCACCAACTTTGGCTTCCTTGGTGCCACCACCGTTGCCAGACTGCTCAACAACTAGCACCTCTTTGCCTTTCCTCCTTCTGTTGTTCTGCCACCGGTTTTTCCTTGACGGGGTAGCATCTTCACTGTCAGATCCTCCCGCTCCTACATTCTCTCCGGGGGGTCTCCTCCCTTCCTCAACACGTGCACACTTGTCGGCCGGTGCATATAACTCACTGACGTCCCTGATCTTGCACATCGCCATTTCCTCCCGCATCCTGCGGTTCCGCACGTTCTGATGGAACGCGCTGATCACCGCGGCAGGGTGGACGTCTGGGATGTTGTGCTGCACACTGCTGAATCTCTGAATGTACTTGTGCAGGGGCTCTCCTTCCTTCTGGGAGAGCAGATGAAGATCACTCTCCTGGCCATGAGGCTTGTGTCCTCCTGTGAAGGCGCCGACGAATTGATGGCATAGATCAGCCCAAGAGGATATTGAGTTGTCCGGCAAGTGCATGAGCCAAGATCTGACGTTGGGCTTAAGCACCAGCGGGAAGTAGTTGGCAAGGATCTTGTCATCCCGTCCCCCAGCAGCCTGCACCGTGATGGTGTAGATGCTGAGGAACTCTGACGGATGCATCTTGCCTTCGTACTTCTCCGGTACGTCTGGCTTGAAGTTCTTTGTGCTGGGCCACTAGACTTGCCGCAGCTCACGAGTGAACGCAGGGCAACCTACCGCGTACGGCAGATCGCTTGGTTCCCCTGGCGCATGCATGTCATCAGAGGGCCCAACGCGCTTGTCGGATTGACGTCGCGCTTCTCTTCGGTGCTCGCTGCGAGTTCGAGCGTCTTCTTGTTGCCGATCATGAAGGACTTGGCGCTGATCGTGACGAGCTCGTGGATCCGACGATGCAGTGGAGTCGCTGTCGAGGTGGATCCGGCGAGTCGGCGATCTTGGCCTTCTGGGCGGTGATTGCATGGTAGTTGCACCTCCACCCGTTTCGTCGCCACCGGCTCGCGCCTGGCGACCCTGCCGCGGCGGTGACGCGCTCGGCCGCTGTGGAGTGTCGCCGTTGGCGTAGCCGATGAGACTTTGAATCGTGGCCCTCCATTCATCGATCTTGTCCGACGTTGGAGGGTAATATAGGAGAAGTTGAGCTCGCGCCAAAGCTTCTGCTGGAGTGGTGAGTGGCAGGGGCGGACGGCGCGAGGAGCGGGACGTGCTCGAACTTCTAACTATGTTAGAAGGAGCAGTATCCCGTCCAGGCGGCCGTGCCCCGCTCGTGCCAACATGCTGGTCTTGAGCGCCCCGAGATCCACCAGCTTGGTCTTGGCCTATCACGCGTATGGAACTGCGAGTGCCATGACGCTGTTGATCTTGCGCCTCCTGAGAGTGGCGCGGAACATGTACAGTCGCCGAGGTTTGTGCAGCCTTGTCTTTGGACCTGGCAGCATCATAAGCTTCCTCGTCGACGTCCATTCTTCCGCCGGCGTCCATTCCACCACCCGTTTGCTCCAACGGTGGCAGAAGTGACGTGGACGGAGCGGCTGACGCCGAAGTCTTCTTCTTCGGTGGCATGTTGATGAAGGGAATGAAGATCTAGCTCGTGTGAACGCCGGATCAGGTTCACACAATCGCGACGCCCCCTACCTGGCGCGCCAAAGATGTCGGGGAAACTGATCCTCGAACACCTATGGGGCCAGCGGACCGGGCCCCTTTCGGTTCGGTGGGGGGCGGAGATCGCACGAAGAGCAGATCGAGGCGAAGCACACGAGCAGTTTACCCAGCTTCGGAGCTCTCCGAAGAGATAACACTCCTACTGCTGCTTGTCTGGTTCTATTCTGATCTTGCTCTAGAGAGAGGGCGTAGTGTCTTTCTGGGTTATGAATGAGTCGAACCGGACCGAACCGAACCCCCCCTACGTTGCGCATGGGCCTCCTTTTATATGCCAAAGGGGTCACCGACAGGTGGCAACGCAGAGAAGGGTACAAATGTAAAAAGTGAGGTGGTTGGTACAGCTACTTGTACAGTGCACCCTACATAACCCTGACGGCAGGGGACAAGGGCATTAAGTGCCCGTCTGCATCGCCCAAACAGTGCAGAAAAGGACCGTTAGGGGCGCCACCGTTCTCCACGATGGCGATCTTGTCAGCTTCGCATGCCCCTGCGCACCGCTGGCTGCACAGCCTCCCGCCACGCGCGCCTGGAGAAGCCCCCAGGGCGACACGTTGGTGGATGCGCTGGAGCGTGGGCACAGAGTGGCCGCCTGCCGCGGCAAGCGCCTTGCCGCTGCTGTTATCTTGTCGGGTCCGGAGGCTTGTCGCTTACCGGGCCTCGAGGTACCTTGGTTGGTCTTCCTGGCAAGCTCCTCTTGCCGGGGCCTTGTTGCCTTGCCGGAGCGCGAGGCGCGTCGCGGCAAGTTCCTTGGAGTGTCCTGGCTGGTCTTCCCAGCAAGCTCCTCTTGCCGGGGCCTTGTCTCCTGAGCTTAAATACTTTGTTCTTGAATGGCTCCAAGGGAACCATGGAGGATCTTGGCGTTCGCTCGGCAAGCCTTGCCGCGGGGTGCTGCAACTTCCCGTGCACAAGTTTGGGGTACTAGGGTACCCCTATTCTAGTACACCGACACACTGTAGGCATACTAACAAGTTCACACACAAATACAACAGAAAAGGTAAATATTCATATCAATCTCAGGTTCACAGGACACGTTCATATTCATAGCCAACATTCACTATCAACAACTCAAAAGATTCATATATACACAAGCTCAGCATATCTATGCATCCAAATGATTGATAGATCACACGACAATATTCATACATAATTCACAAAAAGATTCAGATATACACATGTTCAATATGTTTATGCATCCAAATGATTGAGATCACAGCCAATATGATCCATGGATGAACTTTAATTACCTAGGGTACAGACTGGTAAATGGTGTTGAATCGGAGGTACTTATTGCTAAAATTAGTTCTTGTACGAGTAAACTTTCAAGTACATAAGAGGAAGCACAGACAATCTGAACTTTGCTTGTAGGTTTATCCTCAAATAGTGGCCTCGTGCCGAGGGAGGATTGAGCAACTTGGCCACTACACTACAAAAAAAAAATACACTTACGTGATGATACGTGTTTCTCACAGTAGGTCGCATTTTTTGTCATGCATGTACATCCATGACAAATTTATGACAGAATCAAGATAGTCATACCTGTGCTGTCGTAGAAGTGTTCCATGACATTACCAAAATTATCATCACGGAAGTGTCCACTTCCATGACGATAAATCGCGCTTCACAGAAGTTCTTTCGTCAAGGGTGACCGAGACGTGGCATCCACCGTATCGGAACGCCGTTAAGCTATCGGGTCGGGTTTTGGATCCGATAACCCGTTAACAGCCCCGACCAATGGGGATTTTCCACGTGTAAAATCATCATTGGCTGGAGGAAACACGTGTCGGCTCACTGTTGGGACAGATGTCATCCACTCATTGGACGGAAGATGCCTATGATACGTCGACACGTGGCACGGCCCAACAGAGGCCCATTCCTGTGAAAAGGCCGGCCCAGTAAAAATTAGCAGGCCAACCCATATAAGGCCTACTTGTGTCAGGTCCATTTAAGCCCACGACCCATACGAGATGAGCCAATTCGGCCCGTCAACGGCCCGTTAAAGAATTGACACCATTGCAGCCCATCGTCAGTTCGAGCCCGTTAACAGCCCGCTATATATCTAGGCTCAATATCGGCCCGATGAGATTTCGGCCTATTAACGACCTGTTTAATGAATGGGCCAGTTTTCAGGATGTACATCTTTCGGCCTTTTAGCGACCCATTTAAATGTTGGGCTAGTTTCCGGCCCGGTGTGTCTTTCAGCCTATTGACGGCCCATAAATCTGATGGGCCATTTGTTGTCGGACTTGAGTTTCGGCCTTTTAGCGGCCCATTTAAGTGTTGGGCCAATTTTCTGGCCCGGTGTCACTTTCAGCCTGTTAACGGCCCATAAATCAGTTGGGCCATTTGTAGTCGGACCTGAGTTTTGGCATTTTAGCGACCCATTTAAGTGTTGGGACAATTCCCGGCCCTGTGTGCCTTTCGGCCTGTTAACAGACCATAAATGAGTTGGGCCATTTGTAGTCGGACCTTAGTTTTGGCCTTTTAACGTTCCATGCCCTTCATGGTCCAATACCAGCCCGGTTTCTCTTTCGGCCTGCTAAAGGCCCACAACACAGTTGGGCCATTTACAATACGACCTGACTTTCGGCCTCTTAGCGGCCCATGGTCTTCATGGTCCAATACAAGCCCGCTATCTCTTTCGGCCTGCTAAAGGCCTACAGTATAGTTGGGCCATATGTAGCCCAAACTTAGTAACGCCCTGTTAACGGACCGTGAAATAAACTGGGGCCACCTGTTGCCCGCTTTGATGTTGGCCTGTTAACGACCCGGGAGGTAAGAGGGCCGACCATTAACTTTCGGCCTAGTAACGGCCCATTAACTTAATGGGCCCACTAAAGTACGTACATGTCTTTAGGCCAAATTAGATAATTTGAGCCCATTACGACGAGCAATTATGCACAGGACCAAAACCGATCATGCAAAGGTACGGCATAAAGGGAATAACGTTGCACATCCAGCATATATTACAGGAAATTACATCCACTGGGCAATCAAAGATTGATGCCACTTCAAATAAATGAGCAGAACCTAACCATCTACAACGTCACAATCTGCAACCTCAGCACAGATGACGCCCATAAGCATGTGGGTAAGTTCTTTCTGGTTTGCTACACTGTCTCTGAAAACATTGATCAGTTGTTGTGTCGCACGAGTCTGCACCTCTGATTCATCCACCATTTCCATCATTGCTTCAGCAATTAATTGGTTCACAAACATACATTTATTCCGTTGCATTCGAGACACAGGATATTGAACTGATTCAGATGGCGATTTTGGCAGGTTTGTATTATTGATAGTGGAGAGTGTCTCGACCACTGCATCATATCATAAATTAGGACAGGGACCAAACAGATTAATCATGAGTTATTGCCATATTACCTGGCCTAGATTTACTGGAAAGAAACAATGGGGTTGCCTTGCTATTTTTAGAGTTTGTCTTCTTATCTTCAGCAGCCTGCACAAAATTAACCCACTAGCATTGCTATCATTGGCCAAGTCAGATAATAGGAAAGCAACATTGACACAACGAACGTTTGGGCAAGTAGCATACACCAAATTAACACAATATGGCACAACTATCATCAGCCTGGTAAGGTAGTATGAAAGCAACATTCACACAATGAATGAATGGGCAACCAGAGAAGCCCTACAATTCAGTAATGTGCGTGATATGAGATAGTACATTCATGCAGCTCAGTATGCAAAACTACCAGGCAGTTTTCCTTACAAAAATCAGCATTGGCGCCTTTAACATTTTGCTACAACTAATTTCAGATCAGATAAAGGTTAGATTCACGCCGATTAACAAAATACATGTTGATGTAAAAATATAGTGATATATAACAGGTACTTACATCAGCATTGGAGCACAGAGAATTCCCGCAAGATATTTTCCTCGAATACGATCCCAATGGAGGAAGTCTTCTATCATTTAACCTTATTTTTTAAAAGAGAGATGGGTAAGAAACATGTAGAAAATATGATCAGAATGCTATAAAATTTCATGATGCGAGTCTACGCACACGCTTCTTAGAATGGAGTTGACATTCTTTTGCTGGACTGGAGCGTACTAGTTTTTTGGCCACTGTAATCTGCTTATTATCAGGGGAGTTGGGTTTCTCTGTGCTGGAGCAATATCTATGAAAAATGGAGTTGGTTTATTATCTCCTGGCATTTGGATCTTTTGCAAAGACCTGGTTTGTAACCCTTCGGATTCTAACAGAGCCGTCTTCCCCTTGCATGCCTTATATAGAAGAATGGTGATTCAGTTATTAAACATGCTACAGCAGAGATGGAATAGGTACTGAAGAATAGAAAGGCATGACATATTGACATGTATTCCCTCCATCCGGAAATAAATGGACAGGTCTAGGCGTATTTCAGTTCTAGATACATCCAGTTTTATCCATTTCTGTGATATTTAATCCGAACGGAGGGAGTATGATGTAAGAGCTAGGGATACGACAGGACAACATAGTAAAAAAAACACTGAAAAACCCACTGCAGAACCAAAGTATTCAAACCCACTGATATGAGGTAGTACACTCATGCAGCTTAGGATGCAAAACTACCAGGCAGTTTTCCTTACAAAAATCAACATTGTGGCCTTTAATCATACATTTTGCTACAACTATATTTAGGTCAGATAAAGGTTGGATTCACGCCAATTAACAAAATACATGTTGATGTAAAAATATAGTGATATACAACAGGTACATACATCTACATTGGAGCACAGAGAATTCCTGCAAGAATCTTTCCTCATAAACGATACCATTGCAGAAATTCTTCTATCTGTTAAGCTTATTTTCTAAAAGAGAGATGGGTAAGAAACATGTAGAAAATATGATTAGCATGCTATAAAATTTCATGATGCAAGGATACGCACATGCTTTTTAGAATTGAGTTGACATATTTTTGCTGGACTGGAGCGGGCTAGTTCTTTGGCCACTGGAATCTGCTTATTATCAATAGGAGTTGGTTTTCTCCTGGCGTTTGGATCTTTTGCAAAGGCCTTGTTTGTAACCCTTCAGATTCTAACATAGTCATCTTCCCCTTGCATGCCTTGTATAGAAGAATGGTGCTTTAATTATAAAACATGCGACAGCAGAGAGATGGAATATGTACTGAAGAATAGAAAGGCATGAAATATTGACATGTATTCCCTCCATCCGGAAAAAAATGGATGGGTCTAGGCGTATTTCAGTTCTAGATACATCCTTTTTTATCCATTTCGGCAACATGTAATCCGGACGGAGGGAGTATGGTGTAAGAGCTAGGGATACGATAGGACAACACATCAAAAAAACTAGTTGAATGTAAAACTATATGCTAGCGGAATACGTACAGAAATAACTAAGGCAACATACACGTGTATGATTGGGAAAATAAGATGGCATTGCAACAGAGCACTAGAACAATAGTTCAATGTAAAAAAACATGGTATGGCAGACAGATGAAGTACATACTGATGAATAACAATGCATAAGATATTCAGAAGCATGATGTCCAAATTAAGAAGATGGCATTGTGATAGAGTAGAATGATAGTACTTGAATTTGAAAACATGTTATCATGAATGAAATAGGTACTGAAAAACAGGAAGGCATGACATATTTACATGCATGATCAGCATGCTAAGCACATGGCATTGCAACAGAGTAGATACACTCCAGGACATTATATGCATGTTGTACCCATATCACAGGCCAAGTTAGAGCAAGGACCTTGTGGGGTGAAGAGGATTCATCATCTTTCTGCAAGCCTTCTGAAGAACTGCCTTTACATGTTCCATCATATTGGGTATCATTGACATCAAGTTTATTGGCATTTACATTGCTCCGAGAGGTTCTTGTGGATATATCAGTGTGTGCAATTATATCTGACATGCATGGAAGACAACTAGTAGTTAGATTTATGTAAATGAGTGCCTGTAGGAGACGACATAAATAGTAGGTCTGCGGTTAACTAGCAACAACAGGTCTCATAAACTAAAGGGAGAACACAGATGAAAGCTACAGAATATGTATCGTTTGTACTCGAGATTAACTAGATGGCACACAAAAGTATTAAAGAACAACATAGGTAATACTAGAAGTGGTATAATACTATAATCACCAGCCTGTGGGCGATAGCATTGGCTGATAGATGATAACTATGGAACAGCGTTACCTAAAGAACAAGTATCTTAGTTGAACTATGGAACATCGTGAACTCCTGAACAAGACCCGTAAGAGATCAGCATGAATATACAGTGAAATGTGATCATCTATTTTCCGTGCTTAGATGAATAACAAAGCCATAAATGTTGCACACAAGTAAGATGAGGGTACAACCTATCTGGCTGCCATCCATAGGAGTGAGCATCATGTGCTGACTTGTAGATGGCCCTACAGTTGATGTGGCTGTCCATGTCGGGCACGCGCATTCGATGCAGGGAACTATTGAGTGGGGACTATAGCTCCCTTCTGGTGTATGCTTCCCTTGTTGGAGCAGCTGCGGTGAGTCAGAAGGCGGTGTGTCTGAAGATGCAGATAACGCATAATGTTAAGAACGACATATCTCTTTGATCCGAAGAAATACACTAAGAGATCAACAGCAAGGTACGAGAGTGGTCACACGTCTGTTGACTGAAGACTAAATTGGGGTCACACGATTTTATTTTATTTTGGTACTGTCCGATCTACGCCGGATGGCTTGATGGCCGTCGTGTGCCTCTCGGCTGACACTGTTCGGGATCTTCCCCGAAGAGCCAGCGACCAATGGCTAAGCAGCCTGCCTCCGCCATTCGTGGCCCCGGCCAAAACCCCGCTCCCTGCCCCACTGCACTGCCATGGTTGCGCCTCCCGCAGGCCAATCCACAGACTCCCCGTCATCCAGATCCAGCGGTGGCAGTACCTTTAACCCATGCAACTCTAAAAGATAGCCATCTAAGCGCTGCTTTTGCGGTGAACTTGCGGCCCCGCACCCTTACATTAGACACCAGCCAACCGGCAGCCTAGGAGCTCCGCCGCCTCGAGGGGTGCTGCTTCCCATTGGGAATCAATTGGCCCAGAATAAAAATTCAGACAACTGACGCCTAAATAAAGTAATTTCAGATGAGGGTGCGACCTATCTGGCGGCATGGTGAAGTAGGCAGGTCCAGCTGCCGAGTCGGTGAGGCCGGCGCGGTTGCGGTGGCGACCGGCGGCAGGGAAAGAGCGATGTCACCATGGTCGACGGCTACGCGGAAGCAGCGCTAGGACTCTAGACGGATCCGAAGTTGGAGCCGCTCCGGCGCCGTGAACAACGGCGGGGGTGAATCGGCTCCGGTACGGTTCACGCGGCTGTCGTCAAGGCATCACCAGCAGCACGGAGTAAGAGGCACACGGCCCAGTGCACGACGGCAATTGGACAGCGTCTCCGGCATTAGGGAGGAGGGCGGCTGTGAAATTGGTGCGGTGGGGGCGCCATGGAGGTGGGGCTGAGGTTTCGCGGCTCCGGAGAAGGGAGCTTCCCGGGGAGAAGGTGATTTAGCGCCCACGAGGTATGAATGGGGGCAGGCGGGGGGGAATTGGGAGGGGAGTGGAACCATTTCTTATGGACGCATTTCTCTGAAATGCGAGGGGGAGTTACAATTCTACCCTTGCCTATAGGCTTCTCGGCTTGGGTCTGTGTACCGAGGGTCGGGGATAGTAGAGTAACTTTGCTTCTCCCCAAATAGTGGGCGGGAGCGATTTCGGGCGAGGAGGGCGTGTTTTGAACTATAGTGGGCGCGAGCGAATTCGAGCGAGGAGGGCGTGTTTTGAAATAGTGGGCGCGAGCTATTTCGGGCGAGGAGAGCGTGTTTTGCCGACCATGGTTTATGAATTATTCGGCACAAGTCATTTCGGTTGAGGAGAAGGCGCGCTTGGATGAAGTTACGAACCTACCCTCAATGTACAACGGGCCAATTGATGTGTGTCCCACATAGGACGGTAATTTCGCGTCTCCCATTTATTTGCTCGGGCGAATTCCACCGAGCAGAGAGGATGTTTAATGGTTCGTTCAAATTTTGGGAGAACGAGCATCCACGTCTACCTTACCAAGTCTATTCGAATCAAGTTTTGAAATATTAGCTTGCCACTTATTTTTTAGATGGAGAGATGATGCTCGGGAGTAATGTGTTTTTACATGCTCGTTGCTAGCGATTTACTATATGACAAATAGTTGACCCACTCAAAAACGCGAATCAAACCCAAAATGAAATATCTCGATTCAATGAACTAGCTTGTTCAGTAGGTCAAAATAGTGAACTAAATCCAAAATTGAACACCTCAATCGAGTAGCATGTTGTACAGTATTATAGTACTTCATGAACATGTTGAAAGTCAAATTAATGAACTTGTTTGATATACGCATATATCTGTTCATGTGTGGATTGAAGACAACATGTTCTCCAATTTAAATATTTGAATGCAAGTTTATATGGAAACATGGTTTATATCAGTCTTTGATGCATAAAATGCGACCTCCCCCTCTCCCGGACTCCTGTTCTCTCTCTCACTCACTCACTCTCTCGCCGACAATCTTCAATTCTGTCGCACGCATCCGACACAAAAACCTTGTTGGTCCCTCTCCCTTTCTCTCTCTCTCTCTCTCTCTGTGTGTGTGTGTGGGGGGGGGGAGTCTTTGTAGTTCGCATTCATATATACACCATCTATGGGTCTCTCTCGCACACTATGTATGATACTCTAGCTAGTCCAAGCTAGATATCTTGGGTGCACTCATCATACGCACACAAATTCCTTGGCTCTTTGCCCGTAACTCTCTCACGCACCATTATGTCGTCTCAGAGCTTTTCCCCCTCTCTCAAACTCTCCATCCACCTGGGTCACACATACACATGCATATCTCACTCGCACTCAATAGGCCCATCTAAAACTCTATCTCTCTCCATCGTTCTCTCTCCATCTCACACGCACACACACACACACACACAATCTCATGCCCAGCTAGCCAAGTATGCTGGTCTCTTACTCAATTGTAGGCACACGCAGTCCCCCCTATATGTATATGACTAGCTAATCTTAGTCTCCATCACAAACATGTGCATGGTCTATCTCGATTTCTCTCGGGGCATCTTTCTATCGCGCACGCACTCCCTCGATCTCCCACCCATATAGTCCCCTCATGATCTCGAGGAGATCTCTCTATCACAAATACACCCTCTCTCCCTCCCCATGCGTCCATGCCATCCATGTGTCCCTCTCGACCTTTTTTCCTTGTTGGCCAGACCTCTATTGGACATGTGCTACAGGGGTGTCTCTCTCCGTTGCAAACAATCAGACACTAGCTATCTTCGTGTATCTCCTCGCCTCGCTTTTCCATCTCGGAGATGCATGCGTGATATGTTCGCATAAGAAACGAAAAAACACACACTCTCTCTAATTTATAGTTTGTTGTCACTTTCTCTTTCACACACATAGTCTTTTTGCACACTTACTCATTCTCCTTCACATGCACTTGATCTGTCTCTACTGAGGCACTCACCTTCATCCATAGCACATAGATTTATTGAAAAGTCAAACATCACAAAGTTTGACCACGTACGTGGAGAATTAGAATTAGATCTAGTACGACAAACATATACCATTAGATTCACCATGAGATGTAGTTTTGTATGATGTATCTTTGGTATTGTAGATATAAATAACATTTTGCGTAAACCTGATCAAAGTTTCCAAATTTTGACTTCTAAAAAATTTACATGCACTGCATTATCGAGCGGATGGAATATCTCTTTCCCCCTCTCAGCTATCTGACGCACCACTCAGCCTTATCGGGGCTCCTCAATCTCTCTCCAACTTTATTGGTCAGTTTGGTTCGTGACCTGATCCTCATGCCTTGATGGTCGGTACTGCCTGGTGTGGACGTGAGATGTAAAATATTTCTACCTGGCCAGGCTTGTGTGGTGCTGAAGTGTTTGGTTCATGCCTGGGCCAGGCAAAGCATCAACGTCCCATCAATCAATCCATGCATCAATTATTTAATGCTAATATCCATCCATGTTGCTGTTAGCCTCGTGGCCGCACGACCAGCCACGGCCGGGCGTTCGAAATCGGTCGCTTGGGCCAGGCTACTTGCAGTGTCTGGAGTTCAGCCAGGCTAATTAAAGTGCAAGGGAACCCAGCCCATGCAGGCTTTCTTTTTCACAGGGTAGCAACCAAACAAGCTTGCATGAAATCCAGCCACAACCCCAGGTCACGCAAAAGATGCTCACGCCGCAAGCCAAACGGGGCTTATATCTCCCTGGTTCACACATACACATGTCTCGCTCGCGCTATACATATAGACCCATCCAACACTCTCCGCCCTTGTTCTCTCTCCATGTGACACGCACCCCCCTAAGTACCATAATCCCTCACTCCATCATAGGCTCTGTTTGGATCCATGGGTTAGAGTTAGTTTGGGTTAGTTTGGAGTCAACTAACCCAAAAAGATCCAAATAGGAGGGTTAGTTTAGGTTAGATGCATCTAGCCCATCCAAAAAAACTAACCCATCCAAGAGGTGCTTATTTGGGTAAGTTCTTCTCGGGACCACTAATAAACACTTTTTTCTCTCGCTCTCCCCGCAGCAGATCCCTCCCCACTTCCTCGAAGCTTCTCGTCCTCTCCCTCCCTCCCTCTCGCACCGCCCGCGAAGGTGCCTCGCCGTATCCACGCTCCATCTAACCCTGCCATCCAAACACCTCTTTACTTAGAGGTAGTTCAGGGTTAGAATCTAACTCTAACCTCTAACTGAGTTAGAGTATCCAAACAGGGCCATAGGCGCAAGCACTCCCCCCTCCTAAGTATGATTATCTCTTACTAGCCATCAGGAACACATGTATTGTCACCTTCCATCCATACGTCTATCTCGATATCTCTCGGGGTATCTTCTATCGCGCACACACCTTGTCACTCGATCTCCCACCCATGTAGTCCCATCATGATCTCCAGGGGATCTCCCTATGACAAACATACACTCTCTCCTCCCCATGTATGCATTTTCTCCGTACGTCTCTCTCGACCTCTCTCCCTTGTTTGTCAGACCCCTCTTGGCCACGTGCTAGCGGTCTTCCTCTCTCGGTTCCAAACAACCACACACTATCTCCTAACCTTGCCTCCATTATCGAAGATGCATGTGTGATACGTTTGCATAAGACACACACACTTTTTCTCCACTTTTATCGTGTGTTGTCCATGTCTCTTTCACACACGCACACACACTTCTCTCTCTCTCTCTCTCTCTCTATCTCTCTCTCTCTCTCTCTCTCTCTCGTCAGGGACTCTGTCACGTCCATAAGCATATGGATGTTTTGAAAAGTTAAACCTCAGAAAAGTTTGACTAGGTATATGTGGAGAAAAACATTTACATCTGGAACGATCTTTAGATTCATCACAACATGTACTTACTTCATACTATCATTTATCTTTGGTATTGCAGATATAAGTAATTTCTTTATAAACTTGGTCAAAGTTTCAAAAGTTTGACTTAAAAAAATGTTGTAACTATATTATCGAACGGAGGGAGTAGCTCTTTCTCTCTCTCTCTCTGCTATCTCTCACGGGCCTCCCCTCTCACTCGAACTCTCTATACTGACGGATTATATGCTCACTGTGTCAGCGTATAGCTCCGTATATTGTTTAGTTGACCGGTCAACCAATCCACATGTTGCGTTGTCAGCTCGTGTTCTGTATCTTGGTGTGCTGGCCCATGTGGCAGTGGGTGAAAATAAGTAAACTAGAGGCCCATCTGACACGCGGTGAAGGAAACAAAGTTGAAACCACTCGGGGTAGCACCCGGCACGCTAGTAAATTGAGGGCGCATTGAGGACAAACTTCTTGCGCGCGAAGGACGCACTCGCGCACAATTCACCACTGCGCGGTGGCATGCACAGGAGGACGCACTCGCGCACACCCAACACACAACACACACCAGCACACGTGTACACCGGCGTTGCCGCTGGTTGAGATGGACGGCAAGGCAGCCAACAAGCGGAGGCCGCTCGAGCCAAAACCGCATCCGGCGAGCCTGGACTTCATCAGCAGCCTCCCCGACGACATGCTGCTCGTCATCATCGGGCTCCTCCCCACCAAATCTGCTGTGCGGACCACCCTGCTCTCCCGGCGGTGGCACCCCCTCTGGTGCTGCGTCCCCCTCAACCTCACCGTCGACAGCTGCCTCTACGACGGTGATTGCAAAGGCATGGCCGCAGTCTCCAAGATCCTTTCATCGCACCCTAGGCGAGCCAGACACCTTGTCATCCGCATGTTCAGTACCAACTGCAAGGTCCAACCCAAGTTCGACGAGTGGTTCTTATCCCCCGCCCTAGATCAGCTCGAGGAGCTCAGCTTTGAAGCTGGACGATGTCGCTCTCTGCCACCGTGCACGCTCCGCCTCATGCCAACGATGCGCCGCGCTAGCTTCAGCTCCTACTATCTTCCCCAGATTAATGCCACGCCCGCCCTTCTTCTCCCTCAACTCAAGCAGCTCGACCTCTTCGACGTTGTCATCTCGAAGAAGGCTATGGATCACCTGCTCCGCAGCTGTACTGCGCTCGAGTACCTTCGTCTTAAGCAGATCCACGGGTTCATTAGCCTCCACATCGCCTCGACGAATCTCCGATGGATTTATGTGTCTTGTTGGCCCTGCAACAAGACATCAGTTGGGAAGATACCACTCCAGCTGTTCCACATTATGGTCATTGAGAATGCGCCTTTCCTTGAGAGATTGCTTGTATCGGATCTAGAAGGTCCAACAAAAATCAGGGTCATTGACGCGCCGAAATTGACAGCGTTGGTGTACTCGTCTGCCAAATTCTCCGAACTCTTTATTGGATCCGTAATCATTCAGGTACAACACTCATCTTCTTCTCCGTCTTCTTGAAATTCAAATTTTTAAATTTCTTCTTGATGTATTTACGACTGTCTTCCAGAAAATGATTCCCACAAGCTTGACCCAGTCCATGCGCACAGTGGAGATCTTAGCACTAAAATCTATCGGCCCCAATCTGGATCAAGTTGTTGGATTCCTTACATGCTTTCCATGCACGGAGAAGCTACCCATCGAGGTGAAACTTCTTTCCTATTAGTAAACGATAATCACAACGTAGCTCAATTTTTTCGTAATTTTCCCAAATTACGATGACAAGTGTAGTGTTCAAAACTATATCTACGCACTGCACCGAAAGAAATGTTTTTAGTATTTTTTCTCACATGATCACCTGCATCATTTTTATGTTGTACTACTATAGTAGCCTAGGCTAGTCATAGTGGAAAGTAACTTAGACTACTCTAGTAACTCTATGGTTACCCTAAGGGCAAGTACTACCTCGGTCCTGGTTTACTCTTCCAATTTTGTAGTATCAAAATTTGACCATAGATTTAACTGACAAAATGTTAATGCATGTCACTAAGAACTATATCGTTGGATTCGTATTTGAACATAATTTCTAATAAATTTTTAGTGACATGCATTGTCATTTTGTTAGGTAAATTTATGGTCAAAATTTTATACTAAATACGAGGTAGTATTCCCTTCGTCCCAAAATTCTTGTGATACATTTGTTTAGATATAGATGTATCTAACGCTAAAATGTAACTAGATACATCCGTATTTAGACAAATTTAAGACAATAATTTTGGGATGGAGGGAGTACAAAAGTGGGCTATGTAGGCCAAAACATGTGCCTAATTCACTTGTGATGCATTTGGCATCGATGCCCCTCCATTGCTCACCTGGTGCCCCAATCTGGATCACCTACTTTGCTCCGGTGCCAAATTAACTCACGCAATGAAAAAACACTGCGTGGGAGAGAGACAGGACTGAGGCAATAAAAAAACACTTGTTTGGGAGAGTGAGAGGCTGGTGTAATTGGTTTGATTGATTTGTTTATACATGTGGGTCTGTGTGCACAGCGATGCCAACTCTCTCACATCGCGAGAGCGGTGCCAAAATCTTTTGATTTGACATCGATGCATATTATGTGGCATACTTTTGCGAAATATGGCATCGGCCACATAGTGGAAGGCAACAAATGCCCAAGCTCTTCACGTGCTCCTAGTTAAATGAAAGGAAACAGAAATAGAGAGAGAGAGAGAGAGAGAGTGAAAAATATCACTAGCCAGCCAACCCTATCGTATGAGCGAATGATATTGGTACCTCTTGATGACACGGCAATCTTATGCAGCCAGCTGCTCTAATATGTTCTCTTCTTTTGTAGATAAAAAAAGTCCCGAAAGTGAAAAATGTGCTGCACTATAACAATCTCATCGAATGCCTTGATCTCCATCTTACAGAAATTGACTTGATCGACTACCAAGGTAGCACATCTGAGATTAAATTGGTCAGGTTCTTTGTTCTAGAGGCAAGTGTGCTCAAGGTAATGAGGTTTGGCGTTCTATAGCGCAACAATGAATGCCGTGCTAATCACCGCAAGCGTCTAAGCCTAAATGACAAAGTCTCCGCGGAAGCTGAATTCGTTTTTGAAACATCAAGTGGCCAGACACTCAAAAACTTATTTGCCCATTGGTGACTTGTCAGGGCGATGGATTTTAGTTTGTACGATAACGCTGCATCCACCTAAAGTAACGAAAGTTCTTACGTGAACTTCCTAGTAATTCCCTCTTCCTAGGTGCAGCATTACTCCTAACATTTGTAATATCAGTTTGAAACTTGTAATATTGCCGTGTCCTATTCCTGCGTTTTCAAAATCCTACGAATCAAACAGGTCCTAAGTTGGTGATGATGTTGTGCCTCCCATCTTTCACCAATAGCCGTCAGATCTAGATCTGACGCATACAAACCAAGCTTCTCCATTTTTGCAAAAAGATGCCCGCACTTGTTCCCTATTTACAAACAACTCCTTGTCTATCACAATCAGCCTTATCTCCTCCCCACCACATCTACAAGGTCGTGGAAAAATCTGGCGCGATGGACACTGCCGGAGCCGTCCACCCCCAATCTTGGTGTTCCGTGCAATGCACGGGCATCTACGCAAGGGAAATTATGTCGAACATGGCTAGTTGTAAGCAGGCTAGCTCTATAGCCATGATGATAGTGACTGCAGACGGTGAGGCTGACTATGGTATGCCGAACACGGCACCTATACTCAGGTGTCATCTCTGGCGCAGGGTCTTGTCACTTCACTGTGAGGAGCAGCACATAATAATTTGACCAACGGGTAGGACAGTGCTAGTACTCCTAGGAGTACTACATTGGTAGTACTACTACTAGTACTAGTAGCACCACCGTCTGGATTTAGGAGTACTACCACGTCCATCTGGATCTTAGTATTTGACTAGCAATATCTAGTAATGCATGTCACAAAAAATGTACTACTCCCTCTGTAAATAAATACATGGTGTCATGGAATTGTCACGGCAGATGTCCTCTTGCAAGGACTTAGTCGTGGAGCCATCGCAATTCGGAAGCTTAAAGGGGTTAATTTGGGACAAAGAACACGAGAGATTTATACTAGTTCGGCCCCTTAAGGTGAAGGTAAGGCCTACGTCTAGTTGGGCTGGTATTGCTTGAGGTTTCGATAACCAGGGAGCGAGATACGCTTTGCCCGGTTCTCGATGAGATGTTTCTTGCCCTAAACCGCCAGCGGGTCGTCCCCTTATATACACGGGTGGAAGCCCTGCGGCCTACAGAGTCTCGGCCAGCTCATAGATAGTGTCCGTCTCCGTGACTAGTTAATTCTACCTTATGTTACAAGTCATGTCATCATGGCGGTTTACCACTATGAGCCTTAAGCCGCATGCGGGCCTTAGACCCTTTATTGAACCGCCATCTTCATGCTTGGTCTTGGGCTTCTTTCTGGTGAGTCTTCTTTGCGTAACCCGGCCCCTCCTAGGTGGCTTACACAAATAGTTATATCCCCAAATTAGGCCCCAGATTGATTTGAACCGGTTCATGTCAATCTTAAAATACCTTAAGAAACGGACCTTCAGCCTTCTGCCTATGCAAAGGTTTTTAACCCGCCATGATGTCATCTTATGGATCCGCTTTACCCCGCCGTGACATCATCTTTACTTAAATTCATATTTTACTCCGCCATATCCTCCGACGGATCTTTGCTTTTATTAACCGTTCCAAAAACCGAGGCATCGGGGCCGTTGGATAATGATGTTTAGTCTCCTCGTTTCTCGCGCCGTCTCAGTCGGTCTACCCTTATAAATAGGTACGACCTAGGTCTTCCATTCTCCCCATTCGTTTGTCTTCTTCCTCTTGCTGTCTCTCTGCTGCTTAGAGCTTTGCCACCACCGCCGCCGCAAAATCTCCTCGTCTTCACCAACTCAGGCCGCTGCATCAACCTGACTTGACCAGAAAAACACGACGGGCCTCCGCAGCAACTCTGCATCTGTAAGTTTCTTCCTCCCTATTCCTCAGATCTGCATTAAGATTTTCGAGTTCGTCGGTGTTTGTCGCCGTCCGTTACGAACTCTTGATAGATTCCATCTCCGACGCCTCGTTCTGATCTTAAGACAGTATAAAACCGCTGCGGTAGCTGTTTTGCACTCGTTTCGAATGCAAATAGATCCCTTTTCACTTGTAGATAGGCCTCCTTCAAGTTTATGAACTCATCTGCACTGGTTTCTAGGTTTAGAAATATTTCCTTTTCTGCACACCTGTTTGATCCAAATTAATTTCTGCCAGTTGCGAAACTTGTTTGTGCGACACTTAGGTGAAAATCTGTTTCTGTTAGGCCCATTTAACTCTAGCGGCTCTCATTGCCGGCTTAAAATAGACAATGTTAATTGACAGCCTTGCCAGCTCCTGGCGGCTTAAAATAACTTAACTATTACTGATTCCCATAGCAGCTTAGATAACCAGATATAATTAGCCATATTTCATTAGGCCCCGTCTTAAGCCGCCATTTTGAATAGACTTAAAATACTTTCCTTCTGGGTTAAAATTGAACCGGAGCTTCTTATTTTGTTTATAGGCTTCCACTTACGTCATGGCACCTAAGGCAACCAAGGCTCCTGTGACCTGTAATTGGGTCCAATCCACTGTCACAAAAAGCAAATTGTCTGAATTTTTGAAGTCTAGCCATCTGCCCAAGAAGGAGGCCATGTTTTATCGTGCGCCTGACCCGTCCGAGGAGAAACCTCAGCCCAAAGAAAGGGAGGTGATAGTTTTTACGGATCATATGAGCCGGGGAATTGCTCCACCCGGTTCAAAAATTCTTTAGGGATGTTTTGCATTTGTTTGACCTCAGACCTCAAGACATTGGACCCAATTCCGTGTCAAATATCTGCAACTTCCAAGTTTTCTGTGAAGTGTACCTGGGAGAAGAGCCCAATCTACTTTTGTTCAGAGAGCTATTCTATTTAAACCAGTAGAATGAACATGCTAATGGGCCCAGTCTAGAACTCGGTGGCATCTCAATTCAGTGGCGGAGAGACTGCCTATTTCCTTATGCCGAACTGTCCAGCCACCCAAAGGACTGGAACCGGACGTGGTTTTATTGCCAGGACACATCTCCAGCTGACGAGAACCCTCTTCCCGGCTTCCGGATAAACTAACCGCTGTTGAACGTCTATCACTTTCCCCTACCATCACGAAGATCAAAGCCCTCTTAGGCAATGGCTTGAACGGTATTGATTTGGTGCGAGTCTGGATCTCCTGGCGGGTGATCCCGTTAAGCCGCCGCCCCGGCTTAATGTGCTCTTACACTCGCGAGAAGGATGACCCGCTGTGCCACAGTTCTGATGACTTACCAGATGATATGATTGAAGTTACGACCCAGACTTTGTTGAATGAAGGCACGGTGACTAGTAATGCCTTCGGCTTACTTCCCTTCTACAAGAATAACCTGGCCCCCGTAGTGAGTCATCAACCTCAATGGATACTCTTTACTATGTTACACCTTGCTTTTACTCATACCCCTTATCATTTTTTACAGGCCGATGACAACTTCTAGAAGGTCAAGTATGACCATGAGGCGGCCAAACAAGCCAGAGCAGCAAAAAGAGCCGAAAGGAAAGCTGCCAAGACTGGAACTTCGAAGAAGAGGAAGCCAAGCGCTTCAGATATGTTTAAACTTGACGATACTGATGATGATGAAGAAGAGGTAACTTCTAACTCCCTTGACTCTTTATCATCACCTTACTGACATTAAATCTTTCCAGGAAGACACGGGGAACAGCCGAGCCGTCGAGGAAGAGGTAACTATAATCTCCTCCGACTTCGAGCCCCTGCCGCATCAGAAAATTCGAAGAGTAACCCAGAAAGTAAGATTTTCACATCCTTTGGCTTACCAAGATCGTCAATTTCTTTTGAAGCAACAACAATTGGAAAGCCGGACACAGACCCAGACCAGCAAGGATGTAGAGCTCTCCTCCGGCTTACCTTACGTAATCAGGAAGCATCGGACTGAGGTTATTTCTGATTTACGTTCTGTTTTACCTTTGGCGGGTTTAATTCATCAACTTCTCAATTCATCCGACTCCAATTATCAGGATACCTCTCCTTCCTCCAACGAGTCTATGCAATCTATCATGCCGGCTTTCAAAACTACCCCCGGGTAATGTAATTTTGTTTACCTTATGTTTTACCTTACCCATGCTTTTGTACTCATCCTTCTGACTTTGTACACAGTGTGCAAGTGAAACACAGTAAGAGGGCAAAAAAGAGTAAGCCGTCCCAAGACCCGATCGCAACTGAACCGGAGCTTGGTACGGCTGCTCCTGACAGTTCTACCCAGCAGCCGCCGCCTGATCCAGCCTATGACATTCCAGCACCAACCTCTGATCCACCCGCCAAAGATATTCTCAACAGCTCTGATAACCCGGAAGCTCCTAGCCCGGCCAAGACAATTGATCTGGAAGTTGAGATTATAAAGACTCAGTTTGTTGAGCCAGGGCGGCCCACTGTCCTTGCCAAGTGCTCTGCTAAGGAGGAGCTTCTGGAACGCCGAAAGGCCAAGCTAGACATTGCTGACTATACTCATTTAAGCATTGGAGATATAGTCTCTGGCTATCTCAATCAAGTACGTAGCAGCCGTGACCTGAAGCAAATACAGCAAAAATCTGAGGTATGACTTATGCTACTTTTCTGAATCATACTTACTATATCAACCCCCAAGTCTATTGCTTATGAATAAATATGTTGTAGACTTAGAAAACTGCTTAGCACTGCTTTGTCCGGTTTAGAAAGAAGATATTTAACCCGGTTGTCACATGATACCTTGAACTTGCGATACACATTAGCCCCCAAGTGTCAAGTATCTTTGCTTGCAAAGTGCTTGGGACTTAAGTTCCATGAGCCGACATTGTAAGTTAAAATTCTTCAGCATACATTAGCCCCCAAGTGTCAAGTATCTTTGCTTGCAAAGTGCTTGGGACTTAATGTTATCTTACCATGATTCGGGCTATAACCGGCATCAATGCAGGCCACCATAAGTCAATTTGAGTCGGAGATTGCTGACCTGAAGAGCCGCTTGGCAGCTCAAGAACTTGAAATTCAAAAGGCCAAATCCAAATTGGAATTCAGCGTCTCTGAACAAGAGAAGTTGAAGAAGAATTTTGAGGCAGAGAAGAAAATCTGGGCTGATGAAAAGGCTTCACTGGTGACCCGGGCCAAGACGGTAGAGGCATTGCTTGCAGAAGCAACAACGGAGCTGTACGGCTTAAATCGCAAGATATCTCAAATGGTCTCAGCAATCTTTGGTAAGTTACTCATATAAACTTTAAACTTTGCAAACCTCCTTTCAATGATTACTTCAATTGTCAGCTCCGGCTCACCTTATGTTTAATAATGCAGGCCCCAAGAGCACAAACCTCAAGAAGAACATGTTGATAAAACTAAAGGTGGTTTATACTCTGGTGGAACAGCTCTACACCGGGTCACAACGTGCTTTGGCCATTGTAACTTTATCAAATGATGTTCCTCACCTCCTGCAAGACGTACTGAAGCAGCTTGCTTTACTACCGCAACTGGTCCAAGATCTAAGGCGGGCATCCGCAAGAGCCGGGGCCATAGCAGCATTGAGCCGGGCGAAAGCCTGGATTCCAGAATTAGACCCGTCCGACCTCGCTCTTGGATACCCGAGTCTGAAAGAGGATGGGACCGTATTTGACAAACAGGATTTCACCGCCTGTGTCAAAGATATACGCCCCGTGGCTACTCTTATTGGGAACGATACTGATCTTACCAAGTATCAGCCGGGCTATGATAGTGAGAACCGGAGAATTCCAACACCTCACTATGATGAAGTCTACCTGATCCCTCCAACTCGTAAGCATACCTTTGCCCCTGAAGTGGACCCAGCCGGTTTAATAGATGATGAAGCTGAGTTTGAAGCCTTGAGTGGCATTGACTAGGCCTCGTCAACCTTCCAGGACAGGGAAGCCGATGGAGAAGCGGAGAAGGATAACCCGGAATCTTCAAGACCACGAAAGGAGTGAACTGCCAGGCCTTTATGACTTTGCGAAAACAATGCTTCATTATTCAGACTCGGGGAGTCTTGTAATAGGGTAGAAAAACCTCTCAATTTTTGGCATGCCTTCGCGCATGTTTATGGCATTTAATACTTTCATAAGCCGCCATCGGTATATACTTCCAGCTTATGTTGATCTTTTATTTCCTTGATGTTAAAATTTTGCTTGCCTTACCCTGCATATGAAACAAGCAAAAATTTCCTTAGCGATTTATCACATCGGGGGTCACATAAGGTATTGATAACCCGGAGTGCGAACCAAAACATCATAAAAAGGCCGGTTTATGATTATATTTGTTAAACATAATCAGAATAGCATACCTGCGATCCTTTTGGTAATCTCGCCGGTTTATGTGACCTAAAGCATGAGGGTAATTTTAACTCCTGAAAGTTTATGTGACCTAAAGCACGAGAACCCCATAGTACTTTCGAGAAAGGCCTCACGATAGTCAAACATTTACACTTACAAAGTATGATGAATGATAAACAAAATTTAAAAGGCCTCTAATTCGAATACGATTAGTGAACCGTTCCAAAGCGGTTAAGCTAAGATTCGAATACGATCATATAGCCCCCAGTGGCTTTGGCGATGCCGATCAAGTGGGTATCGACAGCTATGTTCTCTTTGGTTCAAATACGACCTATGTTTGAACAAGAAGCCCCCAAGTGACCATAAGAGTTGTTTAATGACGCTGATTCGAATACGATCCACGTCAGACCCAAAGGGGTTAAGCTATCATTCAAATATGATCAAGAAGACCCCAAGTAGGTTTGGCAGTATGCCGATCAAATGGGTATTGACAGCTATGTTCTCTTTGGTTCGAATACGACCTATGTTTGAACAGGAAGCCCCCAAGTGATCATGGCTAGATTCAGATATGACCATAAGCCAGACCAAAGGGAAAGCCGGATTCAGATATGATCCGCTCCTTGTTGGCTGTTTCCACCACCTGATAAAGAAGACATATAAACTTTTAAGGGTGAAAAGGACAGAGATCCTGCTTTATTGCTTTATATAATATATACATCGTCAAAATATATACATCTTGAGAGCCGGTGGCTCAAGTATAGGAAGGCCGAAGATGGGCGATATTCCACGGTCGGCGGGTCTCGTCCTCCAACTTACGTGAGTCTTTGTGCTCTCGAATATCGATAAGGTAGTATGACCCGTTGTTCAGATTTTTGCTGACCACAAAGGGTCCTTCCCAAGGAGGGGATAGCTTGTGCATATCAGACTGATCCTGGATGAGCCGGAGCACTAAGTCGCCTTCCTGAAAGGTTCTACTTATAACCCGACGGCTGTGATAGCGGCGCAGGTCTTGCTGGTAAATCACCGAGCGGGCTATTGCCAAGTCTTGCTCCTCATCCAACAAGTCAAGTGCATCCTGACGAGCTTTTTCATTATCAGGCTCAACGTAAGCCGCCACACGGGGTGAATTGTGACGGATGTCACTCGGAAGGACTGCCTCTGCTCCCTAGACCATGAAGAAAGGTGGGTAACCTATAGATCTGTTCGGCGTAGTGTTGATGCTCCACAGTACATAGGGTAACTCCTCCACCCAACAACCCGGAGTCCGCTGTAAGGGACAAAGAGCCAGGGCTTGACACCCTTCAGGATCTCCTGATTAGCTCTTTCTGCTTGACCATTGGATTGAGGATGAGCAATAGCCGAAACATCAAGCCGGATATGTTCTCGTTGACAGAACTCTTCCATGGCACCCTTGGAGAGATTAGTGCCATTATCAGTTATGATGATGTGTGGGAAACCAAAATGAAAGATCACCTTTTTCATGAACTGAACCGCCGTGGCTACATCACACTTACTGATCGGCTCTGCCTCAACCCACTTTGTAAACTTATCCACTGCCACCAGGAGGTGTGTCTTTTTATCCTTAGACCTCTTGAAAGTTCCAGCCATGTCAAGCCCCCAGACTGCGAATGGCCAAGTAATTGGAATCATCCTCAACTCTTGAGCCGGCACATGAGCTCGTCATGAGAATTTTTGACATCCGTCACATTTGCTGACTAGATCCTCCGCATCAGCATGAGCCGTCAGCCAATAGAAACCATGACGGAAAGCCTTGGCCACAAGAGATTTTGAACCGGCATGATGACCACAATCTCCTTCATGGATCTCACAAAGTATCTCCTGACCCTTCGTAGACGACACACAATGTTAAAACGCCCCAGTGACATTGTGGTGATGTAACTCGCCATGAACAACCGTCATAGATTTAGACCGCCTGACAATTTGTCTCGCCAAGGTCTCATCCTCAGGCAACTCTCCCCGGGTCATATAGGCCAAGTATGGCACTGTCCAATCCGGGATAACGTGAAGGGCTGCCACCAGTTGTGCCTCCGGGTCTGGCACTGCTAGTTCTTCCTCTTTAGGTACCTTTTCAGAAGGATTATGCAAGACATCGAGAAATGTGTTAGGCGGCACCGGCTTACGCTGAGATCCCAACCAGCTTAAAGCATCAGCTGCCTCATTCTTCCTTCGATCAATATGCTCCACTTGATAACCTTTGAAGTGCCTAGCCACAACATCCACTTCACGATGATAAGCCGCCATAAGGGGATCCTTGGAATCCCACTTGCCTGACACATGTTGGGCCACGAGATCTGAATCGCCCAAGCACCTTACCCGGCTTAAATTCATCTCTTTGGCCATCCGGAGACCATGGAGTAAGGCCTCGTACTCATCTGCATTGTTAGTACAAGGAAACATAAGCCAGAGCACATAACAAAATCTGTCATCTCGAGGGGAAGTTAAAACAACTCTAGCCCCCGAGCCTTCTAACTGCCTGGACCCATCAAAGTGAATAGTCCAATATGTGTTATCTGGCTTCTCCTCAGGTGCCTGCAACTCTGTCCAATCATTGATAAAGTCCACCAAGGCTTGAGACTTAATAGCGGTACGTGGCATGTACTTCAAACCATGAGGCCCAAGCTCAATAGCCCACTTGGCGACTCGTCATGTGGCCTCCCTATTCTGGATGATGTCTCCAACGGGGGCAGAACTTACCACAGTTATAGGATGACTTTCGAAGTACTGCTTCAGCTTCCGGCTTGCCATAAACACTCTGTGAACAAGTTTCTGCCAATGTGGATACCTTTGTTTAGACTCAATGAGCACCTCACTGATGTAGTAAACCGGCCTAACCGGATGCTCGTTGCCAACCTCCTTACGCTCTACCACGATGGCAACACTAACGGCTCATGAATTAGCAGCCACATACAACAGCAACGGCTCTTTGTCAATGGGAGCCGCAAGGACCGGTGGCTCAGACAACTGTCTCTTAAAATCTTCAAAGGCAATATCAACAGCATCACTCCAGACAAAAGTGTCCATTTTCTTCATCATCTGATACAACGGTAGGGCCTTCTCACCTAACCGGCTTATGAACTGGCTTAAAGCAGCAACACGACCCGCCAGTCGCTGAACATCATTGATGCACGCCAGTTTAGCCAGAGAGGTAATTGCCTTGATCTTCTCCGGATTAGCTTCAATGCCTCTGTTTGAGACCAGAAAACCCAAGAGGTTGCCTGCAGGTACACCAAATACGCACTTGGCCGGGTTAAGCATCATCTTATAAACCCAAAGATTATCAAAGGTCTCTTTCAAGTCAGATATCAAGGTTTCCTTCTCTCTGGACTTCACCATGATGTCATCCACATAAGCATGAACATTGCGCCCAATTTGATCATGGAGAAAGTTCTGAACACATCGCTGATAAGTCGCCTGAGCACTTTTGAGCCCAAATGGCATAGATACATAACAGAAGGCTCCAAACAGAGTGATGAAAGCCGTCTTCTCCTGGTCCTTAACTGCCATTTTGATCTAATGATAACCAGAGTAAGCATCCAAAAAGCTCAAACGCTCGCAACCCGCCGTAGCATCAAAGATTTGATCAATACGGGGGAGAGCAAAGGGATCAGCCGGACAAGCCTTCTTTAAATCCGTGTAATCCACACACATCCACCAGGTGTTATTCTTCTTGAGCACGAGCACCGGGTTAGCCAACCACTCCGGGTGAAAAACTTCAACAATAAACCCAGCCGCTAAGAGCCGGGCGACTTCCTCACCAATAGCTTTCCGTCTCTCTTCGTTGAACCGTCAAAGAAACTGCCTTACCGGCTTATACTTCAGATCAATATTGAGAGTGTGCTCAGCGAGTTCTCTCGGTACACCCGTCATGTCAGAAGGTTTCCATGCGAAGATGTCCCGGTTCTCACAGATGAACTCGATGAGCGCGCTTTCCTATTTAGGATCCAAATTGGCACTGATACTGAACTGCTTAGATGAATCACCTGGATTAAAATCCACAAGCTTGGTTTCAGCAGCCGACTTAAACTTCATCGTTGGGTCATGCTCGGTGTTTGGCTTCTTTAGAGAGGTCATATCCGCCGGGTCAATGTTGTCTTGATAAAACTTTAGTTCCTCTGCTGCACAAACAGACTCAGCATAAGTCGCGTCGCCCTCCTCACATTCCAGGGCTACCATTCGACTTCCATGCACGGTGATGGTGCCCTTGTGACCCGGCATCTTAAGCTGCAGATAAACATAACACGGCCGTGCCATGAATTTGGCATAAGCCGGCCGTCCAAACAGAGCATGATATGGACTCCTAATTTTGACCATCTCAAAGGTTAATTTCTCAGCTCTAGAATCATGCTCATCTCCAAAGGCCACTTCCAGTTCAATCTTGCCAACTTGGTAAGCCGACTTACCAGGAACCACTCCATGAAAAACAGTGTTGGACGTCTTCAAATTCTTATCAGTTAACCCCATGCGTCGAAACGTCTCATAATAGAGGATATTGATGCTGCTACCCCCGTCCATGAGTACCTTAGTGAATTTATATCCACCAACCTGAGGTGGTACCACCAAGGCTAACTGACCCGGATTATCAACCCGGAGGGGGTGATCTTCCCTGCTCCATACAATGGGCTGTTCTGACCACCTCAAATAACGGGGAACCACCGGCTCAACAGAATTCACGGCCCTCTTATGAACCTTCTGATCATGTTTGCACAAGCTAGTGGTGAACACGTGATACTGCCCACTATTTAGCTGCTTCGGATGGCTTTGATAACCCGACTGCTGCTGCCGTTGTTCCCCTTGACCAGACTGCCGTTGATTATAGCCGCCTTGTTGTCCCTGAAAGACGGAACTTGAACCGTCGCCCGGGCCATGAAAGCCGCCAGCTCCTGAGCCGCCGCCCGACCCATGATTGCCATCAAATGTGTCGGAATTCTTAAAAGCCTTCATGATCGCGCATTCTTTCCATAAGTGGGTGGCGGGTCGTTCCCGGGTGCCGTGCCTCGGGCAAGGCTCATTGAGTAGCTGCTCAAGAGATGGGCCTGACCTGCCAGATCGAGGGGGCGGTTTGCCCTTACGTCTCTGATTGTTACCCTATGCATTGGCGTTGGCTACAAACTCCGGGTTACCCTCCGCCTTACGCTTATTGCCCCCTTGATTCATCGGGTTATGCTGCTGACCCTTTCCATTGTCGTTCTTCTTTCCCTTCCCTGTCTTTTCCTCATCAGACGCGGGAGCCTTGGTACTATCAGAGTTGGCATATTTGACTAAAGCTGCCATCAGCGTACCCATATCGTTGCAATCACGCTTAAGGCGCCCCAGTTTCTGTCTCAGCGGCTCAAAGCGGCAGTTCTTCTCCAACATGAGGACTACAGAGCCGGCATCCATCTTATCAGGTGAATGTATTATCTCCTTGACCCGGCGCACCCAGTGAGTTGTGGATTCACCGTCCTCCGGCTTACAATTTGTCAAGTCCACAATCGACATGGATTTCTTGCAAGTGTCTTTGAAGTTCTGGATGAATCGGGCCTTTAGCTCTGCCCATGAATTAATGGAATTGGGCGGCAAGCCCTTTAACCAAGACCGGGCCGTTCCATCCAACATCATGGTGAAGTACTTAGCCATTGCCGCGTCGCTGACCTCCAACAGCTCCATGGCCATCTCATAACTTTCAATCCACGCTCTGGGCTGTAAGTCTGTCATGTAATCCGGCACCTTTCGAGGTCCCTTGAAGTCCTTGGGTAGGCGTACATTACGCAGAGCCGACACCAAACAAGGAACACCGCCATTTCTAGTAGCCACTCCCATCTCAACGGAAGTCGTCGGATACTCTGGGAAATCTTGATGAGCCGTCTGTTGAGCCGCTAGCTGAGCCGCCCACTCGTTCTCCTGACGTATTTGGTCTTGTACCGAGTTATAGACACCAGGCGGGTTACGACGCTGGGCGTTGCTTGACAAAGCTTCTGACTTCATGTGCCTGCTGTAACTTGGACTCCGGTTTTGACGAGGTGGTGCTAACCAAGGCGTAGGAACACAATTGCTACGGTATTCTTTCCCTTCCAACCGTTCGGAACACGGGAAAGGTGAATAGTGTTTCATAGGAACGCTGGTCTGGTAGTATTGATTCCATCAGATTAGAAACATCCACACGCTGCTCATTTTTTGGGCGGAAGCCCGAGGCAGGTGCTCGCTGCCATGCGTTAGATAGGTTGTTGTGTTGTGTTTGCCGGAATAAAAAGATCAACCTATGTGTGGTACATGAGGTGAGGACAAGAGTAGTCACTGTGCAGCTGAATAAACAAATAGCATCTCATACTGCCAAGCATGCTACTCTAAAAAAATCTGTACATTTCGTAGTCCATCCAAACACATTCTTGAGAGTTTCCTCCGGTTTGTTGTTTCGTAGTTTTATACCTACATTCCTTTCCTATTCCTCTATTTTCATCAAGACCTATGTTTTCTGCCCCTTTATTCCGACTGGCGCCTAAATATTTGGTATAAGGGCATGGGACAATGGGTGCACCAGCAGTTCAGCACCATGTACGTAAACAGGGGCATAAAGTGGTGATTCATAGTTTGTTGCCCCGAGAAACAAACATCCAAGAAACATATCTGGGTTGGTCCCATTTTTGTTCACTCTAGCCACCTATTCCTATGTGTGGATAGCAAATCTAGTCCTAGTCATACCACTGTGTACAGCATTACCCCTATGTTTCCCTTTTCGACCAAGAGACCGGTTGGATGACCAGTCTGTAACACTTGCATCCCATTTCCTTCCTGTTTGTACCAAGTCCGATGTACATACTAAATTCCCCCACCCCACTTTATTTCAATGACAAGTATTTTCGGACGGACGGAGTACAAGATTCGACTCCATGAAGTAGCTTTACCTCTAACAATAGAAAAAAATATAGGTGACGTTGGACCATCCGATCGAGAGGGGCTGAGAGGTAGAAAATGATGCACATGCAGCGATGTAGCGAGCTGGGGAAGTAGAGCTAAGGCGGTTTCAAAAGAAGATATACCTGAAGGTCGTCGGGATGTGCATAGCTGGGCGGCGGGAGGCCGGATCCGCCCACAGGAAACGACGAAGGGATCGGAGGACCTCCAGCGCCGGCGCTCAGCCAGAGATAATGGTGCGGCCGGCAGTGGGTCTCCTCCCTCACTATCGATGACGGCCTAAACGCTGCCCCTCCTCCCCTTCACCGACGGAGGGGGATACGTTCGGATCTGTAACCAGCAGTGAGGATAGAAAGCCAGTGTTTTTTGAAGGGAGAAAGACAGTGTTACTACCCCTATCTTTTTTAGATCTGGAGAGGATGAGAGTGTGTGAATAGAGCAACCCTAGCAAGCAAGCGCTGAGGCTCCGACCTATATATAAGTAGTGGAGTAGTTTTCCTTTTTCACTCCATCAAAACAATCGTTTAAAATTGTGTACTACTACATGCCAGGTCGCATTTTTTTAGTTGTTGATTGTTTTTTGAGATAGCTACCCACTTGTTCCTAGTGGTGTTACGGTGTGCCAGGTCGCACTTTGTATCGTTCAAGTCTGGTACTACAAGTCCCTCCATTAAATGAACAACCACCCCCTCGTAAAAATTGTGAACAAGCCCACGGCTAAAATTAGCGGAAACGTTGGTTGCCCTAACATGCATTATTATTTATATTTTCTACTCCCTCCTTTCCTAAATATTAGTCTTTTTTATTAGCCACACCTAAGACAATATTTTTTTTATTAGTAGTGAACCCAACATGTCATAGACACAAAAATTGTTGCAAGATTCCCTTAGGCAAGACAAAGTGTGTCTAACAATTTGAGCAACTCAGGTTAGGAAAGTGTGGCAAGTGTGGGAAAAATAATGTGGCAACATAAGACAAACATAGTCACAATCCAAATAGCCCCGTAATTTTTTGTGACATGCATGAAAATTTGGTTAATTAAATTTATAGTCAAATTTTGGCAAGGTGCATCAAATCAACACATGCAAGTATCAAAAGGGAAGTCACAGCATGCATGCACGCATTGTACTCCCTCCGTTTCCAAATATAAGTCTTTATTAGAGATTGCAACAAGTGACTACATACGAAGCAGAATATGTCTACTCCTACATATGAAGTAGCCCATTTGAAATGTGTAAAAAGACTTTTATCGAGTGCAGTGCTTTGATGTGTCGCGTCAACTCGTACAAGACCGAGAAATTTGATTACTACAACGCCCTATCCCTCGCGGACTGAGCTCCGGTGCCTTAACTGCACCTGCCTTTGGCTGCATGACAGGAGGGCCAACCAACTGTTGGGCCCACCTATCATAGACACAAAGGTAAGAGCAGTAAGTAGAAGCTTTCGCTACACGCTATCCCTCCCGCACGAGGTGGACGGACATGCAACAGTGGATTCGATACTGTAGAAGTAGGAGTAACATCATTGTTCGTCTTCTCGAAGAGGCGAAGAGCCAAGCGCAAACCGAACGTGGCAGTTGCGAATGCTCGCGTGGTGCGGATCCTTGGAGTACTAGCCCGGCTCTTGCATGAGACAAAATTGCTATTATTTAACAATTAAACTCCATTATCCATTGGTTGATACTCATTCTGCATAGGTCCACGTGCTTAGCATCGTGTCCTCCTGGGGTCACCAATGTTTATTTGCTAATTAATAGCATTCCATGCAATGAACTAGCCATTGCAAGTCATTAAAAGCATGCATACCTCTCATCTCTTATTGGTTGATATGTCAAGAAACAAAAAACAAGGTAGAAGTTAATGCATCGCGCCTAAGTGTTTTGGGACTATTTAGTTTTCGTAAGATGACTTAGACACCTAAACGGAGAGAGTAGTATAGACATGTAAGCCGGAAAGGAGTATTTTCCTTTCTAGAGATTTCAACAAGGGACTAGACTACACCGTGTGCAGTACCCCCTCCCTTCCGGTTTATAGGGCTCAAATCTCAAATCTCATGAACCAAGGCATTTTGTGATTGGAGGAATGTACTGTATCTCGTACTTTACAAAACTACCCTAATTAAACTCATGCATTAATTATGTAGTTCTCTCGTTTTCCTCTCCGCCTTGGTCGCGGTGCACAATATTGAGCACTCCTATATGACTAGCCGCTCTATCTACATGCGGGACATTTCAAAGCATCCGGGCCCGCGTTCCATCCACCAAATCACAGCGAGGTGCTACAGTCGAGACTCACCTGTCACTCTGGTGTGGCCGTCATGACCCATCATATCACAAAACCCACACCTTTACCAGCAGTGGTACGGTGGCCTCCAAGTTGGACTGGATGAAGCAACCATCATTTCATTAGAACGCTCGTTCTAGCCCTTTCTTCTCTTTCTTGAAGAAAACCTCACTCCAGGCTACTCACTTCTGCCATTTTTCTTCCGTACCGACGAAGGAAAGGTGGGCGAATCAGTTATGCTGCTATATTTTTCCAATAATCTTCTTTTTGTGAAGCACCGACCGATTCTCACATCCTATTATTTTCCCGTTTTTATTGCGATTGTGGTTTCCTTTTGATTGCTTTTTGTTTGTCAGTTCATTGATGGATCCTGGAGCACTAGGCAAAGAGTTGCCGACGGACAACCCACTGGAGACAGCGATCTCCAGGAAGCGAGCACCGACCAACGAGTTGACCATGTTGGCGGGCCAACCCATGGAGACGAAGAACTCCAAGAAACAAGCACTGGCCAAAGAGTTGAGGACGTTGGCGGACGAACTCCTCAAAGAAAGTTGGAAGAACAGCAAGGGCCCCACCGTGCCTACCCCAGGAACTCTGATTGCCACCTATATGAGGCTCAAGACCGAGTTTGAGGAGATAGTCGCCGTTGAGAAGCAGTATTCCCTTGGCAAGGTGATGGCCCACATCGAGGACGAGGAGATGGCCCCCAGAGGGATGAGATCCCCCGGTGAGCTGCACAAGGTAAAAAATGATGGCTTATTCATAGTTGTGGTTTTTGATTATTTGCAATGTGCTTGCTAATATGTTAGGGTTGTGCAGGTGCCGGTGGTTGTCCTTGATGATTCCGATGTCGTGGCCCGTCCTGTTGGCATCACCCCAGAGATCGATTCCGATGCCAATGTCCATCTTGTGGACATCGCCCCAGAGATCGATTCCGATGTCGCGGTCAGTCCTGTGGACATCGCCCCAGAAAGCGATTCCCATGCCATTGTCCGTGTTGTGGTCATTGCCCGAGAGATCGATGACAAGAAATAGTTGGTCACGCTAATCCTTCAGGGTAGTTTGTATTGCCCTGTGTTTAATTACCAGAACGATGCATGTTATCAAACCATCTTAGGGCTAGTGCACTGTCTTGTGTGGGCGGATCTTGCTACTTTTGTTTGATAGTGAATCATGCGATGAATCATGCAAACCCTCTCCAAGTTACGGAAACAGATGTATCCTCACCAGCTTTTGATGTAATATATGGCATGCTTAGATGTAAGTTTGAACTATTTATCATATCAGCAGGGCTTGTTTGATGATTCTTGGTGTTAGTAGGATAGCTACTGTGCGAGTTATAGTACTTGCAAAACACTCACCGAAGAGAAACGTTGGGGCGGATGAGCTCGTTGTATGCTTATACTTATCCCTCGTCGATCGACCAATAGCCCTAGCTCCTAAAATATTAGGCTTAGCGATCGATCAGACAATAGTCGACATACATTCAGGCCTCATTTGGTTTATAGGGTAGGAAAATCGTAGCAAAAGTACAGAGAACGTGCAACCCAAAATCATAGCAGTGTAGAGACGTACTCCCTCCGTTCCAAAATAGATGACCTAGGCGGGCTAGTTTGGCCTAGTGGGTTTCAGTGATATGACGTGGTACAGTGTCGTCCAGTCTTCGCGTGTGGTAGCAGTATTGCGGGTACAATAAGTTTTCTTGAAGAAGCGGAATTCAATGAAGTCATGATGGTTTCTTCGTCCGAACAACTTACAGTGGGAAAGGTTGGGCCTGCGATACGACCGGGGTAGACCAGGATAATTTTGTGCATGGCAGGTGGACCAGGATGGTTGACGTCCCACATGTCGGTGAATGAAAGTATTCTTTCCGATATAGAGGACGAGCAATGAGTATTCATTGTTTTTTTTTATGAAAGCTATTGTCTCCACTGTTACTCCTTGACTTTGTCAATGCCTCTCTCTCCTCCACATAAGCGGGGACTACTTGATATGCATGTAGCGGGCAGCTGGCGTCTTGAGGGGCCAGGGCGATGAGAGCGGGCTCCGAAAGCGGTCCGGACTCCAGCATGGCCCACCTCACATTATCACCATATATTTCTTGGAGTCCGTGTGCGGCGGGTGGGCGATCTCTTCTCCCTCCCCCGTTTCTCTCTTCTCAGTCGATGCCTGCCGAGCGATTAGATTTCGGCTATCAACGGTTTATTCAATTATGGTCCCACATGTCAGTGAAATTGCAAGACAACGCGTGTCCCCTCTGGTGAGTGGCGTGCGAGCCGGACTATCGGGGTTGCGACGCGTACGAGTCGAAGTGTGCTGCCTTTTCCTTTAGAAGTTGTGAAGCGTAACATTTTCGCACGATCGATCGATAGAAATCCAGAACAAAATGACGAGGGCGGTGCTTTCCCGCTCGTTAGGCGGGCTAGTTCGAGTGATATGACGTGCTACAGTGCCGTCCACTTGCTCCATTTTTATGTAAGCAGGAGTTTACACTCTTACGCGGGAGGAGTGCGAAACACCACGGATCTGATTTTGATTGAGGGATAACTGTTCCCTGCCAAATAATGGAGGATTGTTAGCGATTATAGCATGATAGTTAGGGCATCTCCAGCGCTGGCCCACAAATTTACACCGGCATTTGTCCGAGGACACTGATGGATGCCATCCGATGCTGCCCACATACCTTTCGACAACTATATGAACTAACCGAACGAAATTCGTACAAACAAAGCAAATTTCAAATTAACCGGATGAAATTGACCGGATGAAATTCATTACATTTCAATCGTCGGCGCCCGACCACCATGTCCGGCCATGAACGTGAGAAAGCCGGCCATTTCCTTTGCCTCCTCCTCATCCGCCTCGATAACCTCCTCCTCCGGCCGGAGCACAAGGTTCTGAAGATTTCCGCCTCCACGTCGCCGTCAAGCGGCTAATCGGCCGCCGATGTTTACCCCACCAAGCTTGGCGTCGACTGAGTGGAGTAGTGGTGGCCTTCCCGGGACTAGAGCAGCGGTGACCTACCGTGTACTACTCTTCCTCGCTGCCGGCTGCGCCCGTGCACCCGCGCCAACTTCGTGGTCGTGGCGGTGGAGGGCGGTCGGGGGGGTGCCGGCGATCTCCTTCGTTTGCTTCTGCCATAGTACATCGCAGAGAGCTTTGGAGCGCGCCCAGAGCGGAGCCGCCGAGGTCCCTTGTCTGCTCCTGCGACAGTACGTCCAAGAGAGCTTCGGAGCACCAGGAGGCCATGGTTGAAGTGGTGCCGATAGAAGGAAGGGACCGGAGGAGAATAAGTGTGGGTCTTTGGCTATGGCTGGGAGCTGGGGCTCAAGTTAATATAGCGGGCGAATAGCAATGAGCCGCGGTAGACGGATGGACAACTAGCACCGGAGTAGGTTCGTCAGGCGTGAATGAGGATGCTGCTTCAGTGACTTAATTGCAGATGCGTTTGGGTTACTAACATGTGGGCCCAACGGGCGTCTGGCCCGCATGTCAGTGACAGATCAATTGCACCTGCAGTTAAGTCTGGTGATTGCAGCATTGACATTCTGGAGAGACGGTGACCGTTTCAGGCGGGAAGCGCATGCTAGCGATGGAAGGGGTTTCGGTGTGCAGTGGCACTAAGATTGGTCACTCATGATAGTACATACTCTGTACCATACTACCATAGTAGCCTCTCTAGCTTAGGTTGTTTTATAGATTGTTGTTGTGATGGACGATATACATGAGCAAGGCGGTCCGAGTATGACCGTTAGTGTTGAGCCTGGTGAATACATGCTCGGGGTTCGCGTAGGCCTCCATCAAACGTCTAAACAGTAATGTCAGGCACCGCCAAGGCGCACAGGTGATGGGCTCGCCGTTTGCGTTGCGCCATGAGCAGGACTTTGATTTAGAGGGCGACGTGCATGCATTAGCATTCTTTGACAGCGTGAGCGTGAGTGTCTGCGTGAAGTATTTTATTTTCATTTGGCTGACGAGGGTGCGTTGCAGCGACGAGTCCGTGGTTTGATTCCCCACATACGCATAATTTTGGTTTTTACAGTATTTCTTTCTCCATTCACAGGTAGGCCAGCGTAAATATATAAAGAACACGAGCTGATGAGGCGCATGCGGACTGTTTGACTGGTCAACCATACAAATACAGAGCTATACGCTGAGCCTGTGACCGTAAAATCACCATATCTCGTATACAATGATCAAAGTGAGCTATCAAGACAAGTTCGATGACCGCCAATGCATTTTACTCGATAATAAATGACCAGGATTGAAGGGGAATCCTAATTTTCTTCGTCTTCTGTCCTTGAGCTCTTGACAAACCAATGCACTATATGGTTGTCCGGCCACTCCACCCCAGAGCTCTCACCAAGTGTCGTTCATGCCACAGCGCCGCACACTAACCGGTAAGGCAGTGATGGCATCCCGCCGCGCCGAGTTCCTCACCGCCCACGACTGCACACAAAATGGTAGGGAAGCGATGGCATCCCGCCATGCCGAGTTCATCGCCACTCGCGACCTCACAACTATGTGGGAGGAATTTGAAGATGCCAAGGCCGAATGGGCGGTAGAGCAAGAGGCGGCCAAAGCCGCACAGAGGGAGCCGAAAAGTCAGAAAGCACTCAAGAAAAGAGAGGCCCACCGCCTCAAGAAAGAAAAGGACGCACACGCTGCTGCGGAGAGGTCGGTGGATATCCAAGCACGGTGGGGTGTCGCCGACAAAGACGGGAAGGAGAACGACGGCGTCTGGCCAGCATGTGAGAAGTAGTAGTACTAGTAGTTAGTGTGTGTGTTTGTGTCTGAGTATGAGCATGTACCAGTACTACTAGTTACTACTGTAGTTTTTAGAGCAAATTACCAGTACATTAGCCTAGACTAAATGGAAAAAATCCTATCCTAAGCATCAAATGGCATCTCTTTCTCTATAGGAATTGAGATGCATGTCATCTCACTTCCTATGATTTTCATATTCCCATCCTATGAACGAAAGGAGGCCTCTGTTGGAGTAAATAGTGTAGCTAGCAGTACTGCTGGTACAGTAGTTTTCTTCAAGAAGCGGAATTCAAAGAAGTCATGATGATTCCTTCGTCCGAGCAACTTCAAAGTGGGAAGTGGGCCTGTGATTCGATGGCTCATTAGTCATTGTTACTGCGGCGCGACGACCTGGGTGACTCTCCCTTGGAGTTCTGCATGCATGGCCAGTGGACCAGGATGGTTGACGTCCCACATGTTAGCGAATGGAAGTATTCTTTTTGATATCGAGGAGCAAGGAAACTGCGTGGTATAGTATCACTGGTGATTGGTTCGCACAAAAAAATAGTATCACTACCGATTTATAATTATTTTTTATTTCTGATGAATGCTAGCGTTTCAACTCTTACGACGAAGGGTGCCAAACACGGCACGTGCTGGATGTCCCACACGTCAGTGAAAGGAGTGGGACATGAACAGCGTGGTAGAGCCCAGCGTAAAAAAACAGCGTGGTACAGCGTCTCCACTTCTTCCACCTCTGGGTCGGAGACCACACGTAGTAGTACTTAGTGGTATGGACGATACAAAGTGCGACCTAGAGAGAAAGACACGTCTAGTTGAAAGGTCTCGGGGCATACACGTAAACACATATAAAAGTTAATATGTGCCTCCAACTAATATAGGAGTAGTAGAGTACTTAGGAACGTACTCCATAACATCACCGTGCATTGCACGTACAACATTTAGTGGTAGTACGTAGTAAGAGACAAATGTTTCCCAAGAGTTCCCTTCTCGACCTACTTTTGGGTGTTTGGTAGAGTGTATGGAGGGTGCATGAGTCCACACTAGTTTAGCACAAATACAGTAGAAGCATGCATGAAGAGGGGTGTTGAGTTGAGCATGCAGGAAGAGGGAACAACTATGCTGAGACGAGAACGCAACTAAACACACCCTATATGCCACGCATGTTCATACCATTTGTGCCTTTCTACTTCACTTACTGCGCTACATTACTCAGGTTCGTACGTCCACTCATGGGTACATGTCCGTCTCGTAGTTCCAGTCCCACGTGTTCTTTATATAGATGGAACAATCCTTGCATAACATGTGCACCTTGATGCTAGATGTCTCGCGTGTTGGCAAAAGGATGAACAAAGCTCACGTAAAAAAATAGAGTGGAAGAACATAGATTCCGGACGACCGAGAAGGAGCAAGGAACCTCGTGGTGGAGCGTCTAAACTCATAATATTTAATATTATTCAACGATATAAAATTAACCAATCATCTCCAAAGTGGACTGTAAGAGTACGAAACACGGCAGCCCAGTGTAGTTAAATCATACTAGTACATGGCTAACCCACACTATCACCATATTTCTTGGCTTCCGTGCGACACCTATCTCTAGTAATCCAGCAGCCTGTATCGCTTCTCCCTCCTCGTCTCTATCAAAGTGCGGCGGGCTGGCGTTTCTGCTGTCTATTGAGGTCGGTTAACTATCACATGTTAGCGACATGCCAAGAGCATTCTAAAAAAATTCCTTTCACATTCCGTTTGCAAAAAGAAAAAAATCCTTTCATGTACGAATTGGCCTGTATGCTTTGAGCAACTTGCATGTCCTATACTGCTCCTGTTTGATACTCTAACTTAGCTAGAGGTTAGACTAACTCATGACTAACCATGAACTAACTGTAGCCAAAGAGGTGTTTGGGTGACAGGTTTAGATTGACAATAAATGCACTTCATGGAGAGAGAAAAGTGATTTTTCAGTGGTTCCAATGAGAACTATCTCCAGTTAGAACCTCTTGGGTGGGATAGTTTTTTTTTGGTGGGTTCGGTGCAACTTGCTCCAATTTAAACCCTCATGCTTGGATACTTTAGGGCTATTTGAGCCCCAACTAGCTCAAACTAACTCTAACCCATGGATCCAAATAGGGCCCATGGCCAATCTCGACGCGGAGCAGTCGCGTGCACTGGGAAGCGGCGCTCTCTCGACCGTCGCGCCACTTCAAAGCCGGCGCCAGTGAGAGGTCGCCTCCGCTCTGGCCGGGCATTAATGCGGCACTGACGCTCCAGGGCGACACTGACCATTTCACGTGGGAAGCGCGTGCAGGCAAGGGAGTATAGGTTTTGAACCGTTTCAGGTGTAGTACTGGTAGTTTGCAAAACTACTCAATTATTGCACTCAGTTTCCTAAGAAATTGTGGTAAAAAACGTTACTCCACAGCCCGCTTCCCTTCTCCTTCCTCTTCCACCGCCTGCGCACATCTGCGGGAAGCGACCGGTCAACCCTTATATAGGAGTGCTAGCACAAAAAGATGCATGCATGACCACTAAAATTTCCATATTAAAGCGCCGCTCCGGCGGGAGTATGGCATATGTTGAGTCTGTTTGGTTGGAGACGAGTGTGGCCAAGCCAAAATGTGGCTAGCCACACAAGTATGGCAAGCCACACAAGTGTGGCTAAGAAATTGGACGCCAAACTTTGGCAAAAGTTGGCAAAAAAAATTCTCTTTGACAAGTGGGCCATAGTGGCAATAAAGTGTGGCAAGACAAAGTGTGGCAAAAACCAAACACATGTTTGGCAAACTGTGGCTGCCAAATTTTGGCTTGGCAAACTGTGGCTGGGAACCAAATAGCCCCGTTGTTACCTTCGGCCGGCCCATGGCTACCGGGCGACAGTGACCAGAGAAGAGGCAGCGGGAGGGGAATGAATGCAGCTACTGTTTGGGTCCGCCTTCCGGCTTAAATAAATGCGCAGCATCACGTGTACCCGCGGGTGCACAAATTGTAACATACTTGTGTCTGCTTAAGTGCGCGTCACGTAACTGGTGTGTGTGTGTGAGAGAGATTCTGAGAGACAGAGTGTGTGTGTGCGACTCTACTCTTCGGACATGTACTCAACCTTTTGCATCGGGATATAAGTATAATGGTATTTACTTTAGCTAGTGATTTACGTGGCCATGTTAACGTGGTTGTGTCAAAAAAATGTCACTTCCTGCTCGTGATTTGCGTTATATAATTACAAGCAAGATTCGCGTGCATTGCACGGAACATCAATATGCATTTTTTACAAAACACATGTTGTGATTGACCCATGCAGGAGTAATCCCATGTGTAAAAACTAATGATATCTCGAGAATTTTATCGGAAAACTGGTATCTCGAGAATGTCATCGAAAAAATGAAAGATGAGAGATAAGGCGAGGAGGAGTGGAGCGTGGTGGTGACTGGTGGTCGGAATGCGCGGAGGCATGGGGATGGATGGCACCGGCAGGCGGCAACGGCCACCATGCATGCTAGATTGTTCCAGAGACTAATTCCTTCTTTAATTGCTGAGCAATGAGGTTGCGGGAGATAATGATGTGGAGAGAGGTGCGGGTATCTTTTGTAAAATTATCATAGTTTGCTTTCTATCTATCAGATATAGATCATACGATCTATATTACAAGATGCAAGGCACACCATCATCGCCAACTCGTTTTTTATAAGGGTACAGATGATAAGTTTGCTGACTACTAAAGTAAAGTGGAATTTCTCCATGTTATGCAAGTAAATAAAGGTGATTGTTTATCATACAGGTAAGGTTGGATGAAGGGTGGTAGGAACAAATGCTCCGTCTAGAGCATGTGTGTGTGAGATGGAGTCTTAGTGTGTGTGTGTGGGTTGTGTGTGTGGGTGTGTGTGTGTGTGAGAGAGAGAGAGAGAGAGAGAGAGATGGAGTCTTAGTTTGTGTGTGTGCATGTGTGTGTGTGAGATAAAGATGGAGTCTAAGTGTGTGCGTGTGTGGGGTGTGTGTGTGTGTGTTTGTGTGTGTGTGTG
>NC_041393.1:268454850-268684657 GCF_002162155.2 Triticum dicoccoides
AGTTAAGTGTGAGTGTGTGTTTTACCCATCCAGGAGGAAGTTATGTGCACAAAAGAGGAGAATGATTCGATGTGGCGTTAGGATTGAGGGTAATTAACTACGTATGGAGACATAGAGACCTTGAACGTGCATGTGTGAGAGGTATACATGTATACGTGGGATGTGTATGTGTACGCACGCACATGATCAAGATAAAAGAAAGAAGACATAAGTCATAAGATTAATGACATGGTAGATACGGATCGGTATGAAAATATGCATGCATGTGAGAATGCAGAGAAGAAGGCCTGACAATTGAGCATGTGTTTTTGTCTTTAAGAGATAGTGGCGTGGGCTGGAACATGCATCTATGGCGAGCAGAGGGGGTGAGGCGCAACGATTGTGCAAAAGAGATTAACTTATAAATGCATATGTATGGAGAGACATATATAGTGTGGGTGATAGGAAGCAAGACTCTGTGTGAGAAAGAAATGTTGACAGAGAAACTACAGATAGATACAGAGATGGAGATGCTAGCTAGAGGGACATCTGTTAGTTTGGGTGTTGGAGATGACCGTCGGGTGGTTCAAAGGGTGAAGTTATATATGTGTGTGAGAGGGCACTTGACTGCATGTAGAGAGAAACATATGTAGTGTGCGTGATAGGAATCAAGAGTGAGGGCGAGAAAGAAGGTTGATGGAGAAACAAATAAATAGAAAGATAAAGATGCTAGCTAGTGTGCGTTAGATATAGGAGTCGAGTGGATCAGAAGGCTGGGTTATGTGTGTGGGTGTGAGAGAGATAGAGAGAGGGTGCATGTGAGTCACATACAAACAGATATCAGAGAGAAATGAGATCCAGAGAGACAGAGTTTTGTGTCTGCGAGAGAGAAAGATATTTCACAATGAGAGTGATAGCTAGAGAGATATATGAGGGAACGCAAGATATCTCTAGGGAGAGAGGGTGTGTGTGAGCGACATACAAGAGAACAATGGAGAAATATGAGACCCTGGGAGACAGAGTTTGTGTTTGTGTGTGAGAAAGAGATATTGAAGAGGAAGAGTCGTAGGTTCTCATATCTAAGGAGCGAAAGACATCTCTGTATGAGGGGTGTGCGAGTGGCACACATGGGAATAGTAGAGAGAAATGAGACCCCGGGAGACAAAGTTTTGTGTTTGTGTGAGAGAAAGAGATTCCACATGGAGAATCATAGTTAGAGAGACATAGCAGGGAGCGAGATATACTTACAGAGAGATAGAGTGATGAAGGTCGAGGGAGAGAGTACCGTCAGTGTGTTACGAAGATAAAAGATCATTGTCGACATACAGGTAGCATGAGAGATACCCGAGAGATGATGAACGCGTATAGGTCCAGAGAGATAGTACTATATAAGCATGAGTGATAGCTATATGAGACGAATATCTGGATTAAAGGGGATTCAAATATTTAAACTGGAGATCACGACATCGATAATATCATAATGCAAATTGGTGTATCAAACATGCATATTCATTTGAATTTGGGCACACGTGTAATGTTATATAGTTTATCAATATTGGTGATCCATAGATTCTTCAATTACAAACAATGCATGATTTATATGCAATTAATGTCTAAACGCGATTACACTATATGTTGCGTGTGTGAAACATATTATACATGTTTGAGAAGTTAAAAAAACCCGCATGAAACACACATTAGTTAGAGACAGTTAGCGAGGAATGCATACATTGGATTTCAACATAAAGTGGTATCAAATATTTGAAAATCCAAATTGATGGGTACAACCTTATGAATCTGAGATCATGCCATTTGTAAACCATATTTATGTATAAATGGTGTTGTGCTTTTGAAAGTATATATAAAAAAATGATGTATATAGAATGTAATTCCAATTGAAAATGGACCCCGCCCGAAAAAATAGAATACAAACGGGATTTGAATTGAGTTGGCACGGTAAACGTGCACTCTGCAAAATTTGAACGAAGCGGGGAAAGTCGCAGTAACAGCCCGAAACCAAAATCTGCGAGATGGAAATCACTACTGCCTATCCCTGCCACGCAAAGCCTATCTGCTAGACTTCTACAGGTTTCGATAGGGGTAGGTTTGTAATTTCACCCAAACGTGACGTAACCGCCTCCCACCCGGATTCATACATGGTGGGCGCCAAAACACAGTGTGCCCTCGGCCGAAATCGACTCCCTCCCCGATTCACATTCATACACAGTGGGCGCCAAAAACAAACTCTCGTCGGCAAATATTCGGTGTATGCGAGATTACCATCCTATCCCCAACCGACTAATGTTGCTGTGATGTAGTAGAAATTTGAAACGGGGGCTAAGTTTGTAAATTTCCTCGCATTTGAGACAAGCGCGCCCTGAATACATGGTTCCCCCCTTCCTCTCTACCTCCCTTTTCCCCATTCATACTCCGTGGGCGCCAAAACACCCTCTCCACCCCACCCTCCTCCGTCCGCTGCCGTCCGCCACCCCATCGACCGCCGTCCTCCTCCACCATGCCAGAGCTGATACCCCGACGCCGCCGTCCATTACAAGATATCGACCTCTCTCATCCACGCCTTTGGACCGAGATCCTTGCATCCCGTCCTCCCGCTTCATCCCCGCCGTCGTACACCTTGTCGGCGCCGCTCCTACGACCGTCTCGTCCACCGCGCCCCGCCGCCACCGTCTACCCTCCTAGATCTGCTTCCAGGCCGCCGACAGCCATCGCTACCGCAGCACCGTCAAATTCTCAGTGGATGCGTACACGGTGCCGCACCAGAGGCAGTACTCTTTCGTATCTGCTCAACTTATTTATCGCAGCAAGAAAATAGATCGCCACTGCTTTACTCTGATTTCTTGTCTTGGTTGCGAAGTTGCCTTTGTACGGTTTGCACCTTTAGATCCGCCATGGCACGCTCAACACTGTACTCCCAATGCTTATGGTTTTCCCCTTTTATATTCCACACTAGTTAAATCACAGTAGACTAAATTTCAAAATTGGGTTAGTCGATTTTTTAGAGCTCACCGGACTTCGCCGGTGCGATCCAAGGGGCTCGGGTGGTTGTGGGGCCTCGCCGAACGAAGAAAACTTCATGCGGGTGGGGGGGGTGGCGGAGGAACACAGGCCGTGGCGGCCGGTGGTCCGGCCCGCGGCCCGTGCGGTGTTCTGTATGGGAAGAATCAAAGACGAGGAAGAAGAAGGGTTAGGAGATGTAGGATCTTCATCCAACCGCCTGAAAGGGTCGAGAGACAGCTGGGAGTTGCAGTCTTAATGCGCTCTGGTTCATCTTGTGTGGGCACTGCGCAACCAACATTTTATTATCCAAAATCTGCTTGCTCTTCTTTACCATGTTTGATAGAGCTGGCATGTACGTGATCGATAGGCTTTCAATTACTATCGGAAATACAACATCGTATTTTCAAGCCAGTTCCACTTTCCCGATTTATATATCGTGGTTATGGTGTACCCCTGTTATGTACACTATGATCTGCCTAGTTGTTGTGTGCTCTTGTTATCATGGTTTGGCACTAAACTCTCTATACAGTATATTATGAACCTATCATCTGCCAGCTATCCTTACTTCTGGAACCTATTTTTTGTGTACTTGTGCCAGATTATATAAATGCGCGCACCATATTACAGCACACATGAGCTCTCCCATCAGAATCGAGTGATAGCACATAAGTGTTTACAGGGGCGCCCCTATATTAGAATATCATTGCATTACATAGATAATCTCACAACTATTTATGTTTTCATGGTTCTCAGATATTATACGCAATTACAGTTTATATCAGAATCTGCGCATCAGAAGAATATTGTGGAACATTCCAATGACTTACAAAATTGGCACCAAGGCATTGAGTGCCATTCTGGAAGCAATGAAACTCGTACGCTCCCCACCTGTTGATTCTTGTTTAGAATATCATCCTAATGACTATTCTAACCTCGAGGAGTCAAAGGCAGATGGCCTGTCCTATTCACCCATCAAGGTGCCTGTTCTAATTTGGCAAGGTTTTATTGATTGTGCGTATCTTGCATATGTTGTCTTGCATTTCTTCTACTTTGTTGCACCGCCATCTGCTTAGTTTACTCATCATATAACTCGAGATGCCATGCCCATCCATTATCAATACATATTTCATCTGTCATCATACCATGTTTTTCCACTCAAATGTTGTTCTTGTGCATCAGACATCAAAAAGGAAGAGGGTGATTGCCGAACCTGAAGGAGCACCAGCAAAGTCCTTGAAAAATGTGGTGGTGCTGGAGAAATCAGACAGCGCCCCACTTATATTGGATGTACAACCAGTGACACAAAACATAGGACCGACTCCAGCAGACTGTACCCATACTTCACTGGCCATGCCACTAGCCCCACCACACAGGACCTGCACTCCAGCAAAAGGTATACCGATTTCATTTGCCATAGCACCAGCCGTACCACAGAAAAATCCCACTCCAGCAAAAAGTACAGCAAGTCCACCGGCCGAAGACCTATCCCAACTGCAGAGATGGCCAATTCCTGCAGATTGGAACCCCATTCTATTTATTCCCAGTTTAAAAGACAATGCTTTCAATGTTGTTAGGGACTACATACATATATTCCCATCATGGGAAGATTATAGTGAAGAGAAACACCATTTTCACATCTTCCTGTCCAACTTACGTGTAAGTGTTATTTTTCATGGTTATTATTTTCCTGTTTTCTGATGATCGAACACATCAATGATTTACATTACATTGTTGTAACTAGGCGGGGGTCAATCTAGATAGTCATGATGAGCAAAGCTTGCTTGTGCTTTTCAAGGAAGCATTGTAGCAGTATCGGTGTTAACTGAGGAAATCACACTTTGATGGCAAGTCTATAAATGAATTTCCAGTGAAGTCTCCTTTGCTAAATTTAGAAGACATTGAATAGAAAAACCTTGTTACGCACTGGTCTCGTTCGCAGGATGAGGTACTGTCTATGAAATCACATGACAATTTGAACTTCTATTTTCTGCATGTGCCTTACGGATTTTTTTGCAGGAAATCTGCTCGAAGAAGAATTCCGGTTTGAAAAGAATGACAGGATATCGCAAATATGTTGCCCGCTGCTTTGCTCTTGTTAGTACCTGTTGTCCTATATCACTGTACTTGCATACATGCCTGGTTCATTATGTGACAGCAGTATGCATGATAGCTTGCTTATCAATTGCTCGCTCCAAATTATCTGGTCTTTATGAATGGTTACATTAGTGTAGAATATATCCAATGCCAATGAATTGTTTTAGCTCTACATTGTTCTTGTAAGTACATGATGTCCTTTATCAGTGTACTTATATTGACAGGTAGTTGTTCATGTACCATCACTCTGCTGCTTATTTTCCTTTGCCCTCCATTTTGTACACATCAGATCTATATTTACTCTTACCATAAGGTTGGTACTGAAGAAGTTTAGCTGTGCATTGCTCTTGGCTGTGCCTTTTGCCTGTATCGCTGCACATACATTTATAGCTACTTGGTTATGTAGCATCACTCTTCATCTTATCTTAAATATTCTCCATTTTTTCGTATATTATCACATCTATATTTACTCTTAACAAAATGTAGAATAAAGGCAATGCTTATGAAGAAGATTTTGTGCTAAACTTCTTGAATTGCCCCCCATCAGCATGGACAAGGGCTTTATAGAGCCTGTCTTCACCAGTAATGTAAGTTTGTCCTTGTCAAGCCTTCAAACTTTATTGTGTATATTTGGTTAGGCATGACTGCAACAGCTGTTTATTTTTTGTGTTTGCATCAAATTGCTTGTTTAAAGTTTATTATGTAGTTCATAAAAAAAAGTTTGTCCTTCTCAATTTAAGTTTTCAGTTGTACAACCAAGTTCCTTCTTCATACCATGTAAATTAAACTATACAGAGCAAGTGATCTTCTTTTGCACTGCATGTATGCTTCTGTTCTTCTTCCGTAATCCAGTGGTGTGGTGAACCTACCCACTACAACACAATGTCATATTCTGCAATGTCTTAACTATGAACAATGTCATATCATTCTACTATTATTTAAAATGTCTCTTTATTTACTAATATGAAATGGGATAAATTGACAGCACACTAACCATTGATACTTATGAGTTCTTGATCTGTAATCCAGTGGTGTCATGAAGCTGCCAACACCTTCACAATGTCATTTCCTGCCATGCCTTGACCTGAACAATACCATATTGTGTTAATGCAATTTTAAACTGTGTCACTTTATTCGTTAGTAAGAAATATGATGAATTGTCAGCACTGATACTTTTATATGCAAAACCTGTCATCTGTCTGCTTGTTTATCTTTCAGAGTGAGGAAGATATAAGTGTTGAACAAGTGCAGTCTCATCATCTTGCTCAGCTGCTTGCGCTGCAGCTCCCCAGCAGGGCTAACCTTTCTTGAACTCTATTGAAGTGATGTTGGTTTTGTATATTATTTTTTCGGCGTGTTTATTTGCACTTGTGGAGATCTTTGATGCCCAGTGTATGTAATTTGCTGTCTGCTTGTGCTTTATTATCATAGTGGCGAACTTTGATGCCCTGTGGGTGTAATATGTCGTAATTTCTTTATTGTATAGTCTAGGTTTTTTCTTATTCACGATGCTGCAGTTATTTTACTGTATATATATCCTGTCTTCGCAGTAAACCGGCCAAACTATAAAATTACGGTAAATAATCGGGCCGTAATGAATCACGATGTATGATCTGCACCATGGGCCCCGTCAAACTGGCCCACTAGTAGATTCGGGACTTTAATAGGCCGAGTAACCCCCGACCCTCTTTTCGCAAGAAAACTCAATGGGCTTTTAGGAGGCTAAGAAGTAGGTTGGGTCAGAAATGTGCCGAATAGCTCACGGGCCGACAGCAGCCCGAAATGGACCCCGGCCCATGATTGTGCGAATCAATTCACGGGCTTTTAACAGGCCCAAGTTGTCTCGGTCCTCGTTTGGCCCAATCAGATATCGGCTGCGAGCAGGCCGGATGCAAATCGAGCCGTAGTTAGGCCCAACTATATGACGAGCTTTTAACAGGCCGAAATTAATATAGGGCCAAAATGTTAAATGGGCCCTTAACAGGCCGAAACTAATATCAGGCCGAATTACTAAATGGGACTTTAGCAAGTGGGCCCAAAAGCATAGCGTCCAGTTAACGGTCCGAATCTGATATGGGCCATAATTGAGCCCAAATCCTCTTAAAGGGCCGGACCTGATCTGGGCCGTGATTTGGCCCAGAAAGTGGGAGGCTTTTAACGGGCCGGATCTTATATGGGCCATTATTAGGCCCGGAATGTGGCAGGCCATTAATGGACCAGATCAAATATGGGCCAGCATTTGGCCCAAAACATGGCAGCAAGTTAATGGGCCGGCCTACTAGGGTCCTCAAAATCTTGTGGGCCTATAGCTGGGTTGGCCCATTGTGATCCGCAAGAATTTTGTGGGCCTTTACCTGGGCCGACCCATTATGGCACACAAAAATCTTGTGGGCCTTTACCTGGGCCGGCCTATTATGGCCCGTGAAATCTTGTGGGCCTTTAGCTGGGCCAGCCATTATGGTCCACAAAATATTGTGGGCCTTTAGCTGGGCCGGCCCATTATGGTCCGCAAAATCTTGTGGGCCTTTAGTTGGGCCGGCCCATTTAAACTTGATGGGTCGTGCCACATGTCGATGTATCATAGGCGCCTTCTGTGCAATGAGTGGATGACATCTGCCCCAATGATGAGCCGACACGTGTTTCCTCCAGCCAATGATGATTTTACACATGGAAAATCCCCATTGGTCGGGGCTGTTAACGGGTTATCGGATCCAAGACCCGACCCAATAGCTTAACGGCGTTCCATTATGGTGGATGCCACGTGTCGGCCACCCTTGATGAAAGCACTTCCGTGACGCGTGATTTATCGTCATGGAAGTGGACACTTCCGTGATGATAATTTTGGTAATGTCATGGAACACTTCTACGACAGCACATGTATGACTATCTTGATTCTGTCATAAAATCGTCATGAATGTACATGCATGAAAAAAAACGCGACCTACTATGACAAACACGTAACATCACTGAAGTGTATTTTTTTGTAGTGCATGGTCCCCGTCCGAGCCGGACTAGCCACCTACAATGGCGGGGCGCAAGCGGAGAAATCTCCTAACCCGTCTCAAGGGGAGCAGGTATGCTTCGTCCCATATTTGCTAAGAGGCGTCGGGTTTCCAATCGACCCATTCCTCCACGGGCTTCTAGAGTTCTACGGCCTTCAGTTGCATAACTTTACCCCCACCTCCGTGTTGCATATCGCAAGATACGTTGCCCTCTGTGAATTATTTCTGGGCTGCGAGGCTCACTTCAAGCTGTGAAAGAAGTTATTCTTCCTCGTCCCTCATAATCACGGGGGTCTATATATCAAGTGGGCGGAGCCAAAATATGGCGCGTCGCCCAGACCGGATACCTGTCCGGCACTCCAAAGAATGCATCCGAAGACTGGCCCTCGGAGTGGTTTTATGTAGATGACATTCCCCTTCCAGACCCAATCTGGACGGGCCTTCCTGAGTTTAATAATGCTCCATTGAAGAAATGCCAGAGTTGGCGCCCTCGGAGCCCTCTGGAGGAAGATGCCAGAGAAGTCCACTTCTTGATGACCAGGATAAAGACACTATCCCAATCAGGACTGACAATAGTCGATGTTATATCAATATGCATAATGCGGGGGGTGCAGCCACTTCAATATCGGGGGAAGCCCATGTGGCACTTCAACGGGGAAGACAATGACCACCCGCTGCGGTCGTAAAGGTCTGGACTCCGCCACTGCTCTGGCGAGAATACTGTCTGATTTATATAAAGGAGAAGAAGAGGAGTTCCTCCGCATCAAACCGCGGGATGGATTTTCCATGTATAACCCCTCGAGCTGGGTGAGCCGTTACTCTTTACTCAACTCCATCCATTCTTGCGCCCTTCATCACAATCATTTAGCTTGATATTTCTAAGCAGGAACTGAGGCAGACTGTGAAAGAGTTCAACAGCCCCCCTCCGCAGCCAGAGGATCCTCGTCGGGCCCTCAATCCCGGACTTGAAGATGATCCGGATATATCTGTGGAGCTTGTCGATGGGACATTTTATCAAGCCAGCTGTGACGGTACCTTGGTGGCTATTATCGCTGATTATCCTGAACTGCTCCCCGCGTCGCGGGGTGGCTGACAGGGAGCTTCCTCGGGAGCAACCTCCTCAGGCAGGCTCGCGAGGAGGCGGAGAGATCAAGGCAGGGCACCTCCTGAGGGGCCCGTGACGCAAGCCATGACGATCGAGGACCAGGCGGGCGCAAGGCGGGCACCGGCCTGCGCAGTGTCCTTGTTTCCCATTCGGTGCAAAGGGGGCAAGCATAGGCCAAGGCATCACGCAAAGGTTACCGTTTCGGTGCAACAAGACCAAGACCAACAGAACGGCAGGATGGAGGTCATCATGGAGCCCAGGGCGGAGTCACCGTCAGAGCCTTTGGCAGCCGAAGACCAACTTTAGTCAGGATAAGTGTACCAGATGTTCCCCTTCAAAATGGCCAATTGTTGGCGCCCTTCCCGCTCATTATTTGGGGAGAGGCCCAGGGCCTCGCTCTATAAATAGGACTAGCCACCACAAGGTAGGGGGCGAATATCATCTGGAGATCGACCAGAGAGAGAGAGAGAGAGAAGCGACTGAACTCACCCAAGCAGTTCATCGCACCAGCTCAAGAACAGCCCCTCGCGAGGCTGTTCTCCCTTTGTACTGTTCACTATCAGCTCCTAAGGCAATCCACCACACCACACACTGGAGTAGGGTATTACACCACAATGGTGGCCTGAACCAGTATAAATCTCGTGTCCTCTGTGTGTTCATCTTTCTTGCTTAGATCTTTTCGAGACTTCGAGACGTGAGCTGGTAGGGGGGAGATTTTCGTGCGCGCCCTAGTGTTCGAACCTCAAAATACGACATTTGGCGCGCCAGGTAGGGGTGCGCTGGAGTCCTCCTTCCACCTCCTCATGTTTTGTCGCCTCGCTGTCCTGATGTCAAGCGACCCGACTGCCAACGCCGACCGCTGGGTGGCATGGCCCGTCCATGCCGTGTCGCCGGCCCAGGGCGACCACAACCTTCCACCTCAGGAAGCCCGCGCTCTGCAGGGCGCTGCTGGGCGCGGGCAACGCGGCCAAACGCCGCCCGCCCTCACACCGCGGCAGGTGCGGTCAGCAGCAAGAGCTTTGAACCACGCCGCGGCCACAGCGCCGCACACTCGGCGGGAGCAGGCGAACTCCAGGGCCGCGCTCACGGTGGCCCGAGAACTGCTACGGTGTCGGCTGCTGGAGGGCGGCCCTGACGTGTTGCTAGTGTGAGTAGCCGAACTCCTGGACGCCGTCGCCTCGGGAGCGCCTCCTTTCTGCGTCCAGCTGCCACCCCAGGTCCAGGGCGGGCCGTATGGCGTCCCCATACGTGCCCACGCGACTCCGAGTGGGCTCCAGGCCCAGCTTAACACCGACCCGGCCATGAGCACCGGGCGCCAAGTCGCACCACCCCCATCTCTGGTCGGCGAAGGAGCACACCCCGCGACCTTCGGCCTCAGAGGGCCACTGCGCCATCACCCTCAAGACAACGCTCCAGGCCGAACTGCATGGCATGTGGGGCACTACGGCGAGAACCGTGGAGTTGCGGTTGCAGAAGCTTATGTGCCCCACATGGTGGATCGAGAATGCGCACTGGAAGAAGACCATGGCTCGTTCCTTGGGCCAGGCTGGGTGAGGAGCCACTAGAAGCTGAGCTCTTTCAAGAGCCCCAAGAGGGCCTCGATGACCGCGCCGGCGGCAACAACTATTTGGTACCACTATTTCCTCAGGAGAAAACTTATACTTACCATGGGTCACAGGAGGTACAGGTCGCCACAGCAGATGGCTGCCCCAATGCTGCAGCTTCCTACCCCTCGGGAGGAGGGCACCGGGGGCTACAAGAGAGGGTCCGGGATCCGGGTTCATCCCCGCGGCGCTCGGCATCAGGCGCACTCAGGAGGTAGGCCCTCTACCGGGGAGGTGCCATAGGGCCTGGCCCTGGCAGAGGACCCGTGGTCGTCGGGGGAACCGCTAGGGACAGCTCTACCCCATTGGCGTCGTCCTTGGTTTCCGGTCGCCATCAGTGGTGGTAGAGTGTGGCGCAAGGCGGGGCCCTCGTTTGGCAATATGAAGCAAGGACGGTAGCTGTGAAGAAGGCCCAGTGCCTGTGAAGCTCACCGCACTGTGACACTCTCACGTAATAATGAGTGGGGCTGTACACGCCCCGGAGTCTCTGGAGAGCCGCCCTCGGGCCTCGGGGGCTCCCGCCCATGCCCAGTGGCAGCACTTAGCTCCGCGCTGGTGAGAATACATCGAAGACTAGACTAGGTGCCGGACGCGGCTTTTTGCCTTTTTTTTGCCTTTTGCCTTTTCCTTTGTCGACAAGTTTCTTCGATTTGAATTTAAGTTGGATTTGAGCTTGAGACTTGCGTGTGTTTGGGGAAGGGGAGCTTAGTCTCATTCGAGCAATCTCTTGTGTTCTGGTTTTGGCTTTACGTCCAAGTTAGCGTCAGCTGCCTCCCCTCACGAGCCCCTCACGAGCCGGGCCAAGCCAGGCACGTATACAATCCGGACCGCTGTCACCGCACCCTCTACGGAGGTTCTCACCGCAGGATCAATAGGACCACGTAGAAGACACTCGAGGCATTGCGGCCCCCGCAGGCCCGCTCGGGACTCATCGGGGTCAAAAGGTAAACAGGTAAGCTAACTCATCGCCGGGCAAGTAGCTAAGTGTTACACTTACAAGGATATTGATCGCAAACCTTTACATGAGGGGCTTCCCCTCCCAAAATGCTCTTACAATCTTCAGGGCCAAGCCCGGACTTTCTTCACGCAGGGTGAACAGCGGGGACATACGATCAGTCGGACATATCACTCACCACGTCATCTGGGGCGCCTCCAGAGGTGTCGCTGGTGTCGCTCGCGTCATCACCATCATCGCCAACACCTCCGCCCGCGCCAGGCGCGTCCGCCCCGCCACCTTCATCGGCAGCCACGATCACGCCATCATCATCAGACGTGAAGGCCCTAACGAGGGCGTCCATGTTGTCTTCCACCCATTGCGCCAGGTCGCCCCGAATAGCTATGGGCACGGGTGTAATGGCGGCATCGAAATCGAAGTGGGGGTCCATGTTCTGCAGATGGCTGAAGACACGGGAGAAGGCACGCCCAAGCAAGGCTCGGCTCCTCTCCTCGACGAGCCAACGAGACCTCTCGGAGCGGTTCTCCTGAAGCGTCACCACGTCAGTGAAATATTGGAGGTTGCCGGCATAATTGGTCTCATGCGGCACCTCGGCAGCAGCCTCACAAATGTTGCCCAGGGCCGTGTTAGCCCGTTCCCTGAGCGTTCGGAGCATGGGGGCATGCTCATGCTACAGAAGCCGCCTCTGACGGATCTCGTCCTCGTTCTGCCGCGCTATGGCCTCGGCGCCATCGACCCTCTGTCGGAGAAGAAGCAGCTCGGTGCGGGAAGCGGCCAGCTCCGCCTGCACTGCGCCAAGGGAAGCTGCGGAGAGGTCTGCGCCCCGCGTCACTTCGATCAGCTTGGCCCTGAGGGCCACAGTCCTGCCTTCAGCTTCAGCCCTGATCAGCTCCAACCTCGCTTCGTATTGGCGCTCGAGACCGAACGAGCTTCCGCCACACGGCGGTCGAACTCTTCATGGGCCCGGGCTTCGCGCACGGCGACGTCATCCTTGGCCCGATCCACCAGGCGCTCCCTCGTCTCCAGCCGCTCGAGGTCAAGGCTGCGCTCGGCGGCCTCCAGCGTCAGTGTTTCCTCGTGCTTCTGGAGCTCCGCCTGGTCGATGGAGGCCTCCTTCAGCGACACAAGGGCTGCATGGCGCAGTTCCACTTGCTCCTCCAGGGAGTTGCTCCAGGCTTGGAGCTCCCACACACGCTCCTCCGCATCCTTGCGCCGACGGTCTGCTTCCCGGGCCTCCTCGACGGCTCGAGAGCAGGCCTCTCGCGAGGCCACCAGTGACACTTTAGCATTCACGTTGTCAAGGTCACGCTGGTGACGTGCAAAGGCAACAGCTACCTTCAGCTTGCGCCTCTCTTCAGCGAGGCGCAAGCCTTCGGGCTCGAGGCGCGCATCCTCGCCAGCAAGATCTGCTCTGATCCGGCTTATTGCATCCGTCGCCCCCTGGAGGAATTCTTGGCGAAGGGTGCGGCGCTCGCAAGCACGCCTGAGCACATCCTCCTCGTCATTCTCCGCCGCTGGCGAACCCGAGGGGCATTGGGGTGGCATTCCCCCTCCCGGCATTGGGCTGGGGGCTGGTGCCCCAGTGATCGCCAGACGGGCCGCACCAGGAGCCCGGCTTGGCACCGGTCTGTCCCCAGAAGAGAAGCTTAAGTCTGACTTCAACCAATCGCCGCTCACGATCAGGGAAGGAGCACGGGGCAAGCTGGTCGTGCCCCAGGAGAATGCATGAAGGGAGGACAGCAGGCGCTCAAGCTCAAGACGCCCCACAGGACGGGCCGCTTCTCCGACTGGCCGAGCGGCAGGAGCGCCGCTCGAGCCCGGCACGCCCAGGGTCAGCAACAAAGACGAGGCTTGGGGGGATGGCTCCTTGGCCGTCTCCGTGAATTCAGCAGGAAGGGCCCTGAGAAGGCTGCGATCAGCTGCGAGAACAGGGAAATAAAGGAGCAAAGAAGAAAGAGGACTTACTCATCCGTGGCAAAGTACTTCCTGCGCTTCAGTAGGCTGCAAGGGCGATCTTTGCCACCCAAGGCCTCCTTCCTCTTGCGGAGGGCCTCGAAATCTACTCGAAATCGACCCAAGGGCTTGGCGCAGGGGTCGGCTTGCGGCATGTTGGAGGCACCGGGACGATCGGCGCTAATGAGACCGGCCTGAGGAGCGCCACCGGGCACCACCTCGTGAGGGACGACCGGAGCCTCGGGAGCCCCAACCTCGGGAGCCGTAGGCCGGAGCTCCTCGCCTGCCACTGCTCCAGGGCAGGCTTCATGGGATGTCGCCTCCGGAGCCCCGCGCGGCATCTGCACCTCCACAACATCATCCTTTTCGGCTCCCCGCTGTTCTCATCTCCCTACTTCGTCACCTGGGACGGGGCCGCTTTGGGCTACTGGAAGGGCAACCACAGCGACAGGATTCTGCAGGGCCCCCTGAGGCCAGTCGGGCACAGTCCCCATTCATCGAAGCTGGGCATCTGCTTCACAAAATCGGCCCTGCCCGAACAAAGATACAGGAGGGCACCATCATGCCGGAGGCTGCCTGGGGAAGGGTCGCCAGTCAGGACCTTGAGCACCGTCCTCATTGCTTCAGGCGCCAGGTCCTCCTCCTAGAGCCGCATGCGGTCCTTGTGCCCCGCATAATCCCACATTCAGTGAGAGTGGCGCTGGAGAGGAGCAATGCGACACTGGAGGAACTCCTTCACCACCTTGGGCGCCGTCATGTTGAGCGCCCTCAAGGTCTCGAAGAGGCGCCAGACGAAGACAAGCCGGGGGCTCACGAGCGCCTCATGAGCCCAGCCTGAGCTAGGAACAGCCGGCGTGGTTGGGTGCGAGAGCAGGGGGCTGGGTACCCCAACATCCACGAACAGCCACCGCTCTCTGAACTTGGCCTCAAAAGGAGGAAGGCCGAAGTCGATCCCTGAAGCAGCCGTCTCTGGCACAGCAAGAAAGCTCACACACCTTGAGCATTGAGTAGGATCGCTTAGGGGCAAGGAGAACAAATGGCGCAGCAGGGCAATGGAAGGAGGAATGCCCACCATTGCCTCGCAAACAAAAGCAAAGACAGCCAGGAGAGTAATGGACTCAGGTCCTTGTTGCATCATGTGGATCTGATAATGGGAGAGCACCGCATTGAAGAAAGCAGAGAAAGGGGGAACCAGACCCGCCCACAAGGCGTCGGCGAAGAACCGGACCTCTGTGACGACCCTGTTGATAGAAGCGTGGGACGCAGGCTACGCCGTGGCCGGCCACACTCATTGATGATGGTGGCAAGAGCAGAGCGGACCTTGTGCAGGGCCTCGGGATTGAGTATGATTGACCGATCGACGGCGGGGGCCACCACCGAAGGCGAGAGGGGCGAAGGCGCGGGCTTCTTCCCCTTTTCCTTCTTCGTTGGCGCCATGGCAGGCGAGAAAGGGGAGAGCTCGAGTTGGATTGGAGGCGGAGGTTGAGGCTCGAGGAAGAAGGAAGTGCAGGAAGCGCACGGGCGGCAAGAAGGGAGTAGCTGTGTGCAACCACGGGTCTGCCTAGCCAGGTGTATAATGAGGCATCATGGGGAAGCGGAGACGCCCACGTCCAATCAACCGCCACGCGACGCCCAAGGCTGCAGGCTGTTGTGGCCCACGGCGCTTCGCACTTGCCCCTTCGCTTCTCTGCTAAGCCAAGTCCGGGCGCGCCTTGGACCCGGGGGCTACTGTCGGCGTTCTGGGAACGGGGGTCCCCAGACTTGCCTGCCTGCGGCCTGCGGTGTGGCTCAAGTGGGGGCCCAATGCAGCCCAGCTCCATCAACTCAAGCTCAAGACCCTCACGAGGGGCCAAGCCTCACGGGGCGGCCGACAGGGAGCTTCCTTAGGAGCAGCCTCCTCAGGCAGACTCACGAGGAGGCGGAGAGATCAAGGCAGGGCACCTCCCGAGGGGCCCATGACGCAAGCCAAGACGATCGAGGACCAGGCGGGCGCTGGCCTGCGCAGTGTCCTTGTTTCCCTTTTGGTACCAAGGGGGCAAGCACAGGCCAAGGCATCAGGCAAAGGTTACCGTTTTGGTGCAATAAGACCAAGACCAGCAGAACGACACGATGGAGGTCATCGTGGAGCCCAGGGCGGTGTCACCGTCAGAGCCTATGGCAGCCGAAGACCAACTTTATTCAGGATAAGTGTACCAGATGTTCCCCTTCAAAATGGCCAATTGTTGGCGCCCTTCCCGCTCATTATTTGGGGAGAGGCCCAGGGCCTCGCTCTATAAATAGGACTAGCCACCACAAGGTAGAGGGGGGGAAGATCATCTGGAGATTGACCAGAGAGAGAGAGAAGTGACTGAACTCACCCAAGCAGTTCATCGCACCAGCTCAAGAACAGCCCCTAGCGAGGTTGTTCTCCCTTTGTATTGTTCACTATCAGCCCCTGAGGCAATCCACCACACCACACACTGGAGTAGGGTATTACACCACAATGGTGGCCTGAACTATTATAAATCTCGTGTCCTCTGTGTTTTCATCTTTCTTGCTTAGATCTTTGCGAGACTGCGAGACGTGAGCTGGTAGGGGAGAGATCTTCATGCGCGCCCTAGTGTTCGAACCTCAAGGGTTTGCCGGAACCCGAAATCCAACAGAATGCGGCTCCGAGCCCCTGAGGGCTCGTCAGCAAAGGGCATCCGGGCCAGGTAGGCTCAAGAGGAAGGCGGTTAGGGTCGAAACACCGTCGCAGAGGTATAGTTAAAATCTGCTCTCTGATGATCACGTTTGAAATGTAACAACGTCCATTGTGTCCTGGCAGAAAGAGTAATCGTCGGACTATATTCGGAGATCCTGCCGGTCACGCCTCGACTAGCCGGATTCCAGAACCGACTTCGAGAGAGGAGGCCAACACGGGGCCGATGCCGAATTGTCCTCCGATAGAGGATGCAGATAGGCTCTCCGCCACAAATTCCGAAGTAGAGACCGCCATAAATCACCGGTGCCGACGGGCCATACTTCACAGTCGTATATTTTCCGAAGAGGCATTCAATGCCTTCAATTCAGGAGACGCATACATCCGAGCTGCCCAAGATGGACTCGCCCGAGCGACAAACCAGTATGCAAAAGATATACGGGTAAGAAAATTTGATAAGCATGTATATCAGTAGCCCCTGATACTTGAAACAGTTGAAACAACTGATTTAAGGATCATTGTATGCACAGGTTCTTGTAGAGAAGAATACCCATTTGTCTCGTGAGCTAGAGGAGTGCAAGACCCAGCTGAGGGCCGCGGTTGCCAAACTAGAGGAATCCCACAAGGCCTCATCTGGTAACACTTGTCTTAATAGAGAAATTTTAGGGATATATACTAGTTATTATTTGGCTTGCTTTATAAGTCTAACAGAAAATTCTGCAGACAACCCCGGGGAGAATCTGGAGATCAGAAAAGATAGTGAGTCACATGTCCAAAGGCAGCTAAAAGCTGGAGAGCGTGTGCTTACACAGGTTAGGAAGGAGAAAAATAATCTCCAAGATGCCAACATCCGGCTGGGCGTCGAATTAGCAGATGTTCGGGCTCAGCTTGCGGACTCCGGAAGGAGAACAGGAAGCTTCGTCGCAACATATATGGTAAGTGCTTAAACGAACTGCAGTACAGTTCGGTGAGGAAGCGTATAAAAAGAGTTTATGTCTGTAGGTATGCCGACGGGCCGTCCTAAAGAGGAGATGCCCGGATCCACAGGCGATTTGCTGCAAGATCTCTCACACCTGCACGGACGAACTCGGCAGGTGATGCAGGGTATTGCCCAGGCCTTGTGGCCATCTGCTTCCCTGCCAGGAGGCATGGGGAGCTCGTGGATATGCTCCAAGGAGCACGGTTGCGCTTCCGGTTATGGAAGATATCAACCTGCCGACCAGGTGCAAGGGAAGCCTGGGCCATGGTGAAGACGCGATATGCCAAGGTTGACCCGAACCATATAGCCGAAGTCGGACCGGCGGGGCTAGATGGGCAAGAGATTCCCGCAAGTCTGGTGTATGACCAGGTAGTGTTAGCCGCAAAGTATTCCCAACAGGATTGCAGGCTAGATAGCCTGTTGGATGGTATAGAGGAAGAATATAGCCAGTCCAAGTGACTCAATGGACATATGTAGTCCCTAGACAGATTAAAAATCATTTGTCATGGCGGACCTTTTCGCTTCAGCCCCCAGATCCAACAGTCCGGGGTGTATCCGAATACCCGCTCAGTTATGTAAAACCGGGGTATGTGTGGAAACCAGGCGTAGGGGTCATAAGTGCTTGAATAGACAAGTACCCAACTAGTTATGTTATATTACATGGGTAGTAAGAAACATCTTCCAGGGAGAATAGTTCTGTTAGGGGTTCCTTTCCCTGGGTACGCATGCATCTATGTGCATGTCCGAAATGCGAACAAAAATGCAGGATACAAAACATCAGGGTATTCACATTGTAATAAACGAAAGAAACATATTTTGTTCACCGACCGAATATTCCCTTAAGAATGCTAGCTTTCGGCTTCACCCAGTCTAAGGTACACATCCGGCTGGACCGGTAGTAACAATCGCAGAGGTGCTCCCCTTATTCCCTAGCCGAATTAACGGGAACGTAGGGCATAAACACAAGAGCCAGGCAACCCAGCATGGCCACATCTTAAGTAATATCGACGCATATAATGGTGAAGAAAAGGCACATATGGAAAAAGGACACATATGTGGTAGGCAGGAAGCAATAAAAGCAATTATATTTAGCTTCGGTATAGGAAGCCCCCAGGTATGGTGAGCACAAATAGTGCGGCCGGAGTGATCCGAGTATCCGCACTGTATTTAATACTTTGTGTGAAGAAGGTAAAAAGGGCGAGAAAGGAAAAGGGGAGAACATAATTAAAAGAGCGGGAGTAAGGAGACGAACACTGAGTTCGGCACTAGGCGTAGAATCTCCGGAGTCTGGCCGCGTTCCATGGGTTCGGTTCGAGTCTATTATCGGATGCATTGCACAGGCGGTACGCTCCTCCGGAGTGAACTTTATCAATGATGAAGGGGCCCTCCCACTTGGGTTTGAGCTTGTCCTTCTTCTTCTCCGGTAGGCGTAGAACGAGTTCGCCAACGTTATAAGTTTTGGCCCGCACTTATCTGCTTTGATACCTTCGAGCCTGCTGCTGATAGAATGTGGAACGGGCTTTTGCGACGTCACGCTCCTCCTCTAGTGCATCTAAGTTGTTCCGCCGATCTAGCTCGGGTTCCTTCCCTTCATACATGCGCACGCGGGGTGAGTCATGGATTATATCGCAGGGTAGTACTGCTTCTGCGCCATACTCCATAAAAATGGTGTATATCCGGTGGTACGATTCGGCATGGTCCGCAGCACCCCAGAGCACGGAGTCGAGCTCCTCGACCCAATGTGTGTCCAATTTTTTCAAGGACCGCGCTAGTCTGGGTTTGATGCCGCTCATAATGAGACCATTTGCACGTTCGACCTGGCCATTTGTTTGGGGATGATAGACGGAGGCGTAATCGAGCTTGATGCCCATGTTGCCGCACCAAGTTTTCACTTCATCAGCTGTGAAGTTTGAGCCATTGTCAGTGATGGTGCTGTGGGGGACACCATAACGGTGTACAACCCGTGATATGAAGTCTATCAGTGGTCCAGATTCGGCCGTTTTAACTGGTTTGGCTTCTATCCATTTGGTGAACTTGTCCACCATGACCAATAAGTATTTTTTCCTATGGCTTCCCCCTTTAAGTGGTCCGACCATATCCAGCCCCCAGACCGCGAAGGGACAAGTTATGGGGATTGTTTGGAGAGCGGTGGGGGCATATATCTCTGATTGGCAAAGAGCTGGCAACCGACGCAATGTTGGACAAGGTCCTGTGCATCTGCCCGGGCTGTCGGCCAATAAAAACATGTACGGAAGGCCTTGCTGACAAGTGCCAGAGCCGCAGCGTGGTGCCCGCCGAGTCCGGCATGGATTTCAGCCAAGAGCTTCCGCCCTTCCTCTTCGGAGATGCATCTTTGGAGCACTCCGGTGGCACTTTTCTTATAGAGCTCTCACTCATGGACTTTGTAGGCCTTGGAACGCCACACAATACAACATGCTTCATTTTGGTCCTCGGGGAGCTTTTGCCTGCTCAGGTAGGCCAAGAAGGGCTCGGTCCATGGGGCGATGACAGCCATGATTTCATGGGCCGAAGGTGTTATTTCGGTGGAGGAGCCCCCGATTACGTCAGATGATTCGGAATCTAGGGTTGTTTTCGGAGCCGGACTGGGGTTGCCGGACTTCCCTTCCCATACCACGGATGGCTTGAACAGCCTTTCCAAGAATATATTAGGTGGGACGAGGTCGTGTTTAGCGCTGATGCGGGCGAGGATATCCGCCGCTTGATTGTTTTCTCGGGCCACATCGTGGAATTCGAGCCCCTCGAACCGAGCTGACATTTTGAGGACGACATTATGGTAGGCCGCCATTTTCGGATCCTTGGCATCAAGATCTCCGTTTATTTTTTATATTGCGAGGTCCGAGTCCCTGCGCACTTCTAGGCATTGAATGCCCATAGAGACTGCCATCCGAAGACCATGCAACAGAGCCTCGTATTCGGCTACGTTGTTGGAGTCTGTGTATAATATTTGGAGTATGTATTGGACCGTGTATCCGGTGGGGGATGTCAGGACTACACCCGCTCCCAATACGACCAGCATTTTAGAGCCGTCGAAGTGCATGATCCAACTGGAGTACGCGTCATACTCTTTAGGGAGTTCGGCTTTTGTCCATTCGGCGACAAAGTCAGCCAGTACTTGCAACTTAATGGCCTGTCGTGGTTTGTATGTTATGTCGAATGGAAGGATCTTGATAGCCCATTTAGCAATTCGTCCCGTGGCGTTGCGGTTGTTTATTATGTCGTTGAGTGGTACTTCGGAGGACACCGTAATCGAACACTCTTGAAAGTAGTGGTGTAGCTTCCAGGATGCCATGAAGACCGCGTATGCTATCTTTTGGTAGTGTGGGTATCGGGATTTGCATGGAGTGAGGACAGTGGACACATAATATACCGGCTTTTGGAGCGGGAACTTGTATCCGTCTGCTCCTCGTTCGATGACGAGCACTGCGCTTACAACCTGATGTGTTGCGGCTATGTATAATAGCATAGGTTCGCCAGTATTTGGCGCGGTCAGGACTGGATTTCTGGCCAATAGGGTCTTTAGTTCATTAAGTCCGGCCGTGGCCGCATCCGTCCACTCGAAGTGTTCGGTGCGTCGAAGAAGGTGGTAAAGAGGTAGTGCCTTTTCTCCTAATCGAGAGATAGAGCGGCTTAGGGCAGCCACGCATCCAGTTAGTTTCTGGATATGCTTGAGGTCTGTTGGGATAGCCAACTGCGACAGAGCTCGGATTTTCGCCGAATTTGCTTCAATTCCTCTATTGGAAACGATGAAGCCAAGAAACTTCCTGGAGGGTACGCCGAAAACATATGTTTCTAGGTTGAGCTTGATGTTGTATGTTTGGAGGTTGTCGGACGTGAGTCTCAAGTCATCTATTAAATTTTCGACGTGTCTTGTTTTTATGACCATGTCATCCACGTATGCCTCCACTGTTTTGCCGATTTGCTTCTCCAGGCATGTCTGAATCATACGTTGATAGGTTGCGCCGGCATTTTTGGGCCCGAAAGCCATAGTGTTGAAACAGAAGGGACCATATGGCGTTATGAAGGCCGTTGTGGCTTGGTCGGACTCTGCCATCTTTATTTGATGGTATCCGGAGTATGCGTCGAGGAAACATAGTGAGTCGTTTCCTGCGGTGGCATCAATGATTTGGTCAATGCGAGGGAGGGGGAAGGGATCCTTGGGCAAGCCTTGTTGAGGTCTTTGAAATCGACACATAGGCGCCAGGATTTGTCCTTCTTTGGTACCATTACCAGATTTGCCAGCTAATCCGGATGCTTTATATCTCTGATGAATCCGGCCTCAAATAGCTTGGCTAGCTCTTCTCCCATGGCTTGCCGTTTAGAGAAGCGCCAAAGAGTCTGTTTGACTGGCTTGCATCCTTTCAGTATATTGAGGTTGTGTTCAGCCAGCCTGCGTGGGATGCCCGGCATGTCTGAAGGATGCCAGGCGAAAATGTCCCAATTCTCGCGTAGAAAGTCTCGCAGTGCGGCGTCAATTGTGGAGCTCAATTGTGTCCCGATGGAAGCTGTCTTTGTGGGGTCCGTTGGATGGACCTGGAATTTGACTATCTCATCCGCGGGCTTGAATGAGGTGGGCTTGGGTCGTTTGTCGAGTATCACGTCGTCTCTGTCCACTATGGTGCGCAGCGTTGTTAGTTCTTCGGCCGCTAGGGCTTCGGATAATGCTTCCAGGGCTAGCACGGCGGTTTTATTTTCGGTGCGGAGTGCGATGTCCGGATCACTGGCTAGAGTGATGATTCCATTGGGTCCGGGCATTTTGAGCTTCATGTACCCGTAATGTGGTATGGCATGAAATCTCGTGAATGTGTCCCACCCTAAAAGGGTGTGGTATCCACTACCAAACGGGGCCACTTGGAACGTGATTTCTTCAGACCTATAATTCTCTGGCGTGCCGAATACCACATCCAGTGTGATTTTTCCCGCACACTATGCCTCTCGACTAGGGTTGATTCCCCTGAAGGTAGTGCTGCTTTGCTCAATGTGGCTTTTATCAATTTCCATCTTGTTGAGGGTTTCTTCATAGATCAGGTTTAATCCGCTTCCGCCGTCCATGAGTACTTTAGTGACCCGGAAGCCGTCCATGATTGGGCTAAGGACCAAAGCGGCTGGTGCCCGAACTGTTTGGAATTGAGGTTCCTCACTGGCACTGAAGGTTATAGCAGTGTCACTCCACGGATTTATTTTTGCCACGTGGCAGATTTCAGCGAAATTTTGTGAGCTTGCTTGCACCTATTATTTGAGGCGAAAGTCTCGAAGACTGTCAGTACCGCATTGTTGTCTTTGGCGGGGTGTTGCTTTGCTTTATGGTTTACAAGAAGATCCTCGCCGCTTTTCGCTACCTGCCGGAGTATACAACATGCTCTAAGGCTATGCGTTGGCGTAGTATCCGGCGTGCTGTGAATTTTGCATGGCCCATTGAGCCATTCTTCCAATACGGTTCAACGCCCTAGAGTGGGCTTTGGTTTTTTGGGAATTGGATCGGGTAACTTACAAGAGTTTGCCCTTTTAGTTCGGATGAAGGGTTTATTGAGAGCCGGATTGTCCCAGAAGTCTGTTCGGGTTTTCCAGGCGCTTTCCATCACACAGTACTTCTGTACTATGGCTGCTAAGTCAGCAAAGTGTACTATGTCATGACGACGTATAGCATTGAGTGTCCCTTCATTCATGGAATTTTTGCAGAAAAGTGAGATTGCGTCTTCCTCGCGACAGTCCCTGATCCTGTTTATCACAAGGAGGAATTTGGCCCAGTAGCGATGTACTGTCTCTTGGGGCTCTTGTCTGATATGGGAAAGACGGTATAAGTTAGGGTGGGTGGGCGTAGTTTAGTCCGAATTCTGACCTGATTTGACATCCAGGGGCAGAGGAGCTTCCGGGCTTGGCAGCTCGGACTCTGGGATGTTACCCAATTTTTCTGGCCCGTTGCCCGATTCTAAGTCCGGGGTCTGGGTCATGTCCTCCCGTGAGCGGGTATACGGCTCAGAGAGCTCGGTAATCCGGACATAGTTCGTCCTCAAAGTAGAGGGATAATCCATGTGTGGCTCTTCCACTACCGCTATCTCATGGGTGACCGGTGGGGATTTGATATCCCATTGGTCGTGTTTAAACCCAACTCGATCATAGTATGTAGCGACTCCCAGAGCGGCGATGCGATCCAAGAGCTCATTAAGGGAGGAGAGGTCCATTGGATCCCTCTATTCGGCGAGTTCCGAATTGACGTGGAGGCTGTTTTTGCTGACCCGAGAGGTCATCGTCAGCGCGGCGGCCGATTGGGCGGTCATGACGAAGCTACCTAGTCGGAGAGTTCGGCCTACCGCCAGGGCTCCCCCAGAGGTGATGTTGTCCTTCACAACGAGACGAGCCATCAAGCCTTGTAGCGACGACACAGAGGAACTCTCAATGAAAGCACCAATGTCGGTGTCAAAACCGGCGGATCTCGGGTAGGGGGTCCCGAACTATGCGTCTAAGGCTAATGGTAACAGGAGGCAAGGGACACGATGTTTACCCAGGTTCGGGCCCACTCGATGGAGGTAATACCCTACTTCCTGCTTGATTGATCTTGATGATATGAGTATTACAAGAGGTGATCTACCACGAGATCGTAGAGGCTAAACCCTAGGAGCTAGCCTATGATTATGATCGTTGTTTTCCTACGGACTAAATCCTTCGGTTTATATAGACACCGGAGGGGGATAGGGTTATACAGAGTCAGTTACCAAGAAGGGGATCTAATATTCGGATCGCCAAGCTTGTCTTCCACGCAAAGGAGAGTCCCATATGGACACGGACGAAGTCTTGAGTCTTGTATCTTCACAGTCCAATAGTCCGGCCAAAGTATATTGTCCGTCTGTCCAGATACCCCCTTATCTAGGACTCCCTCAGGCCCCTCGAGGCTCCCCTGACCGACTTCTTTCACCTATATAAGTCCATATACCCTAAAACCTTCGAAGAACAAGATAGACCGGGAGTTCCGCCGCGGCAAGCCTCTGTAGCCACCAAAAACCTCTCGGGAGCCCGTTTCGGCACCCTGCCGGAGGGGGGGGATCCCTCACCGGTGACCATCTTCATCATCCCGGCGCTCTCCATGACGAGGAGGGAGTAGTTCACCCTCGGGGCTGAGGGCATGTACCAGTAGCTATGTGTTTGATCAATCTCTCTCACGTGTTCTTGAGGTGATACGATCTTGATGTATAGCGAGCTTTGCTATTATAGTGGGATCTTATGGTGTTTCTCCCTCTCTACTCTCTTGTGATGAATTGAGTTTGACTCTTGAAGTTATCTTATCGGATTGAGTCTTTAGGGATTTGAGAACACTTGATGTATGTCTTGCCGTGCTTATCTGTGGTGACAATGGGATATTCACGTGATCTACTTGATGTATGTTTTGGTGATCAACTTGCGGGTTCAATGAACTTATGCATAGGGGTTGGCACATGTTTTCGTCTTGACTTTCCGATAGAAACTTTGGGGCACTCATTGAAGTTCTTTGTGTTGGTTGAATAGATGAATCCGAGATTGTGTGATGCATATCGTATAATCATACCCACGGATACTTGAGGTGACATTGGAGTATCTAGGTGACATTAGGGTTTTGGTTGATTTGTGTCTTAAGGTGTTATTCTAGTACGAACTCTATGATAGATCGAACAGAAAGAATAGCTTCGTGTTATTTTACTACGGACTCTTGAATAGATCGATCAAAAAGAATAACTTTGTGGTGGTTTCGTACCCTACAATAATCTCTTCGTTTGTTCTCCGCTATTAGTGACTTTGGGGTGACTCTTTGTTGCATGTTGAGGGAGAGTTATATGATCCAGTTATGTTATTATTGTTGAGAGAACTTTCACTAGTGAAAGTATGAACCTTAGGCCTTGTTTCCTACCATTGTAATACTGTTTACGTTCAGTTTTATCATTAGTTACCTTGCTGTTTTTACATTTTCAGATTACAAAAACCTATATCTACTATCCATTTTGCACTTGTATCACCATCTCTTCGCCGAACTAGTGCAGCTATACAATTTACCATTGTATTGGGTGTGTTGGGGACACAAGAGATTCTTTGTTATTTGGTTGCAGGGTTGTTTGAGAGAGACCATCTTCATCCTATGCCTCCCACGGATTGATAAACCTTAGGTCATCCACTTGAGGGAAATTTTCTACTGTCCTACAAACCTTTACACTTGGAGGCCCAACAACGTCTACAAGAAGAAGGTTGTGTAGTAGACATCATGTCCTCCGCAGGCCTCGGAGTGACACTTGCATAGGACCTGTTCCTGTTCATACTCAGGTACACAACGTCTAATAACACCATCTACTCCTTTATAAAGGTGTGGGTCATCCCAAAAGTGATGCCTTAAATCATAGAAAAACGTTTTCTTTTGCTGGTATGTGAAACTAGGTGGTATAAATTTAGCAACAATGTAATTAGCATAATCAGCATACCATGGAGTATTACGAGAAGCATTTATGACAGCTAATTGCTCATCAGGAAAGCTATAATCAATAGGCAGTGGGTCATCAAGAACATTTTCTAGCCTAGACAAGTTGTCTGCAACGAGGTTCTCAGCTCCCTTTCTATCAATAATATGCAAATCAAATTCTTGCAGCAAGAGAACCCACCTAATAAGTCTAGGTTTAGCATCTTTCTTTTCCATAAGATTTCTAATAGCAGCATGATCAATGTGAACAGTTACTTTGGAATCAACAGTATAAGATCTAAACTTGTCATAAGCAAAAACAACTGCTAAAAATTCTTTTTCAGTAGTAGCAAAATTTCTCTGGGCACTGTCTAGAGTTTTACTAGCATAATGAATAACATTCATTTTCTTATAAACTCGTTGTCCTGGAACAGCACCAACCGCATAATCACTAGCATCACACATAATTTCAAAGGGTAAATTCCAATTAGGTGGTTGAACAATAGGTGCAGAAATCAAGGCTTTCTTAAGAATTTCAAATGCTTCTACGCAATCATCATCAAAAACAAAAGGAACATCCTTTTGCAAGAGATTAGTGAGAGGCCTAGAAATTTTAGGGAAGTCTTTAATAAACCTCCTATAGAAACCAGCATGACCAAGGAAACTTCTTATACCTTTGATATCTTTAGGACACAACATATTATCAATAGCATCTACTTTAGCTTTATCCACTTCAATACGTCTTTCAGAAATTTTATTCCCCAAGACAATACCTTCATTAACCATAAAGTGGCACTTCTCCCAATTCAAGACAAGATTAGTTTCTTCACATCTCTGCAAAACTCGATCAAAGTTTCTTAAGAAATCATCAAAAGAAGTTCCTTAAACGGTGAAATCATCCATGAAAACTCAACAATCTTTTCACAAAAGTCAGACAACATAGCAGTCATACATCTTTGAAAGGTAGCAAGTGCATTGCATAAACTAAAAGGCATATGTCTATAAGCAAAAGTACTGAAAGGGCAAGTAAAAGTGGTCTTTTATTACTCCTATTTTGACACAGGTATTTGAGAAAAAACATAATAACCATCTAGAAAGCAAAAATGTGTATGTCTGGACAGTCTTTCTAGCATTTGATCAATAAAAGGTAGATGGTAATGATCTTTCCTAGTAGCTTTGTTTAATTTGTGAAAATCAATTACCATTCTATAACCTGTAACAATTCTTTGAGGGAATAATTCATTCTTATCATTAGGAACAACAGTAATACCTCCCTTCTTAGGGACACAATGAACGGTACTTACCCATCTGTTGTCAGCAATAGGATAAATTATACCTACCTCCTGAAACTTTAGTATTTCATTTCTTACCACTTCTTTCATATTAGGATTTAACTGTCGTTGGTGATCAACAACTGGTTTAGCATCAGGCTCCATATTAATTTTGTGCTGATATAGAGTGGGGCTAATGCCCTTAAGATCATCAAGAGTATATCCAATAGTGGCACGGTGCTTCTTCAGAGTTTTCAATAATCTCTTTTCTTCATGCTCTGAAAGGTTAGAACTAATAATAACAGGATATGTCTTATTTTCATCAAGATAATCATATATCAAAGTATCAGGTAATTGTTTAAACTCAAAGACGGGATCACCCTTGGGTGGAGGAGGATCCCCAAGAATCTCAACACGCAAGTTGTGTTTCAAAATAGGCCCTTGTTTAAATAATATTTCATCTAATTCCTTTCTTTCATTCATGAACATATCATTTTCATGGTCTAGAAAATCTTGTTCTAAAGGATCAGTAGGAGGCACGGCAATAGAAGCAATACCAATAATTTCATCCTTACTAGGAAATTCTTTATCATGGGATTGTCTATGAAATTTAGAGAAATTAAAATCGTGAGACACGTCCTCAAAACTTACAGTAATAATTTCTTTCTCATAGTCTATCTTAGCATTAATAGTGTTCAAGAAGGGTCTAGCAAATATAATGGGACAAAAATCATCTTGTGGGGAACCAAGAACAAGAAAATCAGTAGGGTATTTTATTTTCCCACACAAGACTTCAACATCTCTAACAATCCCAATTGGTGATATAGTATCTCTATTGGCAAGCTTAATAGTAACATCAATATCTTCTATCTCAGTAGGTGCAATATCATTCATAATTTCTTGATATAAGGTAAAAGAAATTGCACTCACACTAGCACCCACATCACATAAGCCATCATAACAATGATCTCCTATTTTAACAAAAACAACAGGCATGCCAACAATAGGTCTATTTTTATCTTTAATATCGTGTTTAGCAATTCTAGCAGCTTCATCCCAGAAATAAATAACATGCCCATCAACATTATCAACCAAGATATCTTTAACCATAGCAATACTAGGTTCAACTTTAATTTGTTCAGGGGGTGTAGGTGTTCTAGTATAGCTCTTACGAACCATAGTTTAAGCTTTATCATGTTCCTTGATTCTAACAGGGAAAGGTGGTTTCTCAATATAAGCAATAGGAACAATAGGATCAACAATATAAGTAATAGTTTCTTCTTCAACTTTAACAGGTTCTAATACTTTTACTTCAATGGGAAGATGATATTTAATCCACTTCTCTTTAGGGAGATCAACATGAGTAGCAAATGATTCACAGAAAGAAGCTACTATCTCAGAGTCAAGTCCATATTTAGTGCTGAAATCATGAAAAGCATCAGTATCCATAAAAGAATTAACACAATGAAACTTAAGGTTTATACCTGACTCATTACCTTCCTCGAGTTCCCAATCTTCAGAGTTGTGTTTAATTCTTTCCAATAAATCCCATTTGAATTCAATAGTCTTCTTCATAAAAGAACCAGTACAAGAAGTGTCGAGCATGGATTGATCATTACGAGAAAGCCGAGCATAAAAATTCTGAATTACATATAATTTCTCTTGAGAGCCCATGATTGGGGCATGAATATAACATTGACTTAAGCCTCCCCCAAGCTTGAGCGATACTTTCTCCTTCACGAGGCCAAAATTTATATATATAATTCCGATCACGATGAACCAGATGCATAGGATACAACTTCTGATGTAATTCCAATTTCAATTGGTTGTAGTTCCATGATCCAATATCATCACATAGCCTATACCATGTCAATGTCATTCCCTTCAAAGATAAAGAGAAGACCTTCTTCTTGACATCATCCTGGGCCAAACCTGCAAGCTTAAATAATCCACAAACTTAATCCACATAGATTAGATGCATATTAGGATGTAATGTTCCATCTCCTGCATAAGGATTAGCCAGCAGTTTCTCTATCATACCCGAAGGAATTTCATAATAAATATTTTCAATAGGTTGAGTGGCAACTCTTTGCTCTTTCGGTCGGGGTGAAGATACCCCGAACAAGCCCCTCAAAGGATTATTTTCCCTAGTGACAAGCGATAGTAAATTTCACCACACTATATAAATGTTTCCTTACCAAATTACACTCACCAAAGGCACTTCACTCCGCAACAATGGCGCCAGAAAAGAGTCTTGATGGCCCACAAGTATAGGGGATCTATCTTAGTCCTTTTAATAAGTAAGAGTGTCAAACCCAACGAGGAGCAGAAGGAAATGACAAGCGGTTTTCAGCAAGGTATTATCTGCAAGCATCGAAATTATCGGTAACAGATAGTTTTGTGATAAGATAATTCCTAACGAGTAACAAGTAACAAGAGTAACTAAGGTGCAGCTGTTGGAGATATGCCCTAGAGGCAATCATGTATGATGATATTTCCTATGTGTTTATCAATAAAGATATATAGTCCTTGGACATTATCAATGATGTATATCAACAAATTCGTGACTTGTTTGTGGGACTATGCATTGTATGATTACTGTCCTAAAAGGTCCCTAGTCAAAAGGGTTGTCTGGACGTGCAGCCGACTAGACTAGCATATGACACGATCGATGGCTTGGTCTCACTAGCCATGGAGCATTGGATGCTAACCGGATAATATGAACTTGGAAGGATCTGATCGGATTCGACATAGTCGGATCCAAGTCGGAATAAGGTCCGAGTCGGACAGACCCAACTATGAGGCGCAGCGATATGTCATCTTTGAGTCTCTAGTACAACATATGTTCTATGTCCAAGACCTAAGTTGGCACATTTACTTGGGATGGTGATAGACTTGCCTTGGGCCAACCAAATGCTACTCCGTAACTGGGTAGTTACAAAGGTAGTTTTCAGGTTCGTCCAGACCCATGATGCGAGACGTGGTCGAGCAAGATGGGATTTGCCCCTCCGATCAGGAGAGATATACTCTGGGGCCCTCATGTGATCTGACCAAAATAAGCATGGCCATGCAACAAGGACTATGAGATAATCCGGATAGTGGTTCGCATCACTGGAACGAGAAAGACGTCGGTTTAGCACAAGGATGACAGACTCGCCTTGAGCCTGACAACATATATCGAGTAAAAGGAATGGAAGTGTGATGTACAAGTTCGCCTAACCAGCTTCATGGTCTGCTTGGTGTTCGGCATGCCTTGATAGAGGCTGCTACAAATCATGCAGTTCGCAGGTGATCCGAACTGCGACAAAGCCGGCTTGAACCTAAGGGGTCACGTGCTTATGGGAAGGAACCTACGAGGTCGAATCCGAGTACCCTGGTCAGATGTGATCCCAGCTGTATTCAGATTGTGGCAGAGTAGACTTCTGGGCTTTAGGGTCCGTGCGAGGCCCAAGTGTTGAGCCCCCGACGGAGGCCTATATAAAGTGGAGGTGCGGCATAGTCATGCGGTTGATCGCTTCGGCGCGGTCACTAGGGTTTGCATGTGTTGAGAATAGCCACCTCCACTCGCTGCCAGTTGTGTGATCGGACCTAGAAATCCGTCGCATGACATTCCTCCTGCACGCGCGGATACCGTTAGAGGCGGTGCACCTGCGCCGCTCTAGCAAACTTGTATGTGGGATCGGATGACCGGCTGTTCGAGGGAGATCAGACGAGGAGGAGATGCTCCACGCAGACGCGCTGCCCCAACTCTTCTTCCACTGCACGGCACTGCACGTCTAGTGGTAAGGATCTGTGATTCATCTCCTGTAGCATGTTCTTGGTTGTTCTGCGTGTAGGAAAGTTTTAATTTGTAGTCAACACACCCTATCATAGATCCCAATAGTAGCAAGGTGGCCCAATCCTTTTTGTAGCAAAGGACAAGCCTGTACAAACTCCTATATAAAGCAAAGCGCTCCCGAGGACACATGGGAATCACTGTCAAGCTAGTTCTGATCATGCTCGTATGATTCGCGTTCGTTACTTTGATAATTTGATATGTGGGTGGACCAGTGCTTGGGTGCTGCCCTTCCTTGGACAAGCCTCCCACTTATGATTAACCCCTCTCGCAAGCATCCGCAACTACGAGAGAAGAATTAAGATAAATCTAACCATAGCATGAAACATATGGATCCAAATCAGCCCCTTACAAAGCAACGCATAAACTAGGGTTTAAGCTTCTGTCACTCTAGCAACCCATCATCTACCTATTACTTCCCAATGCCTTCCACTAGGCCCAAATCATGGTGAAGTGTCATGTAGTTGACGTTCACATAACACCACTAGAGGAAAGACAACATACATCTCATCAAAATATCAAACGAATACCAAATTCACATGATTACTTATAGAAAGACTTCTCCCATGTCCTCAGTAACAAACGTAACTACTCACAAAGCATATTCATGTTCATAATCAAAGGAGTATTAATTATCATTAAGGATCTGAACATATGATCTTCCATCGAATAAACCAACTAGCAATAACTACAAGGAGTAATCAACACTACTAGCAACCCACAGGTACCAATTTGAGGTATTGAGACAAAGATCAGCTACAAGAGATGAACTAGGGTTTGAGAGGAGATGGTGCTGGTGAAGATGTTGATGGATATTGACCCCCTCTTGATGAGAGGTTCGATGGTGATGACGATGGTTTCGATTTCCCCCTCCAGAGGGAAGTTTCCTCAGTAGAACAGCTCCGCCGGAGCCCTAGATTGGTTTTTCCCAAGTTCCACATTGAGATGGCGGCACTTCGTCCCGAAAGCTTCCTTCTAATTTTTTCCAGGTAAAAACCCTTCATATAGCAGAAAATGGGCACCGGGGGCCTGCCAAGTGGGCAGCAAGGCAGGGGGCGCCCAGGGGGGTAGGGCGCGCCCCCACCCTTGTGGCTGCCTAGTGGGTCCCCTCTGGTGCTTTCTTCGCCCAATATTATTTATTAATTCCAAAATGATTCTCCGTAAAGTTTTAGGACTTTTGGAATTGTGCAGAATAGGTCTATAATAGTTTCTCCTTTCCAGCCCAGAATTCCAGCTGCCGGCATTCTCCCTCTTCATGTAAACCTTGTAAAATAAGAGAGAAAAGGCTTAACTATTGTGCTATAATGTGTAACAGCAGCCCATAATGCAATAAATATCACTATAAAAGCATGATGCAAAATGGAAGTATCAATCACTAGTTCGAAATTTTGACTCTGCCCTAGGTATCACACATGCACCCACTCGTTCTCTCTCGGTTTCATGTCGGGGTCCGAAGATCGATTGAAAGAGGACTAGGGTGGGTACAGTACGTTCGATTCTCTTTTGAACATACAATATACTCCCTCCGATCCCCACAGACCCCCCCCCCCCGGGGTCATTTCTATCATAGAAACACACCAAACATTTATCTCCTTGCACGACACACACTTGATCTCTCAACATCAATCGATCTCGTCAAGATGTGTCAGGGCATGAACCGAATGGGATGTCAAAACTAAGATGGGAAGGACACGTAGTGGAGGCAAAGTGAAACTTTAAATGAACCGTTTGTCTGTATGCATGTCAGACAAATTGCAGCATTGGAAATACAAGCATGGTCTAGGCCCACATGCGAATGATACTCGGCGGAATGTTCAAGTGTGTGATGCGGGAGGATGGACTCGATCGGAGGGCGGCATCATCGATGGACAAGAGTGTCAGGACCCCGACTAAATCCCACACTGATCTAGCATGTAACACCTCATATCACTTTGCGGCCTCACGCACGGTATTCCCACGGGTGTCGCCTTACCAGGCCCGGGACCGTTTGCGCCTTTTGGCACACGTATATGATAGTGTCGCTAGCATCCATATGACAAGGAGCCCGGGCTGACATGGCTAGTCGTGAACCCAAAGTGGCACTAACTTACAGGGACAGACATACATGACCCAGCAATGAACATGTCGATCATCAGCTAGTGAATCCGGGTTGTAACAACTGGGCTAGCAGGACTCTGGTAAACTGGGCTGTAGCAGGCTAACAGGACTCCGGTGGACCCCGCGTGACATTTCCCCGAAGGGACAGACATGAACGAAGAAGGACACATGCCAGCCAGCCTAAGTGTTCCGGAGCAGTAGCAAGCTATCAAGGCTCAGTGGGAGCACTAGGAGACATTTCCCGGTAAGAGAGGCTACCATGGATAAACAACTAGATAGTCAGATCTCACACATACCAAGCATTTCAATAACATACACACAATATGCTCGATATGTGCAAATACAACATGGCATCACAAAATGACTCTACAACTCAAGTATTTATTCATTAGGCTCCGAGGAGCGAGATATTACAAACATGGGTCTCAAGACCCAACATTCGAAGCATACAAGTCAAAGCACAAGCGGAAGCTTAACATGTCTGAGTACGGACATCTACAAATGAAAAAGGCTGAGAAGCCTGACTATCTACTAGATCCTGCCGAGGGCACAAGATCGTAGCTGAGGTAATAAGTGAGACTGAAGTCTCTCTGCATGTCAGGACCCCGACTCGATGACACATCGATCTAGCCTGTAACACCTCATATCACTTTGCGGCCTCACGCACGGTATCCCCACGGGTGTCGCCTTACCTTTGCCCGGGACCGTTTGCGCCTTTTGGCTCACATATATGATAGTGTCGCTAGCATCCATATGTTAAGGAGCCCGGGCTGACATGACTAGTTGTAAACCCAAAGTGGCACAGACTTACAGGGACAGGCATCCATGACCCAGCAACGAACGTGTCGGTCATCAGCAAGTGGGTCCGGGCTGTAGCACTGGGCTAGCAGGACTCCGGTAAACCGGGCTGTAGCGGGCTAACAGGACTCCGGTACTCAATGCGTGACATTTCCTCGAAGGGACAGACACCGGAACGAAGAAGGACACATGCCGGCCAGCCTAAGTGTTCCAGAGCAGTAGCAAGCTACCATGGCTCAGCGGTAACACTAGGAGACATTTCCCGGTAAGAGAGGCTACTAAGGATAAACAACTAGATAGTCAGATCCCACACATACCAAGCATTTCAATCATACACACAGTATTCTCGATATGTGCAAATACAACAAGGCATCACAACATGACTCTATGACACAAGTACTTTATTTAAGGCTCAGAGAGCCATACATAACATACACAAAGGTACGGGTCACACGACCCAGCATTCAAGTCATACAGTCATACAAACCAGCAGCGGAAGTAACTTGTCTGAGTACAAACAACTAGAAAAATAAAAGAGGCTTGGAAAGCGTAGCTATACTACGTGGTCCTTCACAAGCTCAGGATCACCACCTGGGCCTTAGCCTACTCATTGATGTCAACGTCTACGTAGAACCCATCAGAAGGGGTTGCAGCGTCTTCTGTAAAAATGTAAATTATAGCAACATGAGTACAAATGTACTCAGCAAGACTTACATCAGATCCTACATACATGCATATTATCAAGAAGGGTTGGTGGAGTTATTGCAGCAGGCCAGCTTTGACTCTTGGCTAGGCTAACCTACGAGACTCCAACTTGAAATGGTTTTGTGCACACGAGTCCGCTACTCACCACTTCAATACACTACCGAGGATTCACCTCCGTCTTCCTGCGGAAGAGCCCTCCTCGGCACTCACACTTATCTTGAGGCTTTTAGTAGTTTCCATTTACTTGTCTATGAACTGTATAGGCAACCAAGTAGTCCTTTACCACGGACGCGGCTATTCGAATAGATCATGATAACCCTGCAGGGGTGTACTTCTTCATACACGCTCTCACCACTTACCGTCGTTTACACGACATGTACTCGGCAACCTTCAAGCGGAAGCCCAACGTGGGTGTCGGCCACGACCTACCTAATCACTTAAGCCTCCAGTCCAGGTTTATCGCCTATCCAGGTTCCATCCGTAGGGAGTCCGGCCGAGGTTTCCCATACGGCCCCGAACGATGTGAACAGGGTTCCCGAGATACCTAACGGGTATTCGGTACACCCGGCCACGTACCTACCGCATCACAGCCCACCCCTACGGTCAGCACTGTCCACGGCCTCCAGTAGGCTACAAACACCAGAAACTACTTGCAACTCCTGGACGGAGAACTAGGGTGAATAAGAAGCCGAGAGGGTCCATTGGTTTCGGGCCCAATGCATGGTAGTAGCTGATTCTTAAATCACACATACAGATCTCAGTGCTTAAGGTCGGCTTCAATGAAACAACCCACCATGTACTCCTACATGGCCTCTCATCGATACCTTTACCAAATCGTGTTCACCACACCACTCTCATTACCGACATAATCATTTCACTCTAGCCCATCACCCAGATGAACCAGACCTGACACGACTCTAAGCATAGCAGGCATAGCAAGGTAGGAACAACACATACATATGGCTCAATCAACTCCTACACATGCTAGTGGGTTTCATCTAGTTACTGTGGCAATGACAGGTCATGCAGAGGAAGTGGGTTCAACTACCATGGCACACAGCAGTTTGAAACGCGTTGTCTTAATGCAGTAAAAGAGAGCAGGAGCAAGAACATGGGATTGTATCGATATGATCAAATGGTTGGTTGCTTGCCTGATGGTTCGATGCACTGATACGGTTCTTCGTTAGGGTAATCACGGTACTCCTCGGAGGCAGAACCTGCCGCAAAGAACATCGATACACGACCATCACCAAACAATGTGCAACAATATGATGCATGCATGAAACATAGCAATATGAGTGTGTTGGGATAATGCAACTAAGACCAGAAGGGTTTGAACCAATTTGAATCAAAGATTCAAATTTCAAACTCAAACATGGCCCTTTAAAGTGTTTTTTCTTGTTCTGTATTAAACATCAGGTTAACTTGTTTAATCATGCATGAAAATAGTACAGATGGATAGATTGGATTTTTCTGATCATTTTTCATATATAATTTGTCTGATTTGGAGTTACAGAATAAAAGTTATGAATTTTTGAAGTTTAAACTATATTCTGGAATTTCCTATATTAGATTAATTCCAGAAAATCAATTATTGCGTCAGCCTGACGTCAGTGTGACGTCAGCAGGTCAACGGAACATGTCCAGGTCAAACCTGACAGTGGGTCCCGCGTGTCAGTGTGATTAGATTAATTAAAGTTTTAATTAAAACTAAACCTGTTTAATTAACAGGGCTGGGCCCCACTTGTCATTGACTCAGGGGAGTCAACCAGGGCCCACCCGTGGTCAAACCCGGGTCGGCTGCACCGGCATTTAGCCGCCGGCGAGTCCGACGCGGCGGCGGAAGTGGTTTTGGCTGTTTCGGCCACCAAATGGGTCGCGGAGACCACCGAAGTGGAGCTGAGGACGAGCCGCAGCTCTTGGTGGAGTCCGTTGGGGTCGGGGTGGCCGGAGTTGGCGCCAGCGACGACTGTGGCAGCCACCGGGGTTCGGCCGAAGACGAACTTGACGCTAGAGGGGTCAGTGAGGCGCGGGGAGTAGCTAGCTAGGTGCTACGTGACACGGTGAGTATGATGGACACCGTGGAGTGGTCGGAGGGTGACCGGGAGCACGTCGGCGACGAGCTCCACGGCGGTGGGTGCGGTTGAGCTCCGGGAGGTCGCTACACAGCTCGGGAGCAAGAGAAGGAGGGGGGGAAAGATGGCTAAGCTCACAGTGAGTGCGACGAAGCCCTTGGTGCGGCCGGAGATGGACCGGAGCGACGACGGCGTCGAAGGGGATCTCCGGCGACGGTGGTTCGGGCGAGGTCGTTGCGGTGGACTCGGGCGTTGCGAGCGCTCGGGGCTCGGCTTGCTCGATGGAGTGGACAGCGGCGGAGCTCCTGGACACGATGAGAGGACGCACGGGTGGCGGGGAGCACGGCTACGACGAAGGCACGGCGGTGGTGGCGTCGGTCATGGCGGGGGAGCGCGAGGGGGAGGAGCTGGAGAGGAGAGGGGGTGTCTGGGGGGTTCGGGGGAGCGAGGGAGGCTGATCCACGACGTCACCGGGCGCGGGGAGCGGCGAGGCAGCGAGCAGGTGCGTGGCGCGCGCTGTGGTCGCCGTCGGGCACCTGGCTGCCTGCCTGGCCGGCAAGCAGCTCGCTGGAGCGGCGCTGGGCTGGGCCGGCAGGTGGGCCGGGAGCAGGCGTCAGGTAAGTTTTTCCATTTTCTTTCTGTTTTCTGTTTTTTTAATACTTCTGCAACTTTGTTGAATTAAATAAAATACTTAGGCAACTCCTAAAATCACCAAACTACTCCTGGTCCATAGTTGGATTATTTCCAACATGAAACATTTTAGTTTGGAGATATTTGAGCATTTAAATATTTTATATAATTTTAAATGCCCAAATTCAAATATTTATGATTTAATTCCAAAAACCCTAAGATGGCCTAGGAAAATGTGCATCACTTTTGGCAGAGGTTCTGAACCAAGACAAAAATGATGGGCATTTTAGAAGGGCATTTCAGGTTCATTGAAAAAGTTTTTAGTAAACCCTAATTGGTTTCAGAGGGGACTGGGGGTTCTGTCATCCCCATTTCAGGATTCTGATGAAAGAGTAAACATGATGCAACACTCTAATGCATGGCTAACTAGGATATGACAACTCACCCCCACTCAAAAGAATCTCGTCCCGAGATTTGGGTTCCTCCGGAAAGAAGGTGGGATACTCAAGTCGAAGACGATCCTCCCTTTCCCAAGTTGCTTCATCCTCAGAATGGTGCGACCATTGTACTTTGAGAAACTTGATATTATGACGTCGAGTGGTACGCTCGACCTGATCGAGGATACGAATGGGGTACTCTCGATATGTAAGATTATCTTGGAGATCAAGCGTTTCGTAGTCCACTCCACGGATAGGATCTGAGAAGCAACGCCTGAGTTGAGAAACGTGGAAGACATCGTGGACTCTGGAGAGGTGCGGAGGTAGTTCCAACTGGTAGGCAACTTCTCCTCGTTTAGCGAGAATGCGAAAAGGTCCAATGTAACGAGGAGCCAATTTGCCTTTGATGCCGAAACGATGGGTTCCCTTCAGAGGGGTAACCCGAAGGTAAGCCTTCTCGTCAACCTCGAAAGTCATAGCCTTATGTTTTCGGTCATATTGACTCTTTTGACGAGATTGGGCTGTTTTCAACTTTTCACGAACAATGCGAACTTGCTCTTCTGCTTCCTGAGTCATATCCGGGCCAAAGAATTGTCTTTCCCCGGTCTCTGACCAGTTAAGGGGTGTTCGACACCGTCGTCCATAGAGAACTTCAAAAGGGGCTTTACCCAAGCTAGATTGATAGCTGTTGTTGTAAGCGAATTCGGCAAATGGAAGGAACTTCTCCCAATCCATTCCGAATGAGATAACAGAGGCTCGAAGCATGTCTTCTAGGATCTGGTTGACACGTTCCACTTGACCACTCGATTGAGGGTGAAAAGCGGTGCTAAAGGAAAGGCGGGTTCCCATGGCGTTTTGGAAACTTTCCCAAAATCGAGAGGTGAAAAGACTTCCTCTATCCGAGTTAATTTCCAAGGGAATACCATGGAGAGACACTATTCGGGAGATGTATAAGTCTGCCAGCTGACTACGGTTATACTCTCGCGAACAGGTAAGAAGTGGGCCACTTTGGAAAGACGATCAACAACGACGAAGATAGCATTATTCCCTCTTTTGGTCCTGGGAAAACCGGTAATGAAGTCCATACCAATTTTATCCCATTTCCATTCAGGAATAGCTAAGGGTTGAAGGGTGCCAGCAGGCCGTTGATGCTCTGCTTTTACACGACGGCAGATGTCGCAGCTAGCAATATACTGAGCAATTTCTCTCTTCATCCTAGTCCACCAGAACCTCTGGTGTAGGTCCTGATACATCTTAGTACTACCGGGATGAATGGTGAGAGGAGATTCATGAGCCTCCTTAAGGATCAATCGCCTCAGGTTTCGCACTTTGGGAACCACTAGTCGATTCCCGAAGTATACGACCCCTTGATCATTAATGGAGAAACAATTTGCAACTCCTTTCTTGATGTTTCTCTTGATGCGGGAAATTCCCGGATCTACCTTCTGTGCTTTGATGATCTGGTCCGTAAGGGTAGGTTTCGCCACCAAGGTGGAGAGAAAACCTTGAGGAACAATGTGAAGGTTAAGCTTCCGAAATTCCTCATGGAGAAGCGGTTGACTTTGTTGTAGCATTAGGTTGTTACAATAAGATTTACGACTTAGCGCATCAGCCATGACGTTGGCTTTCCCTGGGGTGTAAGTTATTCCTAAGTCGAAATCTGTGATCAACTCAACCCAACGTCTTTGCCTAAGATTCAAATCCGGTTGGGTGAAAATGTACTTCAGACTTTGGTGATCAGTGAATATTTCGCAACGGTTACCGAGGAGGTAATGTCGCCAGGTCTTAAGTGCATAGACTACGGCTGCAAGCTCTAGATCATGAGTAGGATAATTCTCCTCATGTGGGTGCAATTGCCGTGAAGCGTAAGCAATTACATGTCGATCTTGCATGAGAATGCAACCTAATCCTTGTCGCGAGGCGTCGCAGTAGATAACAAAATCCTTAGAGAAGTCTGGCGGTACCAGTACGGGAGCAGAAGTCAGGCGTCTTTTCAGTTCCTGAAAGCTGTGCTCACATTGTGGAGTCCATTCGAACTTTTTATCTTTCTTGAGGAGTTCGGTTAGAGGTTTAGCAACTTTGGAGAAGTTTTCGACAAAGCGACGGCAATAGCTCGCTAAGCCTAGAAAACTCCGAACTTGCTTGACCGATTCAGGTGGAGTCCAATTAAGGACGGCTTGAACTCGCTCAGGGTTAACAGCAATACCTTTACCAGATATTACATGACCCAGATAGGTCACTTCCGATAACCAGAATTCACATTTAGAAAATTTGGCATAAAGGCGATGCTCTCGAAGTTTCTTCAACACTAGCCTTAGATGTTCGGCATGTTCCTCCTCGTTCTTGGAGTAGATGAGTATATCATCGAGATAAACTACGACGAATTTATCCAAATACTCCATGAAGATTGAGTTCATTAACCGAGAAAAGGTGGCTGGAGCGTTGGTTAAACCGAAGGACATGACGGTGTACTCGTATTGGCCATAACGAGTAACAAAGGCCGTTTTAGGAATGTCCCCGTTTCTGATTTTGATTTGATGGTAGCCCAACCTCAAATCCATCTTGGAGAAGACTGAGGATCCAGCGAGCTGATCATACAGGTCGTTGATCCTGGGGAGCGGATATTTGTTCTTGATTGTGACCAAATTGACAGGTCGATAATCTACAACTATCCGGTCCATACCATCCTTCTTCTTGACGAATAGGACGGGGCAAGCCCACGGAGATGAACTAGGTCGAATGAAACCCTTTTTCAAGGACTCATCGAGTTGTTTCTTAAGCTCGGCTAGTTCTAGGGGTGCCATCTTATAAGGTCTTCTAGCAATCGGAACGGTTCCTGGGATGAGGTCTATTACGAACTCAACATCCCTGTCAGGTGGAACACCTGGCAATTCCTCTGGGAAGACATCCGGGAAGTCACGGACTACCGGAACGTCCTCAAGGTCTGGCAAAGGGCTGGCGTTAAGAGAATATAATTGTCGCTCGGCTAACCGGGTCAAGACATTGACTATCTTGCCCGAAGGATGAGTGAGTTGGACAGTCCTAGAGAAGCAATCAATTTTGGCATGATGATCTGACATCCAGTCCATACCCAAAATGATATTAATATCTGAAAATTTGAGAGCTATCAAAGATGCAAGGAAAACAAGTCTGTCGACTTGGATTTCATTTCCATAACTTACCCTGGAGGTCTGCCATCTAGAACCGGGAGTAGAAATTTCCATAGTGGATGGCATGTCACAGAATGCGGTGTTATGCAAACGAGCATAGTTCTCGGATATAAATGAATGAGAGGCTCCTGTATCGAAAAGAACAGATGCCGGGTGGCAATTAACAAGGAGCGTACCGAGAACGACGTTGGGATCCTCTTGAGCTTCTTCGGCAGAGATACAGTTGACATGGCCACGTGTAGCGGTGGCCGGCTTGGCGTGGACCACTTTCCCTGTCGGCTTGCCACGGCCAACAGCTTTAGCAGATTGGTTGGGGTTGGTCTGGGGACACTCACACATATAGTGGCTAGATTCCCCACACTTGAAACAAGTCACGGAACTGGTGCGTGGAGGAGCATTGTTGGTTGGACCCCCATAGGGCTTGGCTGGTGCAGACTGTTGAACGGGGCGAGGCGCCTAGAAGGATGGCCTCGGTGTGAACCTAGGTGGCAGGGCAGTGTTGGGCACCCACACGCGGCGCTTCTGAGGACCCGCACCGGATGAGGAACCCATGTCACGGCCATGCTTGCATGTTGCGTCATAATCAGTCTGACCAGTCTCAGCACTGATGGCCTTGTTAACAAGTTTCTGAAAAGATGTGCACTCATGCAGACGGAGGTCGCGGCGAAGCTCAGGACTAAGTCCCTTACGGAACCTTGCTTGCTTCTTGGCATCAGTAGAAACTTCCTCAGTTGCATATCGTGCGAGGTTACCGAACTCCCTGTTGTAAGCACCCACAGAGAGTCGGCCCTGAGTGAAACTGCAAAATTCCTCACGTTTACGGTCCATGAGACCCTCCGGAATGTGATGTTCACGGACAGCCTCGCTGAATTCAGCCCAAGTAGTGACATGGCCCGCTGGGTGCATAGCTCCATAATTCTCCCACCATAGACTGGCGGGGCCTTCAAGATGATATGCAGCAAAGGTGACCTTGTCAGCCTCAGCTACTAGCGCGGAACGCAGCTTGTGAGAGATACTGCGAAGCCAGTCATCAGCGTCGAGAGGCTCGACGGAGTGGTGGAACGTGGGTGTATGTAACTTGATAAAATCACTGAGTGACACCACATTAGTCCTCTGATGGTGTGTTGTGTTCTGTTCAATACGCTCCAACAAACGGTTGGTCTCCCGCTTGTTTCTTTTGGCTTCCATCATAACCTCGGCTAGGGAAGGAGGATGAGGCAGATTTGCATTCCTGACTTCACTGCCTTCGGCCTGCTCTTGAGGAGCAGGGTTAGTGCGCGTGTTGACCACCCTAGGTAAACAAGACAATGATTCAGTCAGAATGATAAAATTCCGACATAGGATACAGAATGTAAGGAATAACTCGGAATGCAAGATGATCATCCGTATGACATGGTAGATACAGAAACTGCTTCTTTATTCCATCGTCATACACACCATACAGGGTTTAGTACAAGACCAAACAAGGTACTATTACGGTGAAAAGAGGATTACATCTCATCGGAGGCATTCCCAGCTCCTATACATTATTTTTCTACACCTCCGGAAGGCGATACAGCTAGGTCATATCCCACGAGTCACGCAGGACGATAGACGACACAACTAACACGAACTAGTGATACTACCACTAACTCAGACCGATCCGTAGTAGTCCTCGTAGAAGTCACCTCCATAGCCTGGAAGCTCAACATGATCATCCGGAAACAGACGATCTCGCGGAGCTTGTGGACCATAGGGGCTAGGATGAGGTCTTGGACCAACAGACGGTGGCCTGCGGGGACCGCGAGGTGGGGTGATGCCTCCTACATCACGCCAACCCATCACCTCTGGCAGAGCAGATCTCACAGGATAGAGATCGCGCATATCCGAATATCCAGCTTGCACCGCCGGTGCAAACCGAGTCAATGTGGCCCAGTGGTCAGCACGGGTATTGAAGAGCTCTAACCTCAAGGCCCGATTTTCACGGTCCTTATCCTCGAGCATCTCAGCAGTGGTGCGAGTCCGTGAATCCTCCTGGGTGGGGTCAGCATAGATAGCCTGGAGATACCCTTGTGCTCCCGGAAGTGATCCTGGCATATACCGGAAATCAGAGTCCCGAAATAGGCCAGACCTGACTCGCATGATGGTCATCATAGAGTAGGCGGCGTCCTGCACAGCCATCTCAATAGTAACCCCGAGTCCATAGGAGCAGTGAAGGGGCTCGGTGGACCCAGGATAAGATGGAAATATCCTGACAGTGCAGAGATACTAGCTTTGATTAAAGTCTCGGAATTGCTCTTCGACCGTGTACTCAGGATACCAACGGTATCCAGCCTCAGTCATTACCCTGACCAACATGGCAGTATGGCCGGGTACATCTAGGCATCGAGTCAGGCGAACCACTTGATTGAGGTCGCGAGTGGCTATCTGAAAACACAATCATAATGCAAAGGCATTAGAATTTCTAGCAAAATTTCGGCAGCATAACAGCTGTAAATGCTCAAGAAGGATTTTGAGACATTTGACAAAGGATTTCATACACACTCAACATCATCATATCAAAGTTCTGAGTCCATCCTAACAACATAACGTGGTAGTAGAACTGAACTAGGCTTGTATCCATCAACCCTATAAGGTACTACTGATTAGTAACACGTGATCCTGATAGAGAGAATAGATCCTAATTCCTTAACCCCCGGTGGAAGAATAGGCTGACTCAGATCAGAATGTCATAAGATAAAGGAGTAAAAAGAGCCTTACGTTCCAACCCACAAACAATTCCCCTACATATAACTAAAGAATTTCTAGACTCAACATCGACCAGTTTGGCTTGGAGAACCTACAGGCAGTCCGGCTCTGATGCCAACGCTGTCAGTACCCCGACTCGATGACACATCGATCTAGCCTGTAACACCTCATATCACTTTGCGGCCTCACGCACGGTATCCCCACGGGTGTCGCCTTACCTTTGCCCGGGACCGTTTGCGCCTTTTGGCTCACGTATATGATAGTGTCGCTAGCATCCATATGTTAAGGAGCCCGGGCTGACATGACTAGTTGTAAACCCAAAGTGGCACAGACTTACAGGGACAGGCATCCATGACCCAGCAACGAACGTGTCGGTCATCAGCAAGTGGGTCCGGGCTGTAGCACTGGGCTAGCAGGACTCCGGTAAACCGGGCTGTAGCGGGCTAACAGGACTCCGGTACTCAATGCGTGACATTTCCCCGAAGGGACAGACACCGGAACGAAGAAGGACACATGCCGGCCAGCCTAAGTGTTCCAGAGCAGTAGCAAGCTACCATGGCTCAGCGGTAACACTAGGAGACATTTCCCGGTAAGAGAGGCTACTAAGGATAAACAACTAGATAGTCAGATCCCACACATACCAAGCATTTCAATCATACACACAGTATGCTCGGTATGTGCAAATACAACAAGGCATCACAACATGACTCTATGACACAAGTACTTTATTTAAGGCTCAGAGAGCCATACATAACATACACAAAGGTACGGGTCACACGACCCAGCATTCAAGTCATACAGTCATACAAACCAGCAGCGGAAGTAACTTGTCTGAGTACAGACAACAAGAAAAATAAAAGAGGCTTGGAAAGCCTAGCTATACTACGTGGTCCTTCACAAGCTCAGGATCACCACCTGGGCCTTAGCCTACTCATTGATGTCAACGTCTACGTAGAACCCATCAGAAGGGGTTGCAGCGTCTTCTGTAAAAATGTAAATTATAGCAACATGAGTACAAAGGTACTCAGCAAGACTTACATCAGATCCTACATACATGCATATTATCAAGAAGGGTTGGTGGAGTTATTGCAGCAAGCCAGCTTTGACTCTTGGCTAGGCTAACCTACGAGACTCCAACTTGAAATGGTTTTGCGCACACGAGTCCGCTACTCACCACTTCAATACACTACCGAGGATTCACCTCCATCTTCCTGCGGAAGAGCCCTCCTCGGCACTCACACTTATCTTGAGGCTTTTAGTAGTTTCCATTTACTTGTCTATGAACTGTATAGGCAACCAAGTAGTCCTTTACCGCGGACGCGGCTATTCGAATAGATCATGATAACCCTGCAGGGGTGTACTTCTTCATACACGCTCTCACCACTTACCGTCGTTTACACGACATGTACTCGGCAACCTTCAAGCGGAAGCCCAACGTGGGTGTCGGCCACGACCTACCTAATCACTTAAGCCTCCAGTCCAGGTTTATCGCCTATCCAGGTTCCATCCGTAGGGAGTCCGGCCGAGGTTTCCCATACGGCCCCGAACGATGTGAACAGGGTTCCCGAGATACCTAACGGGTATTTGGTACACCCGGCCACGTACCTACCGCATCACAGCCCACCCCTACGGTCAGCGCTGTCCACGGTCTCCAGTAGGCTACAAACACCAGAAACTACTTGCAACTCCTGGACGGAGAACTAGGGTGAATAAGAAGCCGAGAGGGTCCATTGGTTTCAGGCCCAATGCATGGTAGTAGCTGATTCTTAAATCACACATACAGATCTCAGTGCTTAAGGTCGGCTTCAATGAAACAACCCACCATGTACTCCTACATGGCCTCTCATCGATACCTTTACCAAATCGTGTTCACCACACCACTCTCATTACCGACATAATCATTTCACTCTAGCCCATCACCCAGATGAACCAGACATGACACGACTCTAAGCATAGCAAGGTAGGAACAACACATACATATGGCTCAATCAACTCCTACACATGCTAGTGGGTTTCATCTAGTTACTGTGGCAATGACAGGTCATGCAGAGGAAGTGGGTTCAACTACCGTGGCACACAGCAGTTTGAAACGCGTTGTCTTAATGCAGTAAAAGAGAGCAGGAGCGAGAACATGGGATTGTATCGATATGATCAAATGGTTGGTTGCTTGCCTGATGGTTCGATGCACTGATACGGTTCTTCGTTAGGGTAATCACGGTACTCCTCGGAGGCAGAACCTGCCGCAAAGAACATCGATACACGACCATCACCAAACAATGTGCAACAATATGATGCATGCATGAAACATAGCAATATGAGTGTGTTGGGATAATGCAACTAAGACCAGAAGGGTTTGAACCAATTTGAATCAAAGATTCAAATTTCCAACTCAAACATGGCCCTTTAAAGTGTTTTTTCTTGTTCTGTATTAAACATCAGGTTAACTTGTTTAATCATGCATGAAAATAGTACAGATGGATAGATTGGATTTTTCTGATCATTTTTCATATATAATTTGTCTGATTTGGAGTTACAGAATAAAAGTTATGAATTTTTGAAGTTTAAACTATATTCTGGAATTTCCTATATTAGATTAATTCCAGAAAATCAATTATTGCGTCAGCCTGACGTCAGTGTGACGTCAGCAGGTCAACGGAACTTGTCCAGGTCAAACCTGACAGTGGGTCCCGTGTGTCAGTGTGATTAGATTAATTAAAGTTTTAATTAAAACTAAACCTGTTTAATTAACAGGGCTGGGCCCCACCTGTCATTGACTCAGGGGAGTCAACCAGGGCCCACCCGTGGTCAAACCCGGGTCGGCTGCATCGGCGTTTAGCCGCCGGCGAGTCCGACGCGGCGGCGGAAGTGGTTTTGGCTGTTTCGGCCACCAAATGGGTCGCGGAGACCACCGGAGTGGAGCTGAGGACGAGCCGCAGCTCTTGGTGGAGTCCGTTGGGGTCGGGGTGGCCGGAGTTGGCGCCGGTGACGACTTTGGCAACCACCGGGGTTCGGCCGAAGACGAACTTGACGCTAGAGGGGTCAGTGAGGCGCAGGGAGTAGCTAGCTAGGTGCTACGTGACACGGTGAGTATGATGGACACCGTGGAGTGGTCGGAGGGTGACCGGGAGCACGTCGGCGACGAGCTCTACGGCGTGGGTGCGGTTGAGCTCCGGGAGGTTGCTACACAGCTTGGGAGCAAGAGAAGGAGGGGGGAAAGATGGCTAAGCTCACAGTGAGTGCGACGAAGCCCTTGGTGCGGCCGGAGATGGACCGGAGCGACGACGGCGTTGAAGGGGATCTCCGACGACGGCGGTCCGGGCGAGGTCGTTGCGGTGGACTCGGGCGTTGCGAGCGCTCGGGGCTCGGCTTGCTCGATGGAGTGGACAGCGGCGGAGCTCCTGGACATGATGAGAGGATGCACGGGTGGCGGGGAGCACGGCTACGACGAAGGCACGGTGGTGGTGGCGTCGGTCATGGCGGGGGAGCGCGAGGGGGAGGAGCTAGAGAGGAGAGGGGGTGTCTGGGGGGTTCGGGGGAGCGAGGGAGGCTGATCCACGACGTCATCGGGCGCGGGGAGCGGCGAGGCGGCGAGCAGGTGCGTGGCGCGCGCTGTGGTCGCCGTCGGGCACCTGCCTGCCTGACTGGCCGGCAAGCAGCTCGCTGGAGCGGCGCTGGGCTGGGCCGGCAGGTGGGCCGGGAGCAGGCGTCAGGTAAGTTTTTCCATTTTCTTTCTGTTTTCTGTTTTTTTAATACTTCTGCAACTTTGTTGAATTAAATAAAATACTTAGGCAACTCCTAAAATCACCAAACTACTCCTGGTCCATAGTTGGATTATTTCCAACATGAAACATTTTAGTTTGGAGATATTTGAGCATTTAAATATTTTATATAATTTTAAATGCCCAAATTCAAATATTTATGATTTAATTCCAAAAACCCTAAGATGGCCTAGGAAAATGTGCATCACTTTTGGCAGAGGTTCTGAACCAAGACAAAAATGATGGGCATTTTAGAAGGGCATTTCAGGTTCATTGAAAAAGTTTTTAGTAAACCCTAATTGGTTTTAGAGGGGACTGGGGATTCTGTCATCCCCATTTCAGGTTTCTAATGAAAGAGTAAACATGATGCAACACTCTAATGCATGGCTAACTAGGATGTGACACTGCAAAAACATAAAATAGGCAAACATGAGTACAAATGTACCCAGCGAGACTTACATCAGAACTATCTACATATGCATGGTGGGGTTTAACTGCAGCAAGCTAGCTTTAGACTCGGTGGCTATCCTGAACTACGACTGCAAGTAACTCTTTTGAGGTGGCGCACACGAGTCCACATATTCACCATATCAATAAACCACTATGGATCTGCTCCTGTCTCCCTACGAGAGCGCCATCCATAGCACTCACGCTTATCTTGCGTATTTTAGAGTATCCACTTTCACTTGTCTATGAACTGTATAGGCAACCCGGAGGTCCTTTACCATGGACACGGCTATTCGAATAGATTATTTATAACCCTACAGGGGTGTACTTTTTCATACATGTTTCTACCACTTAGCATCTGCACACGACATGTGCTCGGCAGACTTCAAGCGAAAGCTGACGTGGGTGTAGACCATGACCTACCTAAACACTCAAGTCTCTAGTCTAGGTTTATCGCCTATTCAGGTTCCATCCGCAGGGAGTCCGGCCGAAGTTTCGACATACGGCCTCGAACTATGTGTGCAGGGTTCCCGAGACACCAAACGGGCGCTCGGTACACTGTGCCACGTGCCTACCGCATCACAGCCCACCCCTCGGGTCAGCGCTGCGCATGGCCTCCAGCATACTACAAACACCAGAAACTACTTGCAACTCCTGGACAGAGGACTAGGGTGGTTAAGAAGTCGAGCGGGGTCATATTTCAGGGCCCAATGCATGGTAGTAGCTGTTTCATGGATCACAAACACAGGACTCAGTTCCTGAGGACGGCTTCAATGAGACAACCCACCATGTACTCCTACATGGCCTCTCACCGCTACCTTTACCAAATCGTGTTCACACACTTAGCTCACACACAGTAGGACATGTTCATCACCATTCCAATTCATCCCCGATGAATCAGACCTGACTCAACTCTAAGCAGTAGCAGGCATGACAAACAAGCATGAATGAGTAGGCACATCAGGGCTCAAGCAATTCCTACTCATGCTAGTGGGTTTCATCTATTTACTGTGGCAATGACAGGTCATGCAGAGGATAAGGGGTTCAACTACCGCAGCATGTAGCAGTTGAATCGTTGGTGTCCTAATGCAGTAAAGGAGAGCATAGTGAGAGAGTGGGTTTTTATCGGAATGAACAAGGGGGTTTTGCTTGCCTGGCACTTCTGAAGAGAGTAAAACTCTTCATTGGTGTCATTGATCTCATCGTCGGAACCACGTCTATCAAGAGGGGACAAATTCTGGCAACAGAGAAGGAAACACAATCAATGCAATGCACAATATGATGCATGATCATGACATGTCAATATGCTCTGATTTGAGCTAATGCAACTAGCAACAGGTTAAATGGAGTTGGTTTGAACCCAAGATTCAAATTCAAACTCCATATGTGATTATTCAAATGCCATTTAATTCATTTGACCAATTCAGCAACTATAAGTTGTTCCAACATGCATGAAGCCAGTACAGATGGATAGATTGGATTTTTCTGATCATTTTTCATATATAATTTATCTTATTTGGAGTTATGGATAATTTTCTATGAATTTTAGAAGTTTAGGGCATTTTCTTAAATTTCCTGAATTAAGTTTAATCCAGAAAATGACTTATTGCGTCAGCACTACGTCAGAATGACATCAGCAAGTTAACAGAGCTGCCCCGGGGTCAAACCTGACTAGTGGGGTCTACTGGTCAGTGACACAGTGCTGGCCAGTGTCACTGACAGGTGGGGCCGGGTCAACAGACACGTCGTCAAGTCAACCAGACATGTGGGCCCAGTCAACAGCCAGGTCAGCATGGTCAAAGCTGACGCGTGGGGCCACTGTGGTTAGTTAAACCTAAATAGGAACTAAACTAATATTAATTAAGGGGTGGGGCCCAAGTGTAAGTGGGTAAGTGGGTAGTTAAGCTGGGTAATTAGTCCCTAACGACGATGCCATGTCATCACGTCGGGGACGAGCCGACGGTGACCATAGAACACGACGGGGGCACACCGGACTTGCGCTAGAGGCGTCGGCTGGGCTATACGGCGAGCTGGATGTGTGACGCATCCAGTGGTGCAGGCGGTTGGGTGTGGGGAGGCCGGAAACGACGGCGACGACGACAACCGCGGTGACCGGAGCTCGGGAGGTGACGGAAACAGGGCCACAATGGTCAAATCGAGCAATGGCTTGCACTTGCCGAACCCACGGGTGCTCACGAACTCAATGGATACACGCACGGGACCCGAAGGTCACCGTAGCTGCGTCGGCGATGAGCTCAGGAGGAGGTGAGCTTCGGCCTCAATGGCGGTAGCGGCTACGAGGCGGAAATGATGCGGGGAAGAGAGGGGAAAAGCGGAGGAGCTCAAGGGGAGGTCGATGAGTAGCTCAGCGTGCTCGGGGACGCTCGAAGGTCAGCGAATCAAGCGACGGCATTGGTCGGAGCAGACGAGGAAGATGGCGACGGTGACAACGCTGCAGGGCATCCGGGGGCGCGTTCTTCGGCTTGGAGCTTCACGGCATCAAGGCGGAGCTAGAGGTCACAGCCACGGGGCAAGGTGACGGCGGTGGGCGCGGTGCTTTGTGGCGGCGAGCACTGGCTGGTTTGGGCAGCTGTGTGTGTGAGAGAGAGAGAGAGCAGAGGAGAGGAGGGCCACGGGGGGTGGCGGTGTCAAAACCGGCGGCTCTCGGGTAGGGGGTCCCGAACTGTGCGTCTAGGCGGATGGTAACAGGAGACAAGGGACACGATGTTTTTACCCAGGTTTGGGCCCTCTCGATGGAGGTAAAACCCTACTCCTGCTTGATTAATATTGATGATATGGGTAGTACAAGAGTAGATCTACCACGAGATCGGAGTGGCTAAACCCTAGAAGCTAGCCTATGGTATGATTGTTGTTCGTCCTATGGACTAAAACTCTCCGGTTTATATAGACACCGGAGAGGGCTAGGGTTACACAAAGTCGCTTACAATGGGAGGATATCTTCATATTTTATCGCCAAGCTTGCCTTCCACGCCAAGGAAAGTCCCATCCGGACACGGGACGTAGTCTTCAGTCTTGTATCTTCATAGTTCGGGAGTCCGGCCAAAGGTCTTAGTCCGGCCATCCGGACACCCCCTAATCCAGGACTCCCTCAGTAGCCCCTGAACCAGGCTTCAATGACGACGAGTCTGGCGCGCAAGTTGTCTTCGGCATTGCAAGGCGGGTTCCTCCTCCGAATATCTCATAGAAGATGTTGAACACCAGGATAGTGTCCAGCTCTGCAAAATAAGTTCCACGCTCCACCGTAGAGAGAATAACATGTGCACCAATCAGATCTGCAGACGTACTCTGTGACGTCACGGCCAGGCTTTTACTCGAATCGTTTTACTGTTCCACCCTAGCGCGCTTAGCGAGGCGGTTTCCTTGGCACATCTTGTCAAAACAGAGATCGTGTCCCCTTATTCCGGGATTCTCATTAATACGGGCGTGGGTAACCCAACCGTGACTTAGGTATGACTCCCTAATTGAAAGCGAGTCTCAAACGGTTACGGGGAGGGCTCTTGGTATTCACCTCCTTTATAAAGGAACCAAGGCTCGACCCCCTTCTCCTCAAACCAATCAAATCCGCCCCTCGCTTCGAGTTCCAACACCCAAAGCTCTAGTTTTAGGCGCTTCGGACTTCTGACGATGTCCGACTCCGACCTTCAAGGCCGGTGGATGCCTTCCTCCATTACGGAAGAAGATGTGCGAAAGCTGAGAGATGCCAGGTATCTAACCGGCGAAATCTCGCATAGACTGCCTGCTCAAGGGCAAGCTATTCCCGCTCCCCAGCCTGGTGAAAGTGTGGTGTTCGCATCTCACTTCCTTCGGGGGCTAGGCTTCCCGATCGATCCCTTCGTGAGGGGGCTTATGTTTTACTACGGGCTGGAGTTCCACGACCTAGCTCCGGAGTCCATCCTCCAGATCTCGTCATTCATTGTCGTGTGTGAGGCCTTCCTCCATATCACTCCTCACTTCGGATTGTGGCTAAAAACTTTCAAAGTGGAACCGAAAATGATCGAGGGGCAGCGCGCTGAGTGCAGAGGAGCTATAATAAGCAAGATGGACGATGCTCCATGGCCCGAAGGCTCTTTTCAAGAGGAGCTCGGCTTATGGCAACGGGACTGGTTTTACATCACAGCCCCCAGGGGCACCACATAGGTAGCACCACCTACTTTTTGCTCCGGTCCCCCACCACGGTTGGCATCATGGGTTAATGAAGGACTTATCTAGGGGCCGCCCAAAGATGTGCCCTTGTTGCAGGGCCGTATTCGAGATCTCCTAGAAAGAGATATCAATTTGACCGTAGTGGCGCAAGTCATGGTGATTCGCCACACACTGCCCTGCAAACACCGGCCTCTCCGCCTGTGGGAGTTTAATCCGGAGGGACTGCGAGTCCTACAACATTTCATGGGAATGACACCCGTGGAGATGTACAAATTGTTCTTCGGATCACAAGCAAGGTGTCCGGATTTGTCCGAGGATGCAGGTCTGAGCTGCAATCGCCCGGATGCTGAAGTAAGTAGCCCCGTATTTGGACACACCATCCATATTTTTATCGAAATTACCCTTTAACAGAGTTATCCTTTGAACAGGAGTGGATGGCGAAGGCAAAGCTTATCAGGTGTCCAGCCCCTCTGCCCGAGACCATGCCGAATCCCATGCTAACCAGGATGCTGGAGGTCGCGCTTTCGGCGGAAGGGAAAGGGGGGAACCAGGGAACTACCGCCTCCATGAAGGAGGCTGTTAGCAACGGAAGAATCGAAAATTCCCCCGACCAGGGAAAGAAAAGGACTGCCTCTGAAGACCCGAAGGTGATAACCTCAAAACGGGGAAAGAAATTTCACCAGAGGGTTCGGCACCGGAGAACGCCCCGTCCGAATCGCCCCCTAAAGGGGACCCGCTCTCCCCCGAGATGTAAGTGAAGGGAGGGGTTCCATAATGAATCACACTCTTGTTTTATTCCTGAGGAAAATAACCGAAACATTATCTTGCAGTTCGGATCTCAACCCTTCTCAGCAGAGCTCATCTTCAAGGGATCTTCGTCCAGAGATGATAGAGAGTGAAACGCCTCCCCTTGTTGCACTGTCTCACGAGGCTGGCGACCCCGATCGTCCCGGAGGGTTTTTCCAAGTCCGGACCCTGGAAAAGGTCGTCAGGCTAGTCCGGCACCCTCTGGCGCGCCGTCGGAGGGGCTGAAGGATCTGCTTGGTAGGGCGTCCATCTCAGAAGAACACCGTATGTTGATGAATACGGTGATTGGAAGGATTTCATCCGTGGAAAGCGGATTGTACGAGGCTGCCAGGAGTTTACTAACAGGCTTTGAGGTACGTAAAAAGGTGTACCTTTTGGTAGAGCCGCATATTAAATGTGCCCTGTATGAATAGTAGCCCCTAGACTCTGTGTGTCGTCATGAGTGACGGCGCACAGAGGATCATAACCCCAGGTATAAATGTCGCCTATTCCATGAAGGTGGCGAGGCGTTCGGTGGCTAGCCGGACTGATGAATCTGCCAAACTAAAGCGGCAACTTGACATAGCAGATGCCGACATCGCGCTTGTAAATAAGCGGCTAGACGAGGCTCAAGGTATGTTCCAAAGACACCCGGTAATAGGATCTCGATGCTTCGGCCTTATATATATGTGCTTGATGTAGATGGTGCTGCTGCCGTGGAGAACCTTCGGGCAGAACTTGCCCGAGCCAAGGAGCAAGCAAGGAAAAGTTATGCGGCTGCCGTTAAATTGGCGGAAGAGCTAAAAGCCGAACAGGCTACTCACTGCCAGAGCAAGAAGGTAATAGCCGAGATGGCCATAAAATTGAAGGATGCTACCGACCGCTGTAAATTTCTTGAACAAGGAGATAGAGCCGCTCAGAAGGACCTTGAAAAGATCGCTGCCGAAGCCAAGGATACTCGCTCTGCAATGAGAGTGATGAAGGAGGAGTTGCGTCAGGCCGGAGATATCACGGCTGGAAAGCCTTATATGCTGCGGATGAAGTTCGGAGACCCCAAGTATGCTCCATTAGACCGGGAGTGGAGTGCGGAAAACACTTATCTGGATTTGGCAGCAAGTGCGGGGGACGTGACTGAACACTTCCGCAGCGGAGGTGACCATGGATTGGAAGAGCTTTTTTGGTCGCAGTACCACAATCCAGAATGCCCACTATCAGTATCCGACTGTTTGGCCTCCTGGGCGGAGCGGAACAGGTTATCCGGACTCGCCATGAGGTATGTTGCGAGTCGTCTGTGGCCGGAGAAACCGGAGCCAAAGAGTTATTTTGGCTTGGTGCAGCAGTTCCTTGGTTCGGTGCCGCATGCTAATGCGATGAAGAGGTCGGCATGCATAGAGGGCGGACAGATGGCTCTTGCCCGTGTCAAAACATACTGGGCAGATATGAAGGCCAGTATTGTTGCGTCCCGGGATTCGGACGAAAGCCGAGTACCTGCCAAGCACTATTTTGAGGAAGTTCTTCCTGGCGCTCATATAATAGAGTCGCAGTGCTCGAAGGATGTTGTGTTCGAATAGCTTATACTAAAGAAAAAAAATTATGAAGAAAGCTTTTTATACTTGTGCTTGCAAGAATCATGATGCCTCCTGTGCGGCCGTTTAATGTATATATTTGTATATAACCTGAAAGATGGCAGTCATTGGCTTCAGCCCCCACGCATAGAATGCGGGGGTGTTCGCAAAAAGGTGCCTTTTCACACTTAATCCAACGTCTTGGTCCTACAAAGGAGGTGGTGGCGCGGCGAACTAGGCAACCGGGCTATAATGCTTTATCACTTTCACTTAGCCATAGGAGTTTGACAGTGGGGCTACTAAATAGCCCCTAGGGGCATCGCGCTCGCCCGAATTCGGGGTGCGAGTGTGCCTGACCGGGAAGCGGCCCTTCATTAATGCGGGGGAATCCTAAAGATTCTGAAAGTCATCGAGTGGTTGACCAGTCTCTCGCTATATCATGACAGTCAGTTTTTGGCTTTCTCTACTGAGGTGCTCACCTGGCCGAACCGGGGCACAATCGCAGTAGTTATCCTGGTGCCGCATTAGCCGATATAATGGAACGTAAGGCAGCAAAACACAAGAGCCGGGCAAACCCAACATTTGACCAAAGACATGATTCGGAGCTGATGCATATAGAGCCAAACTCGCGACGCCGAACACTCCCTAAGCTATTCGGTCTTTATGAGGACGGGCTGAAATGGAGCCCTTAGTAAAAAAGCCCCTGGTGTCCAGGTACACGCAAAAATTCTAGCGTGGCCACATGCCAAGACGCCAGCCTCCTCCTCGGTTATAGAGAAAACCAGGGGATGTTATCAACAAGAGACAGTAAAAAAAGGTTTACGCAGGGTGTTAATCTGAAAAGAATCCTTGAAACGGGTCCCTGCTGCACGTCTGCGCCTGTGTCTCCGTTGTGCCTTATCCTGGACGGGCGTAGCACGATGTTCGTCTGCGAAAGAGAGGAACTTAGTAAAAAATAAGTGTGCGAGAAATCTATATTAAAATAAACGAAATATAGTTGGAGCAAGAATTGAGCCATATTGTCTCCGGGCATGAGCACACGGAGCCCCTTATACGGGGATATGCGGCTATTAAGCATGTTTACGCCGGACTCGTCGAGCCGTGTCCGGGATAGTATGGCTGGATTTGTGGGCGGCTGTCCAGGCAGCTGCACCTTTGCCCATACTTTCGGGGTCAATTTATGTTCCCCTGTAATGAAATGATGCCCTTTGGGCCAGGCATTTTGAGGGTAAGGGATGCGTAATGCGTTATTGCATTGAAGCAGGCGAAAGCTTCACATCCCAGTAGCGCTTGATAGCGACTTACGAATGGGGCGATGTGGAATGTTAGCTTTTCGCTTCGGAAGTTGTCGGGTGATCCGAACGTGACTTCTAACGTAAAGGAACCCATACTTGGGGTATCCGGGCCTGGCGTGACTCCTTGAAAGGAAGTGTTGCCAAGGTGGATTATAGCTGGGTTTACCCCGAGTTTGTGGACTGTGTCCTGATATAACAGGTTCAAGTCGCTGCCGCCGTCCATAAGGGCGTTTGTAAATTGGAGTCCGTTAATAATTGGATTTATGACCAAGGCAGTCCAGCCTGCGTTCCGGTCTCCTTTGGAGTAATCCCGATGATCGAAGGTGATTGGTTGTAACAACCAGTGGCATTGCTCCTCTGGGGCTGGCCGTACGGCGCGTGTCTTCGTAGGTGCCGTTCTGCTCTTCCCTTTTGTCACATGAACTTCTTTTGTTCTCCGGTGTTCTGCTTGCGGGGTGCATCGTCATCTTCGCTTAGTGTGTCGAGCCCATTGTGTTCGGCGTTGAGTTTGCCGGACTGCTTAAAGACCCAACAATCTCCGTGGGTATGGTTTGCAGGTTTCCCAGGAGTGTTGTGGATTTGACATATTTTGTCCAAGATTTTGTTGAGGTTGGTAGCTCGTCCCTATCGTCTTTGGGGGGCGGCTTTTTCTGATTTTGCCGAGAGCTTTTGAATCCGGCGTGTACTGTCATGCTCATCGGGTTGTTGTCCTTGATCCGACGCGGTTCTTTGTTACGGCGCGGCTTCCCATTCCCATCTCTGGGTTCGGATGTATTCGGGTCGCTGGTGCTGCTTCTTCCCAACCAGCTATCCTCTCCTGCACAAAAGCGGGTCATGAGGCTTGTTAACGCGGCCATTGTTCGCGGTTTTTCTTGGCCGAGGTGTCTGGCGAGCCATTCGTCCCGGACGCTATGTTTGAAAGCTGCTAGGGCTTCTGCGTCCGGACAGTCGACTATCTGATTCTTTTTGATAAGGAATCTGTTCCAGAGCTTCCGGGCTGACTCTCCGAGCTAATGAGTAATATGACTCAGATCATCCGCATCCGGGGGTCAGACATAGGTCCCTTGAAAATTTGCCCGGAAAGCATCCTCAAGCACTTCCCAACTTCCCATGGTGTTTTCGGGAAGGCTTTTAAGCCAATGCCGGGCTGGCCCTTTGAGCTTAAGGGGTAAGTATTTTATGGCGTGGAGGTCATCTCCTCTGGCCATGTGTATGTGGAGGATATAGTCCACGATCCAGACTCCTGGGTCTGTTGTTCCGTCGTATGCTTCTATGTTCACGGGTTTGAATCCGGCTGGAAATTCATGGTCCAACACCTCATCGGTAAAACATAGGGGATGTGCGGCGCCCCTGTATTTTGGCGTGCTGCGATGTTCGGGTGTTTTTTGCATTGCATCGCTCACTGGAGCTTGCTTTCTTGGCCTATAGATGGATCTGGATGGATCTCGCGCCGTATTGAGTGCGGCGTCCTTTGATTCGTGAGATTGATTGTAGGGTCGTCTATCCGACCTTGTGGCTTCCTTATTTGTTGATTGTGCGGGCTTTATGGACTCTTCATCAAATTCCGGTAGTAGTTTCCGCTTTGGGTAGCTCTTTGTGTGACGACTGTTGCCGTACTTGTGTGCGGTATTGAGTACTTTGCCCCATCTGATCCAGAGTGCATCTTCTGCTATTTTGAGCCTCCGCTTCTGCTTTGTCAGGCTACGTGCAGTGGCAACGAGCCTTTGGTGGAGGTTCTGATGTTCCAGCAATTTGTCCGGTGTGAGGTCATCCGGGCTATTATCTTTCTCGGGGATTGGTTGTTCGGTTTGTCCGAAATGTTTGGACGGATGCTCGGCGGCATGTTCGTCTTCCGTTGATTCTCCCTGCTCTATGGCTGGGTCTTTGTCGAGGTGGGGCTTGGCCTTGCGCTTACGCCGCCGCTTTGATTGTTTTTCGTGAGAGATCACTGGCCGCATCCTTTTGATCCTCGTTGTCGTTTCTGTAAGGTGTGTCCACCATGAATACATCCTATAATGAGGTGGCTTTGCGGCGCCCTATAGGTGCTGGTTCCTGTTCGTCTCCTTTGCCGGCGTCCATACCGTCGATGTCTTTGGAGTCGAAATCGAGCATGTCGGTTAGATCATTGACAGTGGCTACCAAGTGGGTGGTGGGTGGGGTTCAAATCTTTTCGTCGTCCGCATCCCAATCGTGTTGGCCGTAGTTCGGCCAGGGCTCTCCTGACAAAGAGAGAGACTTTAATGAATTCAGGATATCGCCAAAAGGCGAGTGCTGAAGGACGTCCGCGGTGGTGAACTCTATGACCGGAGCCCAATCGGGCTTAATCGGAAGAGGTGCGGGATTTACGGAGTCCGGAACGGAGTCCGGCACCTTGGAGTCACGGGCCTTGCGAAGGACTAGGCTGGTATCCGGCTCTATCGCCGTAGAGGTTTCAGCTTCCGGGGCGGCATCCAACCGTCCATCCCCGACTAGTGCAGTGGGCTCCGAGCTAACGGTCGGAGCGGACACCTGAGCGACGCTCTGGGCGTTGTCCGGTGACAAAGCTAAATCATGCCCATCGTGACAGTGCGGCGCGCCCGGTTGTGGCTCGAATCCGTCGAAGATCAAGTCCCCGCAGATGTCGGACGTGTAGTTTAAGCTTCCAAACCTGACCTGATGGCCAGGGGCGTAGCTTTCGATGTGCTCCAGATGGCCAAACGAGTTGGCCCGCAGTGCGAAGCCGCCGAATACGAAGATCTGTCCGGGAAGAAAAGTCTCATCCCGGACCGCATCACAATTGATGCATGAAGAATCCATGGGGCCTAAAGGCGATAACACAGAGGAACTCTCAATAAAAGTACCAATGGCGGTGTCAAAACCGGCGGATCTCTGGTAGGGGGTCCCAAACTGTGCGTCTAGGCGGATGGTAACAGGAGACAAGGGACACGATGTTTTTACCCAGGTTCGGGCCCTCTCGATGGAGGTAAAACCCTAATCCTGCTTGATTAATATTGATGATATGGGTAGTACAAGAGTAGATCTACCACGAGATCGGAGTGGCTAAACCCTAGAAGCTAGCCTATGGTATGATTGTTGTTCGTCCTATGGACTAAAACTCTCCGGTTTATATAGACACCGGAGAGGGCTAGGGTTACACAAAGTCGGTTACAATGGGAGGAGATCTTCATATCTTATCGCCAAGCTTGCCTTCCACGCCAAGGAAAGTCCCATCCAGACATGGGACGTAGTCTTCGGTCTTGTATCTTCATAGTCCGGGAGTCCGGCCAAAGGCCATCCGGACACCCCCTAATCCAAGACTCCCTCAGGGGAAGAGTGAGAGGAGTCAGGGGGTCTGCCATTCGCTGGCATGGCTAGAAGGGGCGGAGCATCGCGCTGGAGCAGGAGGTGGCCATGGTCGTGCGCTGCTGCTGGCACGCAGCTGCTTCAGGGCGAGGGGGTTGAAGATGACTGGCAGGGGCCAGTCGGCTGGGCCTCTGCTAGGCTGTGGTGGGGCGCCAGGTAAGTGCAGGTAGGTTTTCTATCCCTTTTCTATTGTTTCAGTTTTATATTTATTTCCTCTCTGTTTTAATTTAGTTCTAGAACTAAATCATTTTATTAAATTCTAAACATAAATATGGGCACTAAATAAATTAATCCAGAGGCCCGCAAGTGATTTCAGAATAATTTGGACCATTTAAAATATTTATAGAATTCAAATGCCCCAATTCAAATATAATATGGGTTAATTCAAAAATTCATAAATGGCCAACAAATATGCTAATGAGTTTTGGTAGAGGTTTCCACCTTGATCAAATATCATCAACATTTTTAAAGGGCATTTTGGGTTCTTGAAAACGGTGAAACAAAGAGAGACAGAGAGACAGATCCAATCTCGGAGGGACTCTCGCCCCTCCCACGCCATGGAGACCATGGACCAGAGGGGAAACCCTTCTCCCATCTAGGGAGAAGGTCAAGGAAGAGGAAGAAGAAGAAGAAGAAGGGGGCTCTCTCCCCCTCGCTTCCGGTGGCGCCAGAACGCCGCCGGGGCCATCATCATCACCGCGATCTACACCAACACCGCCGTCATCTTCACCAACATCTCCATCATCTTCCCCCATCTATCTATAGTGGTCCACTCTCCCGCAACCCGCTGTACCCTCTACTTGAACATGGTGCTTTATGCTTCACATTATTATCCAATCATGTGTTGCCTTCCTATGATGTCTGAGTAGATTTTTGTTGTCCTATCGGTAATTGGTGAATTGCTATGATTGGTTTAATTTGCTTGTGGTTATGTTGCTATCCTATGGTGCTCTCCGTGTCGCGCAAGCGTCAGGGATTCCCGCTATAGGGTTTTGCAATACGTTCATGATTCGCTTATAGTGGGTTGCTTGAGTGACAGAAGCATAAACCCGAGTAAGGGGGTTGTGGCGTATGGGATAAAGGGGACTTGATGCTTTAATTCTATGGTTGGGTTTTAACTTAATTATCTTTATTAGTTGTGGATACTTGCTAGAGTCCCAATCATAAGTTCATATGATCCAAGAAGAGAAAGTATGTTAGCTTATGCCTCTCCCACTTAAAACTTGCTATCGGTCTAGTAAGTAATCAATTGCTTAGGGACAATTTCACAACTCCTACCACCACTTGTCCACACTCACTATATTTACTTTATTGATTCTTTATCTAAACAGCCCCTAGTTTATATTTGCATGCTCTTTATTATCTTGCAAACCTATCCAACAACACCTACAAAGTACTTCTAGATTCATACTTGTTCTAGGTAAAGCGAACATTAAGCGTGCGTAGAGTTGTATCGGTGGTCGATAAAACTCGAGGGAATATTTGTTCTACCTTTAGCTCCTCGTTGAGTTCGACACTCTTACTTATCAAAAGAGGCTACAATTGATCCCCTATACTTGTGGGTTATCAAGACCTTTTTTTGGCGCCTTTGCCGGGGAGTCATAGCATAGGGTGAATATTCTCGTGTGTGCTTGTTTGCTTTATCACTAAGTAATTTATTTTCATGTTCTTAGTTGTTTTCTATCTTTAGTTATGGGTAGGAAACGCAAAATACCAAAAAAAATAGTTGTACCTACTACACAAATGGTTGAAGAACCACTCAAAATCTATCACACTCCTGAAGAGTTTTACTTGGATCATCTTTGATCCCTATCTGCTCGTGCTAAAACCCCAACTAGCTTAGTTGAGGGCAAATCTTTAGCTGAGCATGCTTGTTATGAGCGACACCGCATATCTGAAAAAGGGAAACCTTTACTGGATCAAATTCATCGTTTGCAATGCTATGCTTGGAATTTATGGAAATATATGATGTGTAAGTGCATCTAGTGCCACCCCTAGTTGGTTTTGGAGTATTGACGACAAACCTGGCTGAGGGACTAATGTGTTTATGAGAATTGCAGGATAACACAGGTAGTAGTCCCTCATTGATTCAGTTTACCTACCAGAGATGACACCTAAAAATGTGTGAAGACATTGAAGACAATGGTGGTCTGTGAAGCCATCCACGTTGAAGACTATGACACGAGAAGACATTGAGTGAAGACTATGGAGCGCGAAGACTTAGTTGTTTCGTCGTTTCCTTTTCTTCTTTGTTGAGTCATAGGAACCACCGCACTGTTAAGTGGGGTCCAAGTGAACAAAGTCAGAGTGACTGAAGTGATGCTCAACCAAATCCTATGTCTTCAAGCGAAGACAATGAGAGCAAATCTTATCCAGAGTCGGATGAGTCAGCTTTACTTGTAGCCCAAGTCAAGCTGCCGCGTGTGTTTGAAATCTGACTGTTGCGACACATGTTAGTTCCTTAGTGACCTAGGTCATTTCAGACAAATCAGGTCGGGTTGCCCAGTGGCTATAAATAGCCCACCCCCTACACCATAAATTGGTGGCTTCTCAGAGTTAGTACACGGCTTTTGTCATTTGAGAGCAACCCACTGCCGAAGCTTTCGAGAGAGAATCCTTACGAGGACAAAGCCCGAACCACCCAGAGCCCAAAGAGTGTTTGGCATCACTGAAGTCTTTCTGTCCGCGTGATCTGAAGACTTGTTACACTTGAGGACTGTGAATCCTCCAGCCGGTTAGGCATCGCATTATGAGCATCCAAGAGCCATTGTGGATTGCCGGTGAACGAAGTCTGTGAAGGTTCGGAAGTCTACCTTGAAGACTTACCAGAGTGATTGGGAGGGGACTAGGTGTCCTTACCTCAAGGGGAATAAGGTGAAGACATGGTCTTCTGAGTTAAATCTTAGCCTCCCTAACCAGACGTACAGTTGTCACAGCAACTGGAACTGGTCGAACAAATCCCTGTCCTTCTAAAGCCACTTGTTCTATCTCTTACTTCTCTTTACATACTGTTAGTCTTCGTGAAGTCATTGCCTGCTTGCATTATCTTTTTGACTTCACTGTGTGACTACCTGTTCTGATTGGCTTCATACTATCTTCCATCCTGATATTCACTACCTAGCTGCTATTAGTCTCCATGCTTTCACTTCATTGAATACTTGACTATGGCTTGTCTACTGTAGTCTACCTTCCGCTGCATTCGAATAGTGTTGTTTCTATTGTTTTTCTTCGAAACTCCCATGTTTTGAAGACTTTCATAAAATCACCTATTCACCCCCCTCTAGTCGATAACTAGCCCTTTCAATTGGTATTAGAGCAAGGTACTCCCTTGTTCTGTGTGATTCGGTTTAACCGCCTGGAGTTTCAGCTATGTCGACTGGAGGGATAATTAAAGTCTCCGCTGCGTGCCCCATCTTCGATGGCACTGAATATCCCTACTGGAAGAATAGGATGCGCATGCATCTTGAAGCCATTGATGTCGATCTATGGTATGTCGTCAAGAATGGCGTTCCCAAGACTGGTGAAGGTGTCACCCCTGCTGATGTCAAGAAGTTTATTCAACTGGATTCTACCGCCAAGAACATCATCTGTGGTCACCTTCCCAAAGGACAGTATGACCGTGTGAGTGCTCTGGAAAAGTCGAAGCTAGTCTGGGACTGGCTCTCCAAGGTCAATGAAGGCGTCTCAACTCAGCGAGATCAACGTATCAGTACTCTCTGCAACCTCTTCAACCGCTTCAAGAGACACGACAACGAGAATGACCAGCTCACGTTTGATCGCCTCACTGATATCACAAATGAGCTCCAAGCACTCGGCGCCACTGAGATCATGAAGCATGAGATAGTGAAGACACTACTGAGATCTCTTGACAGCTCATTTGACACCTTAGCCCTGATAATACAAGAACATACTGATTACAAGTCTCTCGATCCGTCCGACATACTTGAGAGGCTGAACACACATGAGTACCAGCTATCTGAGAAACGAGATATCTATGGCCCCAACCATGGCCGAACTCGCGCTTTGAAGGCAAAAGCTGCTGCTTCCTCATCTGAAGAAGAATCTGACTGCAGTTCTGGTGATCCTGAAGACATTGGAAAGGAGCTTGCTATGCTTGTGAAGAAGTTCCATAAATTCACCAAGAAGAAAGGCTTCAGAAAGTCTTCACGATGCAGCTCAAGGAATGATGATGCTTCTGCCTATGACCACAAGAAGAGAACCTGTCACAAGTGCAAGAAACCTGGTCACTACATCTCTGAGTGTCCATAGTGGGACAATGAGAAGAAGAAGAAGAAGAGCAAAGAATATGATTCTGATGACAAGAAGAAGAAGAAATCCTCAAAGTCTTCTTCCAAGTCTTCTTCCAAGTCTTCATCACACAAGAAGAGCTCATCTGGCAAGGCCCGTGCTTCTGTTGGCAAGGAAATGGATTTAGAGGAGGAGTCTTCTTTTGAGGAGGCGGAGGTGGAGTCATAGGAGGAGTCTGACTCTGGAGTTGCAAGTCTGGCTCTAGCTAGAGCCTAAGTCGCCAAGTCCATCTTCAACACTGAAGACAATGGCTCCGTCACCAACACTAATGATAATGACAAGGACGACTCGCCTCCTACCTACTGCTTCATGGCACGTGGTGCCAAGGTAAAATCACGCGATGCTTACTTTCAAACATCAAGTGAAGATGACTCTGATGGTGAATCCAAACCTAGTTACAAAATACTTGCTAAAATTGCAACTGAACAACAGAAAGCTATGGAACATACTCAAAAACTGTTAGACAAAAGCGATGACCTGTTGGACACGGAAATGGCCAAGTCTCAGTCCTTAATTGAAGACATAAAAAATTGTCATGTTAAGTACCAGGAACTTGAAGGTTGACATGAATCGCTCACAACTTCTCATGAAAAGATTTCCTATGATTATCTTCAAAGGAAGCAGGAACTTGAGAAATTGAGATCGGATCATGAAGATCTTCAAAAGGAGAATGAGTCACTTCGCGCTAAATAGATCAGTCCCGCTCTGGAAGGATTTGAACCATCATGCCTAAAATGTATTGAGCGTGATAACGCTGCTTTTGTTGCTGAATGTTCTACTGCTACTACTATTGCAATATCTTCAACTGCTGTTGTGGTAACTAACCCCTCTGCTGAGGATACCACTACTATTGCTGATGAGAATGCCAGGTTGAAGACACTGCTTGAGACAGGGATGTACAAAAGTCTCAAAGGGCATCAGACATTATGTGATGTCCTCAAAAAGAAAATTCTGAACCGAAACCGTAGGAAAGAGGGTGTTGGGTTCGAGAGGAAAATGAATGTTGATGGGTCGTACTAGAAGCCTGAGCAATACCCCAAAACCACATGGGTTGCTGCAAAGGAACCTTCAGTAGATCCATCCACTTTGTATGGTTTCACTTGGGCTAACCCCATTATCATTGTGAATTCTTTGATGCAAACTATAAACTGTTTAATAATCAGAATGGTGAAGTGTTTGCCACGTATATTGGTACTAACTGCAGGAATGGGCCACCTATGAAGAAGATATGGGTTCCCAAAAGTTGTCTTGAGAATCTTCCAGTGAATGTCATCATGACACCACCTGTGAAGAAGACAAATCCCATACCAAAGGCTTCATATGGTCCAAAAGCTTCATACAAACCGAGGACTCATCTGAGTCACCCTAATGTCAATATCTTGCAGGGGAATCATACTCAGACCCATGAATATGAGTGTGTTTCCTCAAACCGCTATGTTCATAGAACAAAGAACTTTTCTGCTTATTCCTATGAGTATTATTCACCTCCTGCAAGGCTATTTACTAGGGCTCCAAAGCCGTAATTCTCAGATGCTGCACTTAGACTCATTGCCTCTAAGCTACCCCTGAAAATGTGGGTGGTTAAGAAAACTTAACTCTCTTTTGCAGGGAAAGGTCTCCAGCCGGAAATCAAAGGCGTCCAAAACTAATGTTGGGGACCTTAAACATCTTGTGGGGCGCAAGATAAAATGCCCAAATGGTCTTACTATGTACTTCGTTCCAGGATTCTTTGACACTCATCCTATCTATCCTAACCAAGATCTGAATTTTCATGTCCCACTTGTTCGTCAAATGTTTATGCTTCACAACTCGCTTGGTGAAGCCTATCCCCCAAACTACACTATAGGCTATGACACCTCGTACTTCAAAATGGACTATGGACAGTGGATGCACTAACCACATGACGGGCTATCGAAGTCTTCTGATGGATTCAATGTTGCGTCCATCAGACAAGAGTCACATCACATTTGCTGACACTGGTAAAAGCAAGGTATTGGGTCTAGGCAGACTTGCTATATCAAGGGATCAGCACATGGATAAAGTGATGCTTGTTGAATCCCTTGGTTTCAACTTAATGTCTGTCTCAATGCTTTGTGACTTAAACATGATTGTGCTATTTGGAAAATATTGATGCCTTGTACTAATGGAATCTGACAAGTCTCTAGTCTTTGAAGGGTATCGGAAATATGATCTATATATGGTAGATTTCTCAGCAGGACCATAGATGGCCATATGTCTTCTAGCAAAGGCTTCAGAATGTTGGCTTTGGAATCGAAGGCTAGGACATGCTGGCATGAAGAACTTGCACACTCTCGCGAAGAAGAAGCATGTCGTGGGCATCGAAGGCGTCAAGTTCAAGAAGGACCATCTGTGTGGCGCCTGTGAAGCTGGAAAGATGACCAGGGCCAAGCATCCCTCGAAGATAATCATGACTACATCTCAACCCTTGGAGCTGCTCCACATGGACTTATTCGGCCCTACTCACTACTCTACTCTCACTGCTACTGCTTGCCTCTATGGCTTCGTCATTGTTGATGATTACTCTAGATATACTTGGGTGCATATAATCCTCTACAAGACTGAAGTGCAGGATGTCTTCAGACGCTTTGCCAATCGTGCCATGACGAACTATGGCGTCAAGATCAAGCACATCAGAAGCGACAACGGCACTAAATTCAAGAACACCGGCCCCGACCTCTATCTAGATACACTGGGTATCACTCATGAGTTCTCTGCTCCTTATACACCTCAGCAGAATGGCATCGTAGAGCGCAAGAACAGAACTCTCATTGAGATGGTCCGAACAATGCTTGATGAGTACAAGACTCCACGGAAGTTCTCGCCTAAATCCATTGACACTGCTTGCCACATCATCAACCATGTTTATCTTCACAAGCTTCTGAAGAAAACATCCTATGAACTCCTAACTGGTAAGAAGACAAATGTAAGCTACTTCAGAGTATTTGGTGCTAGGTGCTGGTTCAAGGATCCACATCACACTTCAAAATTTGCACCGAAAGCACATGAAGGTTTTACGCTTGGTTATGGAAAGGATTCGCACTCCTACAGAGTCTTCAACCTCTTTCACTATAAAGTGGTTGAAACTGTGGATGTGCAATTCGATGAGACTAATGGCTCGCAAAGAGAGCACCTTCCAAATGTGCTAGATGAAGTACCTCCAAGTGAGTCTACCAAGCAGATGGGAATTGGAGATATCATACCTTCTGAGAATCAAACTGAAGAGGAGCTTGTCATTTCTGCACCTAATCAACTTGAAGACAATGCTCAGCCTAAAGACAATCCCCCAAATAATGACATTGATCAGCAAGAGCAAAATCTTCGTCCTGCTAATCCTCATGTTGCAAATGAAGTTCAGATTGAGAAGATAATTGACAGCTTGAATGCACCTGGTCCACTCACTCGTTCAAAAGCAACTCAAAGAGCAACACAGCTAACCAACTTCTATGGGCATTTTGCATTCGTCTCAATCTCTGAACCCAAGAAAGTTGATGAAGCCTTCATGGAACCTGAATGGATTCAAGCTATGCAAGAAGAGCTTCAACAGTTCGAGCTGAACAATGTATGGGAATTGGTCAAGCGTCCTGATCCTCGAAAGCACAATATCATTGGCCCAAAATGGATAATCGCAACAAGCAATATGAGCATGGTCAAGTGGTCAGAAACAAGGCTCGTCTCGTTGCACAAGGTTACACTCAAGTGGAAGGAATTGACTTCGATTAAACATTTGCTCCGGTGGCAAGGCTTGAAGCCATTCGCATACTGCTAGCCTATGCAAATCATCACAACATCCTTCTGTATCAAATGGATGTGAAGAGTGCTTTTTCTCAATGGAAAGATAGAAGAAGAAGTATATGTCGCACAACCTCCTGGCTTTGAAGATCCAAAACATCCTGATATGGTATACAAGCTCAACAAGGCACTGTATGGCCTCAAACAAGCCCCTCGTGCTTGGTATGATACGCTCAAAGACTTCTTGAAGAGCAAAGGCTTCAAACCTGGTTCACTAGATCCTACTCTCTTCACGAAGACATATGATGGTGAACTGTTTGTGTGCCAAATCTATGTGGATGACATTATCTTCGGCTGCACCAACAAGAAATACAGTGATGAGTTTGGTCACATGATGCAAGAGCAATATCATATGTCCATGATGGGCGAGTTGAAGTTCTTTCTGGGTCTCCAAATCCGTCAGCAACGCAACGACATCTTCATATCTCAAGAAAAATACCTCAAAGATTGCCTGAAGAAGTTTGGAATGCAAGACTGCAAAGGATACACAACACCAATGCCAACCAAAAGTCATCTGGGTCCCGACGACAATGGTAAAGAGTTCGATCAAAAGGTATACCGCTCCATGATTGGTTCTTTGCTTTATTTATGTGCATCTAGGCCAGATATAATGCTTAGTGTTTGCATATGTGCCCGATTCCAAGCGGCACCAAAGGAATCGCATCACTTAGCAGTGAAGCGAATTCTTCGATATTTGGCTTACACCTCAAAGTTTGATCTAGTTGGATTCTTGGATGCTGATTATGCTGGTGACAAGGTTGATCGCAAGTCCACATTAGGCACATGTCACTTTCTGGGACGATCTCTTGTTTGTTGGTCTTCAAAGAAGCAGAACTTTGTATCTCTCTCCACTGCTGAATCTAAATACATTGCAGCTGGATCTTGCTGTGCTCAGCTTCTCTGGATGAAGAAAACTCTCAAGGACTATGGTATCCATCTAAATAATGTGCCTCTCTACTACTACAATGAGAGTGCCATCAAGATTGCAAACAACCCAGTTCAGCACTCGAAGACAAAGCACAATTGAAATTCGTCATCACTTTCTCAGAGATCATGTTATGAAGATATTGACATCATTCACGTCAAGATAGAAGAGCAGTTGGCTGATATCTTCACAAAGCCCTTGGATGAGAAAAGGTTTTGCAAGTTGCGGTGTGAGCTAAATATCTTGGAATCCTCAAATGTCATGTGATTAGGCACACATCCTAACACTTATGCATTTTGATGACTTAGATGTGCAACACACGAAGTAATGTATATCTTCAATCAATGAAGACATACACTCTAAGTGTGAATACATTAATGTGGAATTTGACTTCGGAGCGCCACGATAATTGTGCGCCGTGTCTGGGTCTAGTACTTCCTATACGGTGGGTAACGCCACCACCAAACTTTTGTTTGAAGTGTTTCTCTTGGCGTCATGTTTGCAAAGTCTTCGTATTTGATTTATCTTCACCCCTGGCTTATATTCAAGTTTATCTTCATTCAGTTGATTTGGCTTTATACTAGTTATATACAAAATTGTGTTCTGTCCTCTACAGCATTCACTTATAGCTATGGCGTCGTGTTGAATCTTTTGAACTAAGTGAATGTGATCGGACCCTAACCTATCTATGCTTCTACCTCAACTCTATCTATCCAAATCATATGCATTCTATTGAAAACTGTTGATTGTCTTCACTGAGACCTTGTCAGCTGAAGTCAATCTGACAAACATTTATATCTGTTTTTAATGCTATATCCTTTTTGCCTGAAAGCCGGAGAATTCGGAACGACCACCCCGACAATCGAGGCGTGCGTGGGAACATGGAACACCTTCCAAGGTGTTGCATGCTTGCCACGTGTCCTTTAGATGTGAACCGCCAGGGGCAACTGCGTAATTGCGTTGTGACGTCTCTTTCCTTATAAATACCCGTCACATCTCGGTCAAAAATTCTTCTTCCACCTCGCCACCTCTCGCAAACCCTAGCGCCTCCGCTAGCTCTTGACGACGCCGGCGACGAAGCGCTTAGCTACCGCAACTTCTTCGACGCCGTCCTCACGCCGGCCGCGGACCTCATCCTCTCCGCCGTTGCCGTAGGTGTCCTCCGTCGGCAAGTTAGGGCATGGAAGATTGAACTGCTCGGCCTCCAACTTCACTCCGTCTAGGAGTTCTTTGTGTGGTAATTAAAATTCACTTTTTACCATCTTTTCAATCTGATAGATTCATCCTTCTTTACCAAAAGTGGTTTCTAGATCTCCAATGTTGAATCTATCTCATTCTACATCTCATACTCCGCCTAGTCTATTCACTTATGCTTCTTTACAAGTTAGATTCCTCACTTGTACTTATTCCTGGATTCGTACAAATCTGGAACCAACTCACATCAAATAAGTGAATGTCTTCGCGTTATGAGGTCAATGTCTTCAAACTGATTTATCTTCAAAATCTTCTAAGAATGCATATGACCTCTTCCCCTTACCTCGCACCTCTAATGCTGTCATAGGTACATGTCCATGGGAGAATCCCTTGGTTCTCATAGTCTTCATTCGTCTGCAGAATTCTTACAGAGTCACATCAGTTCTCCTGAAGCCAGTTCTTGTCTGACCAGCCGTCTGAAGCCTTTGCAAGTACTGAAGCCTTTCAGATTAAGCTTCATGGACAGTGAGAAGTCAGCAAGAAAGGGAGGCAGACAGCGCCATGGGAACACTTCCAAGGATTTGCCTCCAGATTTGCACGAGTTGTACAAGACAGACCCTGAGGAAACCTATACAGGTCGCAAGAATCGAATCCAGTGGATTCGAAGATATTGGGCAGAGGAATGGTTCAAATACCATTTCGTCACAGAAGAGTATGCAGAGAAGAATGCCATCAAGGGACCCTGGGGAGATATTGTATACAAAAATCTTCAACCCCAGTACCTTCCTGAAGCCATTCAACGAGAATTATATCCGTGCATGGTTCGCGGACCGCAGCCAAAGAATGTTGACCCTTTTTCTCTGCTATGCTGCCGTGAAGACCATCTGTTCAAGCGCAACTACCAGTTCGCCAAAGACTCAGCTGCGAAGAACAAGAAGGCTTTAGGACTTGACTTCAACCCTGGTCCTTCTTCACCTCGGGAAGATGACACCCGTGAAGCCAATGAGAACAGGATCGGCCCCTTCTACAACCTTGCAGGCCTCATCACACACATTGTTGTCCAAGGTGCAAAAGTGGATCATTCAGATGATGGTGCTGACACTGATGATGCTCCAGCTCCTACTCCTAAGCCGCAGAAGCAAAAGAAAGCTAAGGCTTTAAAATCATTTGCTGCTCCAAAATCTTCTCGAGTGAAGCCATTGGCAACTGCTTCGCCTGCTCCCAGTAACACCTCTGAAGATCTCTCTCGCATCTCCAAGAAGCGCGAGAAGCCACAGAGGAAAACTGTTCAAAGATCCAGTTAAGCACTGACACCAGCTGCAGTTCTGAGGAACAAATCTGAAGCCATTGATCTGTCGTCAGATGAAGAGTCTGGTAACGATGCTCTTGAGCAGCTGATTAAGAGCAAGCAAGAGGCGGAGATCTTCAATGATCTGCCCCTCTTCAATGTGAACATCTTGGACAATTTCATTGATGAGTGGTTCGACAATCAACATCTCAGTTTTGACGATCTTCAACTCCCCATTGGCATCAGCATCGCCTTCCAAGGCGCAATTGCTCCTGAGCTGGCTCTGGCTCAGCAAATTGTTGAATTGAAGAACAAGATTGACTTTGAGAAAGAGCAGTTCAAGAAGCATGTGGCCAAGCTTAGTGTGGCTGATGTTCAGAAATTCAAGCTGATACTAAATGACCACAAGGAGGCGTTTCGTAAGAAACACGAAGAAGACAAAGGTTCAAGAGAGCGCATGAAAAATCTTGCTGCCAAGTGTGTTCAAGCTTATGACGAAGCTGAGAAGCGCAAGGCTCTTGGGCGTCCTGGCATTGACCCAAATATGGCTGCCAAAAAGAAGAAGAAGTCTACTATGGCCCCAACTGAACCTCCAAGGCGAGAAGAACCTCACATTGTCTTCCCTGCCAGCATGACAGGCTCAAAGCCTAAGGTCCCCACAGTGGCTTCAGAACAGAAGAAAACCAAGGCAGCTGAAGCCGAAGCCAGGAAGCGAAAAATCGAGAGCTCCGCTGATGATGCACCACCCCCCAAGAAAAGAAAAACCAAGAAGAGAGATCGGGCTGCTCCCATATAGCCCCTTGTTGTCGAACCCATTGCTTTTGCTCATCCTGACCCTGAAAATCAAGAGCGTCAGTAGATAGTTCATGAGTCTGCTTCCACAAAGGCTCCTGAAGCTCAAGAAGTTCCAGTCATTGACCCCATCGCGACTGAAGACATTGGTCCTCACGACAATGTAGAAGATGATGAAGTCCTTCCTTAGATTGAGCGCCCAACGGTATCATTACTTGTTCTCACGAACAGCAAGCTCATCAGTATTGGTCGTCCTTTGACGCCAATCTCCCAGGATGCCTCATGGGCTGATCGCCCCCAACCAACAACTCCTAGTCAAGATTCACCAAGTACACCTCGTCATCCACCAGCGTAAGTCACCAGTCCGCTGGTGAATGATGATAACTACATGGAGACCACACCCTCGCCAAAGGCGTCGCCCGTGTTTCAACGGCTTCGCAAAGGTCTAAGGCCCTCTATCTCCATGACTACCATCACAGAAGAAGACTCGAACCAGTCCAGCTCAGTGGCACGTCAAGTGTTCCCTGAAGATAATCCTTCTGTGATAGTTCCAGTGTCTGAAGCTAATGCTTCTGAAGACAATCCTGCTGCATCAGCCGATGAAAGACAAGAAGAAGAAGAGTGTGTTGCTACTCCCCCTACCACCCAAGAAGTTGTTCTCGAGGAGAACGTGTCTATGCCCGACCCTCCAGCTACTCAAGTGGAGGTTGAGAATCCTAAGGCGGCGACTAACAACACTACTGAAGCTAATGACGTTGTCATGGCTGAACACAATGTGGCACCTGCAATAAACACTGTGCATGAAGCCAATGATGCACCTGCCACTAATGTGCAGCCTGATGCCATTGCCAATGCCTCTGCTCCTGTCCCGCCTCCAAGGCCTCATACCATTGAGCAAGCATGCTATCAAGGCAAGCTGGTCACAGTGAGATGGCCAATTCTGGTTCCTCTGCCTGCTCCCGGCCCTCAATTTGATTATCATGTGGAGCACCGGCCACAGGTTCAGAAGCCAAAGCCCAGATTGCCACAGTTTCCAGGTATTGCATCAGCACCAGGCTCATTCAATGTCAACGGCTTCATTGCACACAACACCTTCTTTGATAACGCCAAGAACCCATATTCCAAGCCAAGAATATCATCAGATCGGTTCTAGAGTTATCAGCAGCGCAACTACTACTCTTGCATTCTATAAAATCAAGAGCGCATATTTCCTCATATGCGTCTGGATTCTGAAGCCATTGTTGGCCTGCCCTGCTTAGAAGAAGCACTTGACTGTTTCTGAGATGTAGGCCTGCTCCAGTTTGTTACTAATAAGGAGCATTGGAATGAAGAGCTTCTGCTACAACGTTATGCAACTCTCCACATTCGCGGCTACAACAGGGATCCAACGACATGGGTCCTTGAGTGGATGACAGGCAATGTCCATCATGAAGCCAAAGCCTTTGATCTCATTGAGCTTACCGTCCTTTCCACTCCAGGAAAACTGTATGAACCTGGTTGTCAGCTTCACCGCGATGCATTGGAGAGCATCTTTCAGAAGCCAGAGCCCAACATGAGCCAAATGCTAAGTATGATGAAGCCACTGCCCCAGGAGCTGAATATCCCAAGGAATTCTTTGTTGAAGACCTAGAGTATCTGCCCCGCACCATCTGTCACATCATTAGGCGAACTCTATGGCCCATCAAAGGGCATTCCTCCTCAGCAAAGCTTGAAGGTGCAATGAAGACATTGGTCTTCTATATTCTCAATGGCAAAAGCTTCAACACTCAGGATTTCTTCATTCGCCAATTTGCTGCATCTGGATCTGACATATTTGGTCTGAAGTTTTATGTTCATTGGATTATGCATCTGATCAAGCTTCAGTCTGCCATTGACTATCAGCCCTCTGCGCGCAACCATCTCATATTTCTACCAGAGGTTGATATGTCCATTGAAGCCATTTACCCAGAGCCTGCCAAGGAAGCACTATATCTTCACAATGCAGATCGTCAGAGCTTTTCCCAGCATGTTGTAGGTGTTCAGGTTGCTTCTCGTGTTTATCCTCTGGCCGGCAACACTCGCCGTGCATGCACTGAAGCCACAGAAAGCACTATTGCTCCAAGGCCTCGGAAGGAATCTCGTGTGCTCAATGACTGAGAGCTTCTCGTGGCCTTGCATCAGAAACATGACAAGCATCACTACTGGATGAAGCGTCAAATGCAAAGCCTCTTGGTGGATGTCAATCGCATCCGCAATCTTGCCACCAAGAATGCCTTTGTCACTCATGAAACCTGTCGGAGGTCCTGGAAGAGTGAGACATTGCTAAGTGCTGAAGCTGATCTTCAAGACGATGGCTTCACTGAGAGATTCAAGTTCGACTTAACTCCTCCCAGGAATGTTGTCTTACGTCGAACCCCGTATCTTGAAGATTCAGAGTACTCCTCCTCCACAGCAAATGTAAATGCCGGAGTCTTGGATGAAGCAGATGATGCTACCTCACCACCTCCAACCTCAGCGCGTGTCGACACTGCACCAAGTTCTTCTGCACCACCAAACCTCAACGACGACCCTGCTACTTCACCTACTCCTCATGGGAACGAGTAGAGACTATGTCTTCAAACCTTTTTGGTCCTTACTAACAAAAGGGGGAGAACCATATGTTGATAGTCCTCAAGTGGGTCCATATGGGTGGTTGATATACTTTTTTCCTAGTGCTTACAACTCTCGCTTTTGATACATTTGGTTCTTTGAGTTGTACCACTTGAACTTGATGTTCGTCTGCTACCTTTTCTGCTATTCTATGATGGACGATAAATTCCGCATATGCGATGATAAATCCCGCATGAAGTCATTTCGTAGACGTCCATTTTTCATTATGCATGTCATTATCCTTGTATATCTGTTCATGCATGATGTATTGTCTTCATATGGTGAAGAGGATCTCCACAAGTACAACCTGCCATGTGCATTTGCATTCCAACGCAAAACATTTATATGCACATCTTCAGGGGGAGCCTTTTTGCCATCTATGAAGACAATATCTTAATCCTTTACAATTTCACATACTTTTATCCCTGTTGAAAACTTTAACCAGTTTGTCATCAATCACCAAAAAGGGGGAGATTGTAAGCGCATCTAGTGCCACCCCTAGTTGGTTTTGGAGTATTGACGACAAACCTGGTTGAGGAACTAATGTGTTTGTGAGAATTGCAGGATAACACAGGTAGTAGTCCCTCATTGATTCAGTTTACCTACCGGAGATGACCCCTAAAATGTGTGAAGACATTGAAGACAATGGTGGTCTGTGAAGCCATTCACGTTGAAGACTATGACACGAGAAGACATTGAGTGAAGACTATGGAGCGCGAAGACTTAGTTGTTTCGTTGTTTCTTTTTCTTCTTTGTTGAGTCATAGGAACCACCGCACTGTTAAGTGGGGTCCAAGTGAACAAAGTCAGAGTGACTGAAGTGATGCTCAACCAAATCCTATGTCTTCGAGCAAAGACGTTGAGAGCAAATCTTATCCAGAGTCGGATGAGTCAGCTTTATTTGTAGCCCAAATCAAGCTGCCGCGTGTGTTTGAAATCTGACTGTTGCGACACATGTTAGTTCCTTAGTAACCTAGGGTCATTTCAGAAAAATCAGGTCGGGTTGCCCAGTGGCTATAAATAGCCCACCCCCTACACCATAAATTGGTGGCTGCTCAGAGTTAGTACACGGCTTTTGTGATTTGAGAGCAACCCACCGCTGAAGCTTTCGAGAGAGAATCCTTGCGAGGACAAAGCCCAAACCACCCAGAGCCCAAAGAGTGTTTGGCATCACTGAAGTCTTTCTGTCCGCGTGATCTGAAGATTTGTTACACTTGAGGACTGTGAATCCTCTAGCCTGTTAGGCGTCGCATTCTGAGCATCCAAGATCCATTGTGGATTGCCGATGAACGAAGTCTGTGAAGGTTCGGAAGTCTACCTTGAAGACTTACCAGAGTGATTGGGTGGGGACTAGGTGTCCCTAGCTCAAGTGGAATAAGGTGAAGACGTGGTCTTCTGAGTTGAATCTCAGCCTCCCTAACCAGACGTACAGTTTTCAAAGCAACTGGAACTGGTCGAACAATTCCCTGTCCTTCTGAAGCCACTGGTTCTATCTCTTACTTCTCTTTACTTACTATTTGTCTTCATGAAGTCATTGCCTGCTTGCATTATCTGTTTGATTTCACTGTGTAACTACCTGTTCTGATTGGCTTCATACTATCTTCCATCCTGATCTTCACTACCTAGCTGCTATTAGTCTTCATGATTTCACTTCATTGAATACTTGACTATGGCTTGTCTACTATAGTCTACCTTCCGCTGCATTCGAATAGTGTTGTTTCTATTGTTTGTCTTCGAAACTCCCACGTTTTGAAGACTTTCATAAAAATCGCCTATTCACCCCCCCTCTAATTGATAACTAGCCCTTTCATGATGTTACTTGTTGTTCTGAAAACCCTAAGAAACACCTTCCCTACCAATGTGAGTTTAGTGATAATGGAATCACATCTTCATATGCTAAGGGTGTTTATAATTACTATGATGTTCAACAAATTGAACAATTTGTTGCTTTTAAGGGTTCTTATGAAATTGCTTTTTTGATTGAAAAGTATGATGCTACTCTTTACAAATCTGAAAATTTTCCCATACTTAAATATTGTTATGATAATTATGCTTCTAATGCCTATGTTAAACCATATATTGAGGACTCCTCTGATTTCCACGAAGAGAATAATATTTTGCAGGAGTCTATGGAAGAAGGAATTGATGAAACTGTGAGCTCATTGGATGAAAAAGATGAGGAGGAGAGCGAAGAACAAAAGGAGGAAGAGCGGATTGATCACTCGTGCCCACCTTCTAATGAGAGTAACTCTTCAACTCATACATTGTTTAATTTCCCTTCGTCCTTACCGAAGGATGATTGCTATGATGATTGTTATGATCCCGTTGATTCTCTTGAAATGCCCCTTTTTGATGATGCTTGCTATGCTTGTGGCCATGGTGCCAATATGAATTATGCTTATGGAGATGAACTTGCTATAGTTCCTTATGTTAAACATGAAATTGTTGCTATTGCACCCACGCATGATAGTCCTATTATCTTTTTTAATTCTCCCTACTACACTATATCGGAGAAGTTTGTCCTTATTAAGGATTATATCGATGGGTTGCGTTTTACTACTACTACACATGATGATTTTGATAGATATAATATGCATGTGCTTGCTGCTCCTACTTGCAATTATTATGAGAGAGGAACTATATCTCCACCTCTCTATGATTCCAAAACGATAGAATTTTAAGAAACTGCTTATACTATGCATTGGCCTTTACTATGTGTGCATGAATTGTTCTTTTATGACATGCCGATCCATAGGAAGAGAGTTAGACTTCGTTGTTGCATGATATATGTTACTTTGTGCTCACTACTAAATCACAAATCATTGTTAATTAAAATTGGCTCTGATATACCTTGGGATCCAGGTGGATCCATTACTTGAGCACTATATGCCTAGCTTAATGGCTTTAAATAAAGCGCTGCCAGGGAGACAACCTGGAAGTTTTAGAGAGTCATTTATTTCTGTTGAGTGCTTTTATATAGTCTAAAAACAAAAAAAATAAAGAGGGGAACCCGAAACTTTTTCAAAAAGAAAAGTGAAAGTGAGAGAGATAAGCAATGTTAAAGTGGGAGCTAGCCTTGAACTTAGTTCATGCTCACGGAAACTTTGTGAATCTTAATTACAGAAACTTTTCAACAAAACTAATTATCCCCTTGTACAATTCCATTGTATTATAAAAATAATGTGCCAAGGTTTGCCTTTAGGATGTTTAGATTGCTTGTTGGTTTGTGCGGTGCAGGACAGAAACTTTGGCTGTAGTGCGCGATTTTACCTTTTTTACTGGAACCTCAAACGGTTCTGATTCTTTTTGCACTGTCTTTCTATACAATTTTTTATGTTTCCTAATTTTGGCAGAATTTTTGGGGTACCAGAAGTATGGTGAATGTTCAGATTACTAAAGATTGTTCTGTTTTTGATAGAATCTGTTTTTGATGCATAATTTGCTTGTTTTGATGAAACTATCAATTTCTATCAGTGGATTAAGCCATGGAAAAGTTATACTACAGTAGACACAATGTAAAAACAAAATATGAGTTGGTTTTCAACAGTACTTAGAGTAGTGATCTGCTTTATTATACTAACGGATCTTACCAAGTTTTCTGTTGGAGTTTTGTGTGGATGAAGTGTTCGAAGATCGAGGAGGTCTCGATGTGAGAATAAGGAGGAGAGGAAAGAGCTCAAGCTTGGGGATGCCCAAGTCACCCCAAGTAAATATTCAAGGAGACTCAAGTGTCTAAGCTTGGGGATGCCCTGGAAGGCATCCCCTCTTTCTTCAACAAGTATCGGTATGTTTTCGGATTCGTTTCGTTCATGCGATATGTGCAAATCTTGGAGAGTCTTTTGCATTTAGTTTTCACTTTTAGTTTATGCACCATGCTGGTATGAGATAGTCCTTGTATGATTTATAGAATGCTCATTGCATTTCACTTAAATCTTTTGAGTATGGCTTTATAGAATGCTTCATGTGCTTCACTTATATCATTGGAAATTTGGATTGCGTGTTTCTCTTCACATAGAAAACCGCCATTTGTAGAATGCTCTTTTGCTTCACTTATATTTGTTAGAGTGTGGGCATATATTTTGTAGAAATAATTAAACTCTCTTGCTTCACTTATATCTATTTAGAGAGATGAAACGAATTGTTCATTCACATGGTTAGTCATAAAATCCTACATAAAACGTGTAGATCACTGAATATGATATGCTTGATTCCTTGCATTAGTTTTGCTATATAGAGATGATAATATGTGGGAGGTTCTAGTAGATGGTTGTGTTTAGTAAGAATATTGGTTTTAAGGTTTGTGATTCCCGAAGCATGCACGTATGGTCTCCTAACTATGTAACCAAATTGGCGCCCATTTTATTTTGATTGTTTATCTTTGCGTGAAGGTCGGGGGCGTGATATGGTTAAGTCCTACCAACCTCCCCCCAAGGAGCATGCGTAGCAGTACTTTCCTTCGAGATCTAATAAACTTTTGCAATAATTATATGAGTTCTTTATGACTAATGTGAGTCCATGGATTATACGCACTCTTACCCTTCCATCATTGCTAGCCTCTTCGGTACCCTGCATTGCCCTTTGTCACCTCGAGAGTTGGTGCAAACTTCGTCGGTGCATCCAAAACCCCGTGATACAATAGGCTCTATCACACATAAGCCTCCTTATATCTTCCTCAAAACAGCCACCATACCTACCTATTATGGCATTTCCATAGCCATTTCGAGATATATTGCCATGCAACTTCCATCATCATCATATACATGACTTGAGCATTCATTGTCATATTGCTTTGCATCATCGTAAGACAGCTAGCATGATGTTTTCATGGCTTGTCCGTTTTTTGATATCTTTTCTATGCTAGATCATTGCACATCCTGGTACATTGCCCGAGGCATTCATATAGAGTCATATTTTGTTCTAGTATCGAGTTGTAATATTGAGTTGTAAGTAAATAAAAGTGTGATGATCATCATTATTAGAGCATTGTCCCAGTGAGGAAAGGATGATGGAGACTATGATTCCCCCACAAGTCGGGATGAGACTCCGGACTTTATGAAAAATAAAACAGGCCAAAGAAGCCCACCCAAAAAAATGAGAGAAAAAGAGAGAAAGGGCAATGTTACTATCCTTTTACCACACTTGTGCTTTAAAGTAGCACCATGTTCTTCATATAGAGAGTCTCTTGAGTTATCACTTTCATATACTAGTGGGAATTTTTCATTATAGAACTTGGCTTGTATATTCCGATGATGGGCTTCCTCAAATGCCCGACGTGTTCATGAGCAAGTAAGTTGGATGCACACCCACTTAGTTTTCAGTTTGAGCTTTCATACACTTATAGCTCTAGTGCATCCGTTGCATGGCAATCCCTACTCCTCGCATTGACATCAATTGATGGGCATCTCCATAGCCCGTTGATTAGCCACGTCGATGTGAGACTTTCTCCCTTTTTGTCTTCTCCACACAACCTCCACCATCATACTCTATTCCACCTGTAGTGCTATATCCATGGCTTGCGCTCATGTATTGTGTGAGGGTTGAAAAAGTTGAAGCGCGTTAAAAAGTATGAACCAATTGCTTGGCTGACACCTGGATAGGCATGAGGGGTACCCTGTGTTAAGAAAAGGGAGCATACAAGACTATATGATTTTGTAGGGATAACGTTCTATAAGCATTGATATTTTGAGAGCCATGATTGTTTGTTGGGATACCTGAGTATTATTGTTTTAATGTCAAATGATAGACTATTGCCTTGAATCACTCGTGTCTTAATATTCATGCTATGATTAGATTACATGATCAAGATTATGCTAGGTAGAAAAATTATCTTTTTATCATTTACCTACTCGAGGACGAGCAGGAACTAAGCTTGGGGATGTTGATATGTCTCCGTCGTATCTATAATTTTTTATTGTTCCATGCCAATATTATTGAACTTTCATATACTTTTGGCAACTTTTTATACTATTTTTGGGACTAACATATTGATCCAGTGCCCAGTGCCAATTCCTGTTTGTTGCATGGTTTATGTTTCGCAGAAACACCATATCAAATGACAGGATAAAAATGGACGGAGAATATTTTTGGAATATTTATGATTTTTGGGAAAAAAATCAATGCGAGATGGTGCCCGAGGGGGCCACGAGGCAGGGGCGCGCCCTAGGGGCTGGGCATGCTCCTGACCCTCGTGGGCACCCCGTAAGGCGGTTGATGCTCTTATTTTGCCGCAAGAAAGCTTTTTCGGAGAAAAATGTTGGTGAAGGTTTCAATCCAATCGGAGTTACGGATCTCCGGATATATAAGAAACGGTGAAAGGGCGGAATCTGAGAACGCAGAAACACAGAGAGACAGAGAGACAGATCCAATCTCAGAGGGGCTCTCACACCTCTCATGCCATGCAGACCATGGACCATAGGGGAAAACCTTCTCCCATCTAGGGAGAAGGTAAAGGAAGAAGAAGAAGAAGGGGGGCTCTCTCCCCCTCGCTTCCGGTGGTGCCGGAATGCCGCCGGGGCCATCACCATCACTGCGATCTACACCAACACCATCATCATCTTCACCAACATCTCCATCACCTCCCCCCTCCTATCTATAGCGGTCCACTCTCCCGCAACCCGCTGTACCCTCTACTTGAACATGGTGCTTTATGCTTCATATTATTATCCAATGATGTGTTGCCATCCTATGATGTCTGAGTAGATTTTGGTTGTCCTATCGGTAATTGGTGAATTGCTATGATTGGTTTAATTTTCTTGTGGTTATGTTGCTGTCCTATGGTGCTCTCCGTGTCGCTCAAGCATGAGGGATTCCCACTGTAGGGTGTTGCAATACGGTCATGATTCACTTATAGTGGGTTGCTTGAGTGACAGAAGCATAAACCCGAGTAAGGGGTTGTGGCGTATGGGATAAAGGGGACTTGATGCTTTAATGATATGGTTGGGTTTTATCTTAAGGATCTTTAGTAGTTGCGGATGCTTGCTAGAGTTCCAATCATAAGTGCATATGATCCAAGAAGAGAAAGTATGTTAGCTTATGCCTCTCCCACATAAAACTTGCTATAGGTCTAGTAAAGTAGTCAATTGCTTAGGGACAATTTCACAACTCCTACCACCACTTTTCCACAGTCGCTATATTTACTTTACTGCTTCTTTATCTAAACAGCTCCTAGTTTATATTTATGTGCTCTTTATTAGCTTGCAAACCTATCCAACAACACCTACAAAGTACTTCTACTTTCATACTTGTTCTAGGTAAAGAGAACGTTAAGCATGCATAGAGTTGTATCGGTGGTCGATAGAACTTGAGGGAATATTTGTTCTGCCTTTAGCTCCTCATTGGGTTCGACACTCTTACTTATAGAAATAGGCTACAATTGATCCCCTATGCTTGTGGGTTATCAAGGGTCCTATTGCAGAGGCCTACATTGCTACAGAAGCGTTGAAATTCTGCTCAAAATACATTGAAACTGTTGATCAGCTTAGTGAAGAGGTGGGTGAAGACAATCCCGGGCTCAATGTTTTCGATTGTTTTGTTCGAGTTACAGGGAAGAGTCGACAAGACGAAAAACCTAAAGATTTGGAAAAAATGGTTTGGTATGTGTTGAATAACTGTCCTGAGTTTCTACCTTATATCGAGTAAGTGCTAAGTACTGCAGCTTATACATCATAATCTACTAAACTTGCAGCACATTCTTATATATTTAGATGTTTGATGCGATCACTATGTTATGCAACATCTACAAAAAGGAGTTACTGCCGCAAAATCCAAGAAACATTGACAAACTAGTTATGGCAGGATTTGCGAAATGGTTCAAGAGCCATGTAAGCTTTTGAATAGCATTGTCAATTTGTTTAATATATTGAGTACATAAGATGACCAGCTTGTCTATTTTCTAACCATAGGTTAAGAAGATCAAGGAGGATGGTCAGGCAGTTAATGATGCCATTTACGCACTAGCAATGGGTCCTGATACTCGGGTAAGACATTATGAATGTTGCATTGTTGAAGTTGTGCGCCACAACACCCGTGCATGCGATGAAGGCGGGAAGACACAAAACAGTGACATCATGAGCATGGATATATAAGTACGGCAAAGAGATAACGGAAATGTATGCTAAAATAATAAACATTGTTCAGTTGCAGTACATCTCCAGTTTTGAGGTTGATCGGTGTGTGGTTCTGTTGTGTTGTCGTTGGTATAACCTGTTTTCCAGGATCACAAAACCTAGAGCTAATGATTATTTCAAATCCATCAATGTGAAGGCGGCGTACCAGACCTACAAGCCTTTTATTTTGGCAAATCAAGGAACACATATATTTTTCTTGGAAGACACATTTGCACGTAGCGATGACTGGAGAGTATTGCAAAGGTTTGAGAAGAGGAATTCGTTTAATGAAGTTGCACAACAAGATGATGCTTACACTGCTCCTGATGTAGAAGATTCCACTGATGTTCCTAATATCTTTGAGAACCATCACGTCAATGACGCCGGCGAAAAGATTACCTATCGGGCTGTGGACATACGAGAGTTGATCAATAAGACACCAATGTTTGAGGACATTGAGGATTAAGAAGAAGATGACAGTGGGGGGATTACGCTTCAGACTGATACACATGGTGAATATGTTGACACTGCTACTGCGGATGATGATTAGATTGCTTTTGTCGTATTTGCCTGTGAGAAGACGTTTTTTTATCTACTATGTGAAATTGTGTTTGCTATGACAACTGAAACCTGATGAAGTTGTTGTTAAGTATTTTGCTGTGAGAACAACACTTACTATGTATGTTGATTTGTGTTTGGTGATTGTATGACGACTAAAACATGATGAGATTGTTGTTTAGTTGTAATCATATTTGGCTGTGAAACTTGTATTTGATGACATAGTTTGTCGTTGGACTGCAATTTGCTTGACGTCTTTGAATGGGAACAAAGTTGACCCAACAGGGCCTTTGCTAATTTATTTATTTATTAGCAAAAGGGCCTCTGTTATTTATTTATTTATGAGCAAAACGGGATACCCCCCGATTTCCATTAATAGAAATCATTAGATGTTGACAACACTGCGCCCAGCCTGCTAAACAAGTTTCAATCATTACTAGTTTCAGCAAAGTGTTCATGTCATAGCCACTGAATACATCACGAGTGCTACATACACTGCAAATAAAGAGACAATCATCCTACAGAGCACGTTGATTTTTCCCATTATCTTCACAAGCTCTTTCATCTCCTCATTGCTGTCAAGGCCGTTCAGCAGCTGTTGCTTGGCCATGATCAAAGGAACTGCATGTTTAACCTTCTGCTATGCATCTTCCTCTTCTGTCGTTCCTTCAGTTACTTGTCCAACACCCCAACCTGCTAGTATTGGGATTCCTCGGCTAACCAAATAATCAGTGTAGTTGCATTCCCCCACATCAGCAACTTCCCACAAATCCAAATCACATGAATCTTCCCTTTTCTGCACGAATCAAATTGGAAGATCATCAACCAAACTATTAAAAAAATCAGCAATTGAATGCAGCGGAACAACACTTAAACACATTATTACCCCATGATTCACGCATTTGTAGAAGACTCGGCCAGGGTTGAGGATTGCGGTTGAAACACGACGGATGACTGTGCGTGATTTGCTGCAGTGGCACCACACCAACGGTAGCGGGTTGCGATGAGCAACCGGCTGCAGTCCGTGTGCCGACGGGGGAGGCGGCTTGGCGCATATCTGGTTGTTGCCTGTTGAAGAGCAAGTGGACGAGCCGCCAGCAGATATGGTTGCTGCGGCCATAGCTTCTGATGCTAGGAAGAGTAAGTAGAGAAGAGGAGGACCGAACGTTGGATATGTCAGTTTCATTACTTGTAGAGTAGCATAGCACCACATATAGTCATAGTCTAGGTTTGGAGTCGAACTAGCTACAGGAGCATGTCTCTCTTTTTTCTAAAACTTAGCAATGTCTCTTTCCTGGTACACTAGCTTGTTCTGTACGCCTTCTCAAGTCTTTGATTTTCTTTTCTATTTTGCGGGGAAGGAAGGAGGATAAAATTGAGGGTTGCTGGACTCCAACCCAAGACCTCTTTGTTGAAAACCAAGGTTGCTAGTCACTTATGTGGCGAACATTCCCTGGGAGGAGGACGACAAACGAACGCATTTTCCTCACAGTTTTAGTTGTGACGCAAGATCAAACGGTCATAGTTTCAGGAATGTTATCTGGAGAACGAGCCCAGTTTTTCTTTTCTTCCTATATATAAAAAAGTACGCTACTTGGTGTCGGCTGCTACGTCTTGAGCTTGCGTTGGTTTACCTTGAAGAGGAAATGGTGATGCAGCAATAGTAGCCTAAGTATTTCCCTCGGTTTTTGAAAACCAAGGTATCAATCAAGTAGGAGGCTTCTCAAAAGTCCCATGCACCTACACAAATAAACAAGAACTCGCAACCAACGCAATAAAGGGGTTGTCAATCCCTTCAAGGCCACTTGCGAATGTCAGATCTGATAGAGATAATATGATAAGATAAATATTTTTTTGATATTTTATGATATAGATTGGAAAAGTAAAGATGCAAATAAAAGTAGATTGAAATCTTATACGATTAGAGATAGACCCGGGGGCCATAGGTTTCACTAGTGGCTTCTCTCAAGACAACATAAGTATTACGGTGGGTGAACAAATTACTGTCGAGCAATCGATAGAAAAGCGAATAATTATGAGATTATCTAGGCATGATCATGTATATAGGCATCACGTCCGTGACAAGTAGACCGACTCCTACCTGCATCTACTACTATTACTCCACACATGGACCGCTATCCAGCATGCATCTGGAGTATTGAGTTCATAAAGAACAGAGTAACGCATTAAGGAAGATAACATGATGTAGAGGGACAAACTCATGCAATATGATATAAACCCCATCTTTTTATCCTCAATGGCAACAATACCATATGTGCCTTGTTGCCCCTGCTGTCACTGGGAAAGGACACTGCAAGATTCAACCCAAAGCTAAGCACTTCTCGGAGAGGCCTTGGAGATGATGTAGAGGCCCTCCGTGATCGATTCCCCCTCTGGCGAAGCACCTGCGAAGGCTCCAAGATGGGATCTCGCGGATACAGAAGGTTACGGTGGTGGAAATAGTTTTTAATGGTCGCTTCTGATGTTTTCGCGGTACATGGGTATATATAGGAGGAAGAAGTAGGTCGGTGGACGCTCGAGGGGCCCACAAGGGTGGGGGGCGCGCCCAGCCCTAGGGGGCGCGCCGGGCACCCTCGTGGCCGCCTCCCTTGTTTCTTGACTTCCACTCCAAGTCCTCTGGATCACGTTTGTTCCAAAAATCACGCTCCCAAAGGTTTCATTCTGTTTGGACTCCGTTTGATATTCCTTTTCTTCGAAACACTGAAATAGGCAAAAAAAATAGCAATACGGGCTGGGCCTCCGGTTAGTAGGTTAGTCCCAAAAATGATACAAATGTGTAAAGTAAAGCCCATAAACATCCAAAACGGGTAATATAATAGCATGGAACAATCAAAAATTGTAGATACGTTGGAGACGTATCAAGCATCCCCAAGCTTATTTGCTGCTCGTCCTCGAGTAGGTAAATGATAAAAACAGAATTTTTGATGTGGAATGCTACCTAGCATAATTCTCAATGTAATTTCCTTTATTGTGGCATGAATGTTCAGATCCAAATGATTCAAAAAAAAAGTTCATATTGACATAAGAAATAGTAATACTTCAAGCATACTAATCAAAGCAATCATGTCTTGTCAAAATAACATGGCTAAAGAAAGTTTATCCCTACAAAATCATGTAGTTAGGCTATGCTTCATTTTCGTCACACAAAAATGCTCCCATCTTTTACACCCCCGATGACAAGCCAAGCAATTGTTTCATACTTAAACAATCTTAAACTTTTTGAACTTTCATGCAATACATGAGCGTGAGCCATGTATATAGCACTATGGGTGGAATAGAATATGATGATGGAGGTTGTGTGGAGAAGACAAAAAAAATAAAGTCTCACATTGACGAGGATAATCAACGGGCTATGGAGATGCCCATCAATCGATGTCAACATGAGAAGTAGGGATTGCCATGCAACGGATGCACTAGGGCTATAAATGTATGAAAGCTCAACAAAATAAACTAGTGGGTGTGCATCCAACTTGCTTGCTCACGAAGACCTAGGGCAATTTGAGGAAGCCCATCGTAGGAATATACAAGCCAAGTTCTATAATGAAGAATTCCCACTAGCATATGAAAGTGACAACATAAAAGACTTTCTATATGAAGAACCTGGTGCTACTTTGAAGCACAAGTGTGGAAAAATATAGTAACATTGCCCCCTTTTATTTTTATTTTTTTCTTTTTCTTTTTTCTTTTTTCTTTTTTCTTTTTTTTTGTTTTGGCCTTTTTTTTTCTTTGGCCTTTCTTTTTTTCTTTGGCCTTTTTTTTCTTTGGCCTTTTTTTCCTTTGCCCCCTATATGAATGCCTCCGGCGGTGTACCAGGATGGGCAATGAATCAAGAGTGACATGTATGAAAAATTATGCATGGTGGCTTTGCCACAAATATGATGTCAACTACATGATCATGCAAGGCAATATGACAATGATGATGTGTGTCATAATGTTTAACGGAACTATGAAAAAGTTGCATGGCAATATATCTCGGAATGGCTATGGAAATGCCATAATGGGTAGGTATGGTGGCTGTTTTGAGGAACATATAAGGAGGTTTATCTATGATAGAGCATATCGTATCACGGGGTTTGGATGCACCAGCAATGTTTGCACCGACTCTCAAGGTGAGAAAGGGCAATGCACGGTACGAAAGACGCTAGCAATGATGGAAGGGTGAGAGTACGTATAATCCATGGACTCATCATTAGTCATAAAGAACTCATATACTTATTGCAAAAATCTACAAGTCATCAAAAACCAAGCACTACGCGCATGCTCCTGGAGGGATAGATTGGTAGGAAAAGACCATCGCTCGTCCCCGACCGCCACTCATAAGGATGCACAATCTAAGAACACCTCGTGTTTCAAATTGTTACACAACTTTCACCATATGTGCATGCTACGGGACTTGTTAACTTCAACACAAGCATTCTTTAAATTCATAATCACCCAACTAGCATGACTCTAATATCACTACCTCCATATCTCAAAACAATTATCAAGTATCAAATTGATCGTAGCATCCAATTCACTTCCTATGATAGTTTTTATTATACCCAACTTGGATGCCCATCCTTCTAGGACCAATTTTATAACCATAGTACATACCATGCTGTTCTAAGAGACTCTCAAAATGATATAAGTGAAGCATGAGAGGTTAACAATTTCTACAAAATTATTCCACCGTCGTGCTCTAAAAGATATAAGTGAAGCACTAGAGCAAAAACTATCTAGCTCAAAAGATATAAGTGAAGCACATAGAGTATTATAATAAATTCCAATCAAGTGGGTTTCTACCAAAAGGTGTGTACAGAAAGGATGATTGTGGTAAACTAAAAAGAAAAGACTAATATCATACAAGATGCTCCAAGCAAAACACATATCATGTGGCGAATAAAAATATAGCTCCAAGTAAAGTTACCGATAAACGAAGACGAAAGAGGGGATGCCTCCCGGGGCATCCCCAAGCTTAGGATTTTGGCTATTCTTGAATATCTTGGGGTGCCTTGGGCATCCCCAAGCTTAGGCTCTTGCCACTCCTTATTCCATAGTCCATCAAATCTTTACCCAAAACTTGAAAACTTCACAACACAAAACTCAACAGGAAATCTCATAAGCTCCATTAGTGCAAGAAAGTAAAACCACCACATAAGGTACTGTAATGAACTCATTATTTATTTATATTGGTGTTAAAACTACTGTATTCCAAGTTCTCTATGATTCATACCCCTACATACTAGCCATAGATGCATCAAAATAAGCAAACAACACACGAAAAGCAAAATCTGTCAAAAACAGAACAGTTTGTAGCAATCTGTAACTCTCGAATACTTATGGAACTCTAAAAAATCCTACCAAAATAGTAAGTCCTGGGAAATTTTTATATTGATCTACAGCATGAAGAATCAACGCAAAAGCGCGGTTTTGTGAATTACCAAAATTATTTTCGTGCGTGCAAAGTTTCTGTTTTTTAGCAGAATCAAATTAACTATCACCATAGGTTATCCTATAGGTTCTACTTGGCACAAACACTAATTAAAACATGAAAACACATCTAAACAGCAGGTAGATGCAAAATTTATTACTAAACAGAAGCAAAAACTAAAAAAACTAAAATAAAATTGGGTTGCCTCCCAACTAGCGCTATCGTTTAACGCCCCTAGCTAGGCATAAAAGCGAGGATAGATCTAAGTAGTGCCATCTTTGGCACTCAATTCATAAGTATTTCGCATGATAGATTCATAAGGTAATTTGAATTTCTTACTTGGAAAGTGCTCCATGCCTTTCCTTAATGGAAATTGGAATCTAATATTCCCTTCCTTCACATCAATAATCGCACCAATCATTGGAAAGGTCTACCAAGAATAATAGGACATGAAAGATTGCAATCTATATCAAGAACGATAAAATCTACGGGCACCAAATTCCTATTTGCAATAATGAAAACATCATTGATCCTTCCCATTGGATTTTTAATGATGGAATCCGCAAGGTGTAAGTTTAAAGAGCAATCATGAAGATCAAGGAAACCTAGAATATCACATAAAGTTTTCGGAATCGTGGAAACACTAGCACCCAAATCACATAAAGCATAACACTCATGATCTTTATTTTTAATCTTTATAGTAGGTTCCCATTCATCGTTAAGTTTTCGAGGTATAGAAACTTCCAAATTAAATTTTTCATCATAAGATTGCATCAAGGCATCAACAATATGTTTGGTAAAAGCTTTATTTTGACTATAAGCATGCGGAGAATTCAAAACGGATTGCAACAAGGAAATACAATCTACTAAAGAACAAGTATCATAATTAAATTCCGTGAAATCCAAGATCTAAGAACTCTGAATCATTGGGACGCCTTTTAACTAAAGTGGGTTCAATGCTATTTAAAGTCTTGACCTCTCCAATCCCACTTTTACCAAAATTAGCATCAAGATCTAAGAACTCTGAATCATTGGGACGCCTTTTAACTAAAGTTGACTCATCTACAGTCCCATCATTATTAAGATTCATATTGCAAAACAAAGATTTAATAGGGGACACATCAATAACTTTTAGATCTTCATCATTATTTTCATGGAAACTAGAAGAACACACCTTTATAAAGCAATCTTTCTTAGCACGCAATCTAGCGGTTCTTTCCTTGCACTCATCAATGTAAATTCTCATAGCTTTGAGAGACACATTGATATCATGCTTAGGAAGAGTAGATCTAAGTTCCAAAGAATCAACTTCAAGCGAAAGTCTATCAATGTTCCTAGCCAAATCGTCAACTTTAAGCAATTTTTCTTCAAGCAAAACATTAAAATTCTTTTGAGAGATCATAAATTCTTTCACACTATTCTCAAAATCATAGGGCATCTTATTAAAATTACCATAAGAATTATTGTAAGGATTTCCATAATTATTAGAGGAATTACTAGGGAACGGTCTAGGATTAAAGTTTTCTCTATAAGCATTATTACCAAAATTATTCCTACCAACAAAATTCACATCCATAGATTCATTATTATTCTCAATCAAAGTAGACAAAGGAATATCATTGGGATCAATAGAAGCACTCTTAGTAGCAAACAATTTCATAAGTTCATCCATCTTTCCACTCAAAACATTAATTTCTTCTATAGCATGCACTTTCTTACTAGTAGATCTTTCGGTGTGCCATTGAGAATAATTAGCCATAATGTTATCAAGGAGTTTAGTAGCTTCTCCTAAAGTGATTTCCATAAAAGTGACTCCCGCGGCCAAATCTAAAAGATTTCTAGAAGCAAAATTCAATCCGGCATAAAAATTTTGTATGATCATCCATAAATTCAAACCATGAGTAGGGCAATTGCGAATCATCAATTTTATTCTTTCCCAAGATTGGGCAACATGCTCATGATCAAGTTGTTTAAAATTCATAATATCGTTCCTAAGAGTGATGATCTTAGCGGCAGGAAAATACTTAGAGATAAAAGTATCTTTGCACTTATTCCATGAATCAATACTATACTTAGGCAAAGACGAAAACCAAACTTTAGCATGATCTCTAAGTGAAAACGGAAATAACTTCAATTTAACAATATCATTATCCATATCTTTCTTCTTTTGCATCTCACACAAATCAACAAAGTTGTTTAGATGGGTAGCGGCATCTTCACTAGGAAGGTCGGAGAATTGATCTTTCATAACAAGATTCAGCAAAGTAGCATTGATTTCACAAGACTCAACATCATTAACAGGAGCAATCGGAGTACTAAGGAAATCATTATTATTGGTATTGGCAAAGTCACACAATTTGGTATTATCTTGCGGCATCGCGACAAGTAATCCAACACAGAAGCAAACAAAAAGGCAAGCGAAAGAGAGAGGAGAAAGGGAAAGAGAGGGCGAATAAAACGGCAAGGGTGAAGTGGGGGAGAGGAAAACGAGAGGAAAATGGCAAATAATGTAAGTGAGAGGGAGATGAGTTTGTGATGGGTACTTGGTATGTCTTGACTAGAGCGAAGACCTCCCCAGCAACGGGGCCAGAAATCCTTCTTGCTATGTCTTTAGCTTGCGTTGGTTTTCCTTCAAGAGGAAAGGGTGATGCAGCAATAGTAGCGTAAGTATTTCCCTAAGTTTTTGAGAACCAAGGTATCAATCCAGTAGGAGGCTCCTCAAAAGTCCCACACACCTACACAAACAAACAAGAACTCGCAACCAACACAATAAAGGGGTTGTCAATCCCTTCAAGGCCACTTGCGAAAGTGAGATCTGATAGAGATCATATGATAAGATAAATATATTTTTAGTATTTTATGATATAGATTGGAAAAGTAAAGATGCAAATAAAAGTAGATTGAAAGCTTATATGATAAAAGATAGACCCGGGGGGCATAGGTTTCACTAGTGGCTTCTCTCAAGATAGCATAAGTATTACGGTGGGTGAACAAATTACTGTCGAGCAATTGATAGAAAAGCGAATAATTATGAGATTATCTAGGCATGATCATGTATATAGGCATCACGTCCGTGACAAGTAGACCGACTCATGCCTGCATCTACTACTATTACTCCACACATCGACCGCTATCCAGCATGCATCTAGAGTATTAAGTTCATAAAGAATAGAGTAACGCATTAAGAAAGATGACATGATGTAGAGGGATAAACTCATGCAATATTATATAAACCCCATCTTTTTATCTTCGATGGCAACAATACAATACGTGCCCTGCTGCCCCTGCTGTCACTGGGAAAGGACACTGGAAGATTGAACCCAAAGCTAAGCACTTCTCCCATTGCAAGAAAGATCAATCTAGTAGGCCAAACCAAACTGATAATTTGAAGAGACTTGCAATGATAACTTAATCACACATAAAAGAATTCAGAGGAGATTCAAATATTTCTCATAGATAAACTTGATCATAAACCCACAATTCATCGGATCTCGACAAAACACACCGCAAAAAGAGTTACATCAAATAGATCTCTAAGAAGATCGAGGAGAACTTTGTATTGTAATTCAAAGAGAGAGAAGAAGCCATCTAGCTAATAACTATGGACACGAAGGTATGTGGTAAACTACTCACAACTCCTCGGAGAGGCCTTGGAGATGATGTAGAGGCCCTCCATGATCGTTTCCCCCTCCGGTGTAGTGCCGGCGAAGGCTCCAAGTTGGGATCTCGCGGATACAGAAGGTTACGGCGGTGTAAATGGTTTTTCATCGTCGCTTCTGATGTTTTCGGGGTACATGGGTATATATAGGAGGAATAAGTAGGTCGGTGGACGCCCGAGGGGCCGACGAGGGTGGGGGGCACACCCAGCCCTTGGGGGCGCGCCAGGCATCCTCATGGCCGCCTCCTTTGTTTCTTGACTTCCACTCCAAGTCCTCTTGATTACGTTTGTTCCAAAAATCACGCTCCCGAAGGTTTCATTCCGTTTGGACTCCGTTTGATATTCCTTTTCTTCGAAACACTGAAATAGGCAAAAAAAACAGCAATACGGGTTGGGCCTCCGGTAAGTAGGTTAGTCCCAAAAATGATATAAATGTGTAAAGTAAAGCCCATAAACATCCAAAACGGGTAATATAATAGCATGGAAAAATCAAAAATTATAGATATGTTGGAGATGTATCAACGGCTTAGTCAACAAACGATTATGCCAACCTTGACCGTTGGATTAACATTCAACGTCCTTCTTCTTCCTCCAGCCGCCAAAGCCAAACCAGCGCCGACAGGACCGTCTGCTCCTGGCTCCTATGGCTAGTTGTGCTGCCACGCACGCATCATGGTCACATCGCACCCTAAAACTCTGCGTATCTTCCCCGGCTCCTGTTTGTTCCCGTCTGAGGCCTCACCATCATCCTCCGCCTTGGTTTGCTCGCCAGGGCGCCGCCCTCCGGTGTTGTCAACATGGTCAACAACCGAGAGGAATAAGGAGATGACTATACATGGTGAGGATGACAGTAGGGACCCACAAGGATCATGGCAGTAGGCAAGCAAGTGCCTCCTTTATTACAAGGAAAAAGGGTTCCTCCTGATGGTTTCCTAACATCTGGGTCACAGCACGCCACTGTCAACGTAGTCAATAAGCAAGATAACTGCACAAGGAGCGGCAAACACCCGAGACTAGCTGCGCGCGCAGTAATTTTTTTTGTTTTCAGGACGGAGAAGGGTATCAACTGGGTTGTGCGAGAGCTGTGGCCCGTCTAGCCCATGTTTTTATTTCATAGGTTTACCACATGAACATCCCAGTTTTTTTCCTTTCTAAAAATGGCTAGCCCGGCTATTTTGTTTTTGCAGAATAACCAATGTAGGCCTACTTGCTTTTCTACGCCATACTGGGCCAGAAATCTTTCGAGACGAGGAGCGATGCATTCGGGCTTGCCCAGAAAATGGGCTATAACTAATAAGAAATAGGCTATAAGTGATAACAAATAGGCTGTAAAATGAAAAAATACAGCAAACAGACAATTAGTTCAAAAATTCTTTTTTCTTTCGGATTTTGATATTTTAAATTTCATTGTTTTTGTCCGGGTATAATTTCATTGGATTTAAATTAAGGTATGTTTAGTTTTTAAAATTAATTTGAATCTAGCTAGAAATTTCTGGCTGAATGTTGTTTGGGACAGATTTGGAGGTTGACTTGTGGGTCTACTAGGTTTACGTGTACAAAAGGCTTTGTCAACTTACTCCACAAACGATTCTAGCAGCAGTGACCGTTGGATGTTAATCCATCGGCCATGCTGCTTCTTCAATATCCGATCTTCTTGCTCCAGCCACCCAAACCAGCGCCGGTGGGACTGCCTGCTCCCTCATCCCGTGGCCGGTTGTGCTGCCGCACAGGCCGCACCGCCCCACCCTACTCCATCGCTGGCCAGGCCATTCCTCTAATCACCCACACCTCCTATTATTTTCCAGGGACGGCAGCCGCACTAGTAAACCCTCATACTGCCCACCGCGTGGAGAACCGCTGCCGAGTCTTCCCCGGCACTGTGTCATTCCCTTCCTAGGCCTCGCCGTCGTCCACCTCCCTGGTGCTCTCGGCGCGGCATTGTCAACATGGTCAGTGTACGACGTCCATTGGAAGAGGACTGTACGTGGAGAGGCTGACAGCTGGGTCCACGGCCGCATGCAAGGAAGTGCCTCCTTATTATGTGCAAAATAATGATTCCTCCACCTAACAACAGGGACCCATCGAAAGGGCCTCTAAATTTCGCAAAAAAAACGTTCCTCCCGCTCACAGCTCAGACCCACCAGCTATATCTTCGCACGCAAGGAAGTGCCTCCTTATTACGCACAAAAAAATGAATACCCCCCCTGATATCCGGGACCCACCATACTAGGAGGCTAACTTGTGGGCATACTAAGTTGACTCGGATGGAGGGCTTTGTCAACTTAGTCAATATGAATGATTCTAGCTCCAGTGACCGTACGATGTCCATCCAATGGCTGTAGTGCTTCTTCAACCTCTGGTCTTCTTGCTCGAGCCGCCCAAACCAGCGCCGGTCGTGCCGCCTGCTCCTGCCTCCCATGGTCGGCTCTACTGCCGCGCAAGCCTCACCGCCCCACCCTACTCCCATCGCTGGCTGGCCATCCCTGTACTCACCCAAACCTTTTGTTATTCTCCAACGACAGCAGCCTCACACTGTAGCCAAACTAGTAAACCCTTGTGCGCCCCTCCACATGGGAAACAACTGTTGAGTCTTCCCTAGCTCTGGGTCATTCCCTTCCTAGGTGTCGCCATCGTCCATCGCCTTGGTGCTCTCAGTGCGGCGTGGTCAATGTGGTCAAGGAACGACTTACATCGGAAGAGGACTGTACGTGGAGAGGCTGACAGCTGGGTCCACGGCCGCAGCAAGGAAGTGCCTCCTTATTACGCGCAAAATAATGATTCCTCCACTTGACAGCAGGGACCTATCGGAAGGGCCTCTATATTTTGTGAAAAATGTTTTCCCTCCTGATAGATGGGACCCACACCAGCTATATCTTCGGACGCAAGGAAAGTGCCTCCATATTAGGCGCAAAAAAAATGAATCCTCCCCCTGACAGCTCAGACCCTCCATCAATAACTTGGCATGCAAGGAAGTGCCTCCTTGTCCTCCTTGACAGCTGGGACCCACCTGATCGAAGTGTACGTAGCATTGTCGCGAACGTGTACATACATATTGGTCGATCGGTATCTCTGCAATGATGAACCGTGGCCGAGGAAGCAGCGGCATGTGTAGTAGTAGAGCCCCTGACGTAGCAGTTTAGGCAGTCCCTTGTAAACCGTGTACACGTACGTACAGCCACATGCCAAAAAATACGGCCACATACGTACATACGGGCGGGGCCTCAAACGCCTACTCGCGCATACATTCGGCTAGGGCTCGTGTACATGGAGAGGCAATGGACGGCTGCAATGGTGTCATGTTCATCGGCCAGCCAACCGGCTGGGTCGGAACAGAGAAACAACATCTTGTTCATCGGGAGGCAACAGACTAGGTCGGAGCGTCTTGTTCAATGGGAGCCAACCGGCTTGGACGGCACAGCCAAAACGGGTCTGACGTACCGTAGTATGGAGGAACTGTTCATCCACCATAGACTTCCTCTAGCCTCCACCTGCTACTGTTCATCCACCATCGACTTCCTCCTGCCTCCACCAGCTACTGTTTATCCACATGGTCCTGTTCATCCGGCCTCCACCGGCTACTGTTCAACCAGCCCTCTACGGGGTCCTCTTCATCCAACCTCCATTGGCTACTGTTCAACCAGCCCTGGGGTCCTGTTCAACCAGCCCTCCAAGGGGTCCCTCCACCGGCTACTGTTCATCATACCCCACCTCCTCGATCAGGGTCATATTCATCCAGCGGCAACAACCTCTACTACCACGGGATCCTGTTCATCCAACCCCCATCGGGAACTGTTCATCCAACCCCCGTCAGGGACTGTTCATCAAGAGGCAGCTTCGATTGGCTTCAGTTAGCAGCAGTAGCGAAGGAATCACTTGGGCTCAGTTTATAGCAAGTGATTGATCAGGGTTCAGTAACATAGCTAGTGCAATTGCTCGGGTTCAGTTAGACTGCAACACGTCGCACACACATGCGTACGTGTACGAGAGAAACGCGCTAACCTCCGTGCATCGCTCGGCCCCAACCACACACCGTAACTAGGAACTCCCTGAAATTATCCTCGCCCTCGCTTCTACCATGATTTTTTCCATCATGGACGGCCCAAACAATGTCATGTAGGTGCATCTCCGGCCCGCCCAGGATGAAAAGCCATTTTCTGTCATGATTTTCTGTCATAGAAGTAGGAGCCCACCACATCTATGATGATACCGGGTTTGGTCATAATTATCGTCATAAAAGTGTCATAAGCATGACAGAAAAAATTCGTTCGACCTAAAATGTCAGGGACGTGTCTTTTTTTGTAGTGCATAGACCATTTTATAGAGAGACATACCCATGGGATTTTTATATGATGTTCGGTAGGCCCAAAGTGCATCATCCACTTTCTTAGAACAATTCTTTCGGCACCTATTAACAGTTTTCTGTAATATTAGTTTTATTTCTCTATTGCTAACTTCAACTTGACTACTAGATTGAGGATGATAGGGTCATGCAATTCTATGGTTAACATCACATTTAGCAAGCATTTTATGGAAAGCACCATGAATAAAGTGTGAACCACCATCAGTCATTAAATATCTAGGGACTCCAAACCTTGGGAAATAAACTTATTTAAGCATTTTAATGGAAGTGTTATGATCCGCACTACTAGTTGGAATAGCTTCTACCCACTTAGTAATGTAATCAACAACAACAAAAATATGTGCATACCCATTAGAGGAAGGAAAAGGACCCATATAATCAAAACCCCAAACATCAAATGGTTTAACTGCAAGAGAATAATTCATAGGCATTTCTTGATGCTTACCAATATTACCAACTCGTTGACACTCATCACAAGATAAAACAAACTTATGGGCATCCTTGAAGAGAGTAGGCCAATAAAAACCAGATTGCAATACCTTGTGAGTAGTTCTATCTCCCACATGATGCCGTCCATAAGCTTCGGAGTGACATTTCCGTAGGATTTGTTCCTGTTCATGCTCAGGTAGACAATGTCTAATAATGCCATCTACTCGTTCTTTATAAAGATGTGGATCATCCCAAAAGTAATGTCTTAAATCATAGAAGAATTTTTTTTCTTTTGTTGGTATGTGAAACTAGGTGATGTGTATTTAGCAACAACATAATTAGCATAGTCAGCATACCAAGGAGTATTATGAGAAACATTTATTACAACTAGTTGTTCATCAGGGAAGCTATCATCAATGGTAGTGGTTCATCAAGGATATTCTCTAACCTAGATAAGTTATCAGCTACAGGGTTCTCCGCTCCTTTTCTATCAGTTATATGTAAATCAAATTCTTGTAGCAAGAGAACCCACCTAATGAGTCTAGTTTTAGCATCTTTCTTATCCATAAGATATTTAATAGTAGCATGATCGGTGTGAACAATAACTTTGGAATTAATAATGTAAGATCTGAACTTGTCACAAGCAAACACAACTGCTAAAAATTCTTTTTCAGTAGTAGCATAATTTCTTTGGGCAATGTCTAGAGTTTTGCTAGCATAATGAATAACATTTAGTTTCTTATCAACTCTTTGTCCTAGAACAACACAACAACATAATCACTAGCATCACACATAATTTCAAAAGGCAAGTTCCAATCAGGTGGTTGAACAATAGGTGCAGAAGTTAATGCTTTCTTAAGTGTTTCAAAGGCTTCTACACAATCATCATCAAAAATAAATGGAACATCCTTTTGTACAATATTTGTAAGAGGCCTAGAAATTTTAGAGAAGTCTTTAATAAACCTCCTATAGAAACCAGCATGACCGAGGGAACTACGAATACCTTTCATTTCTTTAGGACAAGGCATTTTCTCAATTGCATCAACTTTAGCTTGGTCCACCTCAATACCTCGTTCAGAAATTTTATGTCCCAAGACAATACCTTCATTAACCATAAAGTGGCACTTCTCCCAATTCAAGACAACATTAGTTTGCTCACATCTCTGTAAAACTCAATCAATGTTGCTTAAGCAATCATCAAAAGAAGATCCATATACAGAAAAAACATCCATGAAAACCTCAACAACCATTTCACAAAAATTAGAGAATATAGCAGTCATACATCTTTGAAAGGTAGTAGGTGCATTGCATAAACCAAAAGGCATACGTCTATAAGCACAAGTTCCAAAAGGGCAAGAAAAATTGGTTTTCTCTTCACCAGGTTGTGAAATAGGTATTTGAGAAAAAACAGAATATCCATCTAGGAAGCAAAAGTGTGTGTGCTTTGATAATCTTTCTAGCATTTGATCGGTAAAAGGCAAAGGGTAGTGATCTTTTCTAGTTGCTTTATTTAATTTTCTAAAATCAATAACCATTGTATAGCCAGTAACAATTCTTTGTGGAATAAGTTCATTTTTATCATTAGGAACAATAGTAATACCTCCTTTCTTAGGGACACAATGTCACATCCCTAGCTTCTGGTAATGCTCTAGGCTAGCTTCATGTGTGCATCATGTTTAAATTCTGAAACTTGAACTGAGGGAAATTGGAAGCCTCAAAACCCTAAATAAAAGAAGGGCAAAAAACCCTAGAAATCTCATTCATTGCTCGAAAATGCTCTTCTTAAATGTTTGATAATTTTTGGTAAGGGTTCTGGCCCCAACCAAAATATTGAACATTTTTAAGGAATTATTTTTGGGACTTTGGATTTAATTCGTTAACTATTTGAATTTGAATTATATTCATATAATTAGAATATAATTTCAAATACCCCTGAAATATTTTATAAGCTTTTGGAAAAAATCCATCTAGCAATATAAAATATTCAGAGGAGTTTTTGGCATTGTTTGAATTATTTTTAATTCAAAACAGTGGCAAAAGAATTAAATAAAAGAAAAACAGAACAGAATTAAATAAAACAGAGCAGAAAGCCTACCTGGCCTTACCCGTGCAGCCCACCAGAGCCGGCCCAGCTCCTGTGCTGGTCCAGCACTGTGCGGCCCAGCCCACCTCCTCCTCCCTGTCGCCTTCCTCCTCGCGCCAGTAGGCAGAGGAGGGACTCGGCGCACGCGCCCGAGCTCGCCACGCCACCACCCTGCTCGTCTGTTTCGCCTGAGGCCACCACGACGCCTCGCGCCTTCTCCTCGGTGCCGCCTCGACCCCTGGAACCCTCCCGCTCACTCCCTCGTCCCCATCTCTCCTCTGTTCCCTCTCTCTCGCCCGGACCGAACGGAGCCGCCGCCACCGACAAGCTTCCTCACGGCCACCACCACCCCCTCTCCTCCCCGACGCGCTACTGAGCTCCGCAGTGCCTCCCTCGACCTCCCCGTCGGCTCACGCGACCGGAGAAGCCCCGAAGCGCCGTCCCGACGTTTTCCCCCTCCTCGGCCACTGAGGACCGCCGCTGTCGATTCGCCGCCTCCGACGCCTCCCCGAGCTCCCCGAGGCCACCGTCGCAACCCCTGTGAGCTCCGCCACCGTTTCCCCCTCTTTCCCTCTTCGTTTGATTGCCGTAGCCGTTGCCCCCTTGATGACCGAAACCCGCCGCCGCCTGTGATCGCCGCCGACGTGCCTCCGGCCACCTAGTGGCCCGGCTGTCGTGCTCAGCTTCCTCCCCGCGCTGCCTAGAACATGTAGGTGCCTCGCACGAGCCTCCCCGGCCACCGTAGCATCGACCCCGAGCTTGCCCGAGCTCCGGCGACCGCCACGGTCGATGCCGGTGACGACTCCGGCCATCTTAGGCCCAGCCGCTGCCACTACTCGACGCGGACGAGTGCCTGCGTCACGTAGACGCCCTCCGCCGGCCATTTGGTCGCCGGAGGAGGGAAACCGCACCCCTCCGCCGTCTCTGGCTCCGCCGGCGACGAGCCGCGGGTCAACTCCGGCGAGTTGACCCAGGTTTGACCTTCCCCGTGTGTCACTGACGTGTGGGACACCCCCCTGACATTTTAGTTAGTATTAGTTTAACACTAATTAACCTAGGTTAGTTAGCTGATTAGTCGCTGACCAGTGGGCCCCGGCCCCACAAACAGTTTAGTTAGAATTAACTTAAGGCTAATTAACTTGGTTAATTAGTTGTGTCACTGACCAGTGGACCCCACTAGTCAGGTTTGACCTGAACCTGCCCTGTTGACCTGATGACGTCAAGGAGATGTCATGCTGACGCATTAAATGATTTTCTGGATTTAAAATAATTCAGGAAATTCCAGAAAATACCCAAAACTTCTAAAAATCATAGAAAATTAACCGTAGCTCCAAATTAAATAATTTATATATGAAAAATTATCAGAAAAATTCAAGGAATCCATCTGTACCATTTTCATGCATGTTAGAACAACTTATAGCTGCTGTTTAGCACAAATCAAATAAAGGGCATTTAAATAATCACATATGGAGTTTGAATTTGAATCTTGTATTCAAACCAACTTCATTTAATCTGTTGCTAGTTGCATTGGCTCAAAACACATTCATTTTGCCATGTCATGATCATGCATCATATTGTGCATTGCATTGATTGTGTTCCCTTCTGTGTTGCCGGTATTTGTCCCCTCTCGATAGACGTGATACCGATGATGTGATCGTTGACACTGATGAAGACTCAATGTTATCTTCAGAAGTGCCAGGCAAGCAAAACCCCCTTGTTCATTCCGATACAATCCCACTCTCTCGCTCCTGCTCTCTTTTACTGCATTAGGACAACAACGACATATCGTTACTTGCTGCGGTAGCTGAACCCCTTTATCCTTTGCATGACATGTCATTCCACAGTAAATAGATGAAACCCACTAGCATGAGTAGGAGTTGTTTGAGCCCTGTTGTGCCTACTCATTCATGTTTGTTTGTCATGCCTGCTATTGCTTAGAGTTGAGTCAGGTCTGATTCATCGGGGATGAATCAGAGGTGTGTGAACATGTCCTACTGTGTGTGAGCTAAGTGTGTGAACACGATTTGGTAAAAGGTGTCGGTGAGAGGCCATGTAGGAGTACATGGTGGGTTGTCTCATTGAAGCCGTCCTCAGGAACTGAGTTCTGTGTTTGTGATCCATGATTTAGCTACTACCATACATTGGGCCCAGAAATATGACCCCGCTCGACTTCTTATTCACCCTAGTCCTCTGTCCAGGAGTTGCAAGTAGTTTCTGGTGTTTGTAGCTTACTGGAGGCCGTGGACAGCGCTGACCATAGGGGTGGGCTGTGATGCGGTAGGTACGTGGCACGGTGTACCGGATGCCCGTTTGGTATCTCGGGAACCCTGTTCACATCGTTTGGGGCTGTGAGCGAAACTCCGGCCGGATCTCCTCATGGATGGAACCCGAATAGGCGATAAACCTGGACTAGAGACTTGAGTGTTTAGGTAGGTTGTGGTCTACACCCACGTCGGCTTTCGCTTGAAGTCTGCCGAGCACATGTCGTGTGCAGACGCTAAGTGGTGGAAACATGTATGAAGAAGTACACCCCTGCAGGGTTAACATCATCTATTCGAATAGCCGTGTCCGCGGAAAAGGACTTCTGGGTTGCTTATATCAGTTCATAGACAAGTGAAAGTGGATACTCCAAAATACGCAAGATAAGCGTGAGTGCTATGGATGGCGTTCTCGTAGGGAGACAGGAGCGGATCCATAGTGGTGTATTGATATGGTGAATATGTGGACTCGTGTGCGCCACCTCAAAAGAGTTACTTGCAGTCGTAGTTTAGGATAGCCACCGAGTCAAAGCTGGCTTGCTGCAGTTAAACCCCACCATCCCCTTGTTGAAAAAGATGCATATGTAGTTAGTTCTGATGTAAGTCTTGCTGGGTACATTTGTACTCACGTTTGCCTATTTTATGTTTTTGCAGAGAGACTTCGGTCTCACTAGTAGTTCCGCGTGGACTTCGACGTTTAGCTTGTTACCTCAGCTACGATCTTGTGCCCTCGGCAGGATCTGATAGATAGTCAGGCTTCTCAGCCTTTTTCATTTTTAGTTGTCTGTACTCAGACATGATAGCTTCCTCTTGTGCTTTGATTTGTATGCTTTGAATGTTGGGTCGTGAGACCCCTGTTTGTAATATCTCGCTCCTCGGAGCCTATTGATAAATTACTTGAGTCGTAGAGTCATTTTGTGATGCCATGTTGTATTGCACATACCGAGCATATTGTGTGTATGTTATTGAAATGCTTGGTATGTGTGGGATCTGACCATCTAGTTGTTTATCTTTAGTAGCCTCTCTTACCGGGAAATGTCTCCTAGTGTTTCCACTGAGCCATGGTAGCTTGCTACTACTCCGGAACACTTAGGCTGGCCGGCATGTGTCCTTCTTCGTTCCTGTGTCTGTCCCTCCGGGGAAATGTCACGCGATGAATACCAGAGTCCTGTTAGCGCGCTACAGCCCGGTTCACTGGAGTCCTGCTAGCCCAGTGCTACAGCCTGGATTCACTTGCTGATGACCGACACGTTCGATGCTGGGTCATGGATGCCTGTCCCTGTAAGTTTGTGCCACTTTGGGTTTACGACTAGCCATGTCAGCCCGGGCTCCTTATCATATGGATGCTAGCGACACTGTCATATACGTGTGCCAAAAGGCGCAAACGGTCCCGGGTAAAGGTAAGGCGACACCCGTGGGAATACCGTGCGTGAGGCCGCAAAGTGATATGAAGTGTTACATGCTAGATCTATGTGGCATCGAGTCGGGGTCCTGACAGCGTTGGTATTAGAGCTTGACTGCCTGTAGGATTACCAAGCCAAACTGGTCGAAGTTGAGTCTAGAAATTCTTTAGTTATATGAGGGAATTGATTGTGGGATGGAACGTAAGGCTCTTTTACTCCTTATACCTCATGGCCTTCTGATCTGAGTCATCATCTTCTCTTCTACGGGGATTAAGAACTAGGCTATCTCTTCTTTCTATCAGGATCACGTGTTACTAATCCGTAGACTTATAAGATTGTTGGATTTAAGCTTGAGTTCAGTTCCTACTACTTCCGTATGTTAATTGTTGATCTCGAAACCTTGATATTGTGCTTCTGAGTGGTTATGCCACCATTTTGTGATTGTCTCAAATCTTTTTGAGCAATTATAGCCGTTATGCTGTCCGAGTCATCCCAGGTTTCTAAATAGTCTGATGCATTTGCAAAATCCTTTCCCTCTGGTTTTCGATGTTCCTTTATGCCAGCTCAATCACACTAATTGTTGAGTTGAGGTATTCTATTTGCCTTGACATTATGTTGGAGTTATTATTATGACCCTAGGTGTCTTAGGGGATCATCTAGTAATTAAGCCATGATTTGTGTTCCCAGTGTGAAGATTCTGGCCTTTATTATCGAAAGCATCCTGTGATGCCATTTAGTTAGTAGGCATTCTGTCCCTGGGTTCTTGAACCCGAGATTCACTCTACTTACATCATGTTGATAGTGTTGCTAGTTCCTTTAGGATATTAGTAACCTTTGCGATAGTCCTTGAAGTCCGTGGTGTCTTCTTCTTCCAAATACCATGAACTACTTATGGCAGAAGTTCCTCGTTGAACTGAAATATCACAACAAGATTATTCTTGATGAGTTCTCCATTCATAAATCGTGACTCTGCCAGTTCTACCTTTCTGCATGGGTTATTCGGAAGAAATATGTTGAACTTGGTTCGACATATTAATCTATGCATCCACAACCCAGAAAATTATATGTTCCTTTGAGTTGTTCTCTTTAGTTGCATTCTGACCCTCGTCTATCAATTGATAGTCAAGATTATGCGTGCATTCGTTCGTCGATGCCTATTACCCTTGTGGTCCGCCAAGCCTTTCTATTTTAGAATGAATAGGAGAAACAAACTCCAGTACCTCATCCATATCTAGGATTGGGTCAAAATAGTTGTATTCCGCAGATCAAATGCCAATCCAGCTTTTGGTTCTGTTCTACCTTGGAGTATTACCCCCTTTATGTCAGAATTGTCATGAGAATTGCACCAACTCTCATGAATTTTGACGAAGTGATACTTCTCACCATCATTAGTCATTCCTCGGTCTTCGTGTTGATGCAACCGGAATATCGACAAATGAATTGTGATGTGTGAAATCAATACTCCTAGCAACCTTGTTGCTTGGTAGTTAAAGGACAATAATTTCATTCTTAGCGTGTTGGTTTTTGAATCATCTTTCTAAGACTGATCGTGCTACCTAGTCCTTATTTCGGTGCACCCTTCGATTGATGAGTTAGGATCTTGTCAAGTCCTCACTCATTTGATCATATCGTCTTGCCCTCAAAAGCGAGATTGTTCTCGAGCTTAGTAACATACCGGTGGTTCGTGGTTTTCTGATTATCTTCTCAGAAGTATTACCAGGTTGTCACCTGACCGCTATGTTGAGTTCGTGATCAAGTTGGTTTCTTGTGAACCACCCTTCTCCAAGAATCTGTGTTGGATATCCCTGAACTAGTTGGTTAAGCTAGACAACAACTTGGAGAGTTGGAAGATAAAAGCTTGCCTGACTTAGTTCGTTCCAAAAGGATATCCTTGTGTAGTGTGTGTTAAAGAAAGATGCTATCTTCATCGATTGGTCCATGTGATCAGTTGCTGGACCTATTGTCTTATCAATCCTTTGATTTGAGTGTGGGCCATCGTCAAGTCAAATCAGTACCAACGATGCTCGTAATGTTGTCTTATTCGTGGTTGATCCCTCGAGCATACACCATTACACCTTTGGTCTGACCAATGCTATCACCGTGTTCACTTAACTATGGAATTCCTTTTAAAAGGAAACCCGGATGAATTGTTGTTGAGCCCATTGACAACATCTTTATCTCCTCCATGATTTTGTTGGACAATAAGTTAGTGTTGGAAACTTTTGAAGCATTTTTTCATGCTAGCTCATGAAGCATATGTTCGGATGTAAGAAGTGACTTCCTCTAGTTCATGAGCATTTGATGCAAGTTGCCGCCGTGAACTCGAGAAAGTCAATGTTGCTTCCTCTGGAATCATCAGTCATGCACATGTGCGAAGAATTCTGTGGTTTGAAGACTTGCAACCTTCAATCTATATGTATCCCTAGCACACCAAGCCACTGATTGATTTGTTCGAGGAGAAGAAGTTCCTTCTTAAGAGTATACCTTATGCAAGGATTTTGATATCCTCGTTGATGGTTCCCCACCTGAACTCGGTAGTGTTTTATTATAAGACTACCACGTGGTCATGCTTGTCTGGGACAACGTGTTCACATGTTTGTAGCAGAACCAGCTCATGTTTTGGAGCTTGCTATCGTAGTCCATCTCCCGAGAATCCCGCAACGTCATCTCGTCGATTTGTGTTGCAAACTTTCTTTTTTCTTCCTAGACTCGATGAGTCTGGAATATCCTGACACCAACCAGATCTGAATCTCAGGCAGATATGATGGTTGGAATATTTCCCAAGAATTATAATATTGGTCGCGCGAAAATCGGTAAAGTGGATGTCGTGGCCAACACACCCAGCCGGAAGACCTGTTATTATAATATCTTGATTGAGGAAGTTGGCCACCTCCCCATAGGGATTTCGTAGGATTTACTCCCTAGTTGTCCCTATGGATTTTGAGATCCCGAAGTCCGACCTTTTTACTTGATGTTCTAGATATCAAACCATATCTATGAATGGGTTACACTAGCACATCAAGGAGAACATTATAAGCGAAGTGCTAAATGTCTCTCGGTCGATCATCCAGATTTTTATTTCCTTGGCCTCGCTAAGGTGAAATCTGAGAAGGTGTTATCTTCCTTTGCATCTGCATCGTCCATCATTGTTCATCATGGTGGTATGTTGTGTTGCCAGGATCCTTGACACGGATGTTGGTAAAACCTTGATGATTATGGAAATGCTCAAGTTCTTGAGAGCACGCACAAGCGCTACGTTTTACCATCGGCTCTAACTAGATTCCTCACAGTTTCCTCGGTTATGCTATAACCATTCCAATAGTGGGATAACTCTCTATTGTTGAGCCTCTCCCCAGTTACTAGAATCATTCCCAGCATTTGCATTTTGTTCCCAGCTTGCACCGCCAATGTGCCATTCTACCATGGGTCTCTTCCATTTCCGGTGGTAAGTAAAAATCATCCATTGTGTTGTCTTCAACAAGGTAATCCACATCATCCAAGTCCGAGTATGCCATTCTACCGAACCCCTCTAAATGATCGATTATGATTTGCCTTAAGCTGGTATAAAGAGTTTCAATGATCTCTGAATCAAAGGTAATTCTTTTTGCCACTTAGGGAAATAATCTACGAATCACCCTCCTCCAGGATGTTTCGTCGTGGTATCATGGCAACTCAACTCCTCGCTACGTTGACAATCGTTTACCACCTTCTTAGGTATGAAATTGTTGTCTACCTAGTGAACCTTCGTCATCCGTTTCTTTCCACCCCTCTTGATGTGTATCTCGTGTCTCAACCCGAGAGATGGTTCTATGTCTCATTCCGTGAGTTAATCCTGAGTTGTTCGATCTTCGAGGAGATCGACCCTTCTAGAGTCTCCTTCTTCCCTCCATGTCATGTTGACAGGATTTCTCAGAGCAAGACTTCAAGACAATGATGGTGACTGAATCAACGTTCAATTGAAGTGCACCCTGCATCGTGAAGATTGTACTAGTTGCGTTACCCCTTCACCTTACCCTACGCTTGAATCTCGGGACGAGATTTTTGTTTAGTGGGGGTGAGTTGTCACATCCCTAGCTTCTGGTAATGCTCTAGGCTAGCTTCATGTGTGCATCATGTTTAAATTCTGAAACTTGAACTGAGGGAAATTGGAAGCCTCAAAACCCTAAATAAAAGAAGGGCAAAAAACCCTAGAAATCTCATTCATTGCTCCAAAATGCTCTTCTTAAATGTTTGATAATTTTTGGTAAGGGTTCTGGCCCCAACCAAAATATTGAACATTTTTAAGGAATTATTTTTGGGACTTTGGATTTAATTCATTAACTATTTGAATTTGAATTATATTCATATAATTAGAATATAATTTCAAATACCCCTGAAATATTTTATAAGCTTTTGGAAAAAATCCATCTAGCAATATAAAATATTCAGAGGAGTTTTTGGCATTGTTTGAATGATTTTTAATTCAAAACAGTGGCAAAAGAATTAAATAAAAGAAAAACAGAACAGAATTAAATAAAACAGAGCAGAAAGCCTACCTGGCCTTACCCGTGCAGCCCACCAGAGCCGGCCCAGCTCCTGTGCTGGTCCAGCACTGTGCGGCCCAGCCCACCTCCTCCTCCCTGTCGCCTTCCTCCTTGCGCCAGTAGGCAGAGGAGGGACTCGACGCACACGCCCGAGCTCGCCACGCCACCACCCTGCTCGTCTGTTTCGCCTGAGGCCACCACGACGCCTCGCGCCTTCTCCTCGGCGCCGCCTCGACCCCTGGAACCCTCCCGCTCACTCCCTCGTCCCCATCTCTCCTCTGTTCCCTCTCTCTCGCCCGGACCGAACGGAGCCGCCGCCACCGACAAGCTTCCTCACGGCCACCGCCACCCCCTCTCCTCCCCGACGCGCTCCTGAGCTCCGCAGTGCCTCCCTCGACCTCCCCGTCGGCTCACGCGACCGGAGAAGCCCCGAAGCGCCGTCCCGACGTTTTCCCCCTCCTCGGCCACCGAGGACCGCCGCTATCGATTCGCCGCCTCCGACGCCTCCCCGAGCTCCCCGAGGCCACCGTCGCAACCCCTGTGAGCTCCGCCACCATTTCCCCCTCTTTCCCTCTTTGTTTGATTGTCGTAGCCATCGCCCCCTTGATGACCGAAACCCGCCGCCGCCTGTGATCGCCGCCGACGTGCCTCCGACCACCTAGTGGCCCGGCTGTCGTGCTCAGCTTCCTCCCCGCGCTGCCTAGAACACGTAGGTGCCTCGCACGAGCCTCCCCGGCCACCGTAGCGTCGACCCCGAGCTCGCCCGAGCTCCGGCGACCGCCACGGTCGATGCCGGTGACGACTCCGGCCATCTTAGGCCCAGCCGCTGCCACTACTCGACGCGGACGAGTGCCTGCGTCACGTAGACGCCCTCCGCCGGCCATTTGGTCGCCGGAGGAGGGAAACCGCACCCCTCCGCCGTCTCTGGCTCCGCCGGCGACGAGCCGCGGGTCAACTCCGGCGAGTTGACCCAGGTTTGACCTTCCCCGTGTGTCACTAACGTGTGGGCCACCCCCCCTGACATTTTAGTTAGTATTAGTTTAACACTAATTAACCTAGGTTAGTTAGCTGATTAGTCGCTGACCAGTGCGCCCCGGCCCCACAAACAGTTTAGTTAGAATTAACTTAAGGCTAATTAACTTGGTTAATTAGTTGTGTCACTGACCAGTGGACCCCACTGGTCAAGTTTGACCTGAACCTGCCCTGTTGACCTGATGACGTCAAGGTGATGTCATGCTGACGCATTAAATGATTTTCTGGATTTAAAATAATTCAGGAAATTCCAGAAAATACCCAAAACTTCTAAAAATCATAGAAAATTAACCGTAGCTCCAAATTAAATAATTTATATATGAGAAATTATCAGAAAAATTCAAGGAATCCATCTGTACCATTTTCATGCATGTTAGAACAACTTATAGCTTCTGTTTAGCACAAATCAAATAAAGGGCATTTAAATAATCACATATGGAGTTTGAATTTGAATCTTGTATTCAAACCAACTTCATTTAATCTGTTGCTAGTTGCATTGGCTCAAAACACATTCATTTTGCCATGTCATGATCATGCATCATATTGTGCATTGCATTGATTGTGTTCCCTTCTGTGTTGCCGGTATTTGTCCCCTCTCGATAGACGTGATACCGATGATGTGATCGTTGACACTGATGAAGACTCAATGTTATCTTCAGAAGTGCCAGGCAAGCAAAACCCCCTTGTTCATTCCGATACAATCCCACTCTCTCGCTCCTGCTCTCTTTTACTGCATTAGGACAACAACGACATATCGTTACTTGCTGCGGTAGCTGAACCCCTTTATCCTTTGCATGACCTGTCATTCCACAGTAAATAGATGAAACCCACTAGCATGAGTAGGAGTTCTTTGAGCCCTGTTCCGCCTACTCATTCATGTTTGTTTGTCATGCCTGCTATTGCTTAGAGTTGAGTCAGGTCTGATTCATCGGGGATGAATCAGAGGTGTGTGAACATGTCCTACTGTGTGTGAGCTAAGTGTGTGAACATGATTTGGTAAAAGGTGTCGGTGAGAGGCCATGTAGGAGTACATGGTGGGTTGTCTCATTGAAGCCGTCCTCAGGAACTGAGTTCTGTGTTTGTGATCCATGATTCAGCTACTACCATACATTGGGCCCTGAAATATGACCCCGCTCGACTTCTTATTCACCCTAGTCCTCTGTCCAGGAGTTGCAAGTAGTTTCTGGTGTTTGTAGCTTACTGGAGGCCGTGGACAGCGCTGACCGTAGGGGTGGGCTGTGATGCGGTAGGTACGTGGCACGGTGTACCGGATGCCCGTTTGGTATCTCGGGAACCCTGTTCACATCGTTTGGGGCTGTGAGCGAAACTCCGGCTGGATCTCCTCATGGATGGAACCCGAATAGGCGATAAACCTGGACTAGAGACTTGAGTGTTTAGGTAGGTCGTGGTCTACACCCACGTCGGCTTTCGCTTGAAGTCTGCCGAGAATATGTCGTGTGCAGACGCTAAGTGGTGGAAACATGTATGAAGAAGTACACCCCTGCAGGGTTAACATCATCTATTCGAATAGCCGTGTCCGCGGAAAGGACTTCTGGGTTGCTTATATCAGTTCATAGACAAGTGAAAGTGGATACTCTAAAATACGCAAGATAAGCGTGAGTGCTATGGATGGCGTTCTCGTAGGGAGACGGGAGCGGATCCATAGTGGTGTATTGATATGGTGAATATGTGGACTCGTGTGCGCCACCTCAAAAGAGTTACTTGCAGTCGTAGTTTAGGATAGCCACCGAGTCAAAGCTGGCTTGCTGCAGTTAAACCCCACCATCCCCTTGTTGAAAAAGATGCATATGTAGTTAGTTCTGATGTAAGTCTTGCTGGGTACATTTGTACTCACGTTTGCCTATTTTATGTTTTTGCAGAGAGACTTCGGTCTCACTAGTAGTTCCGCGTGGACTTCGATGTTTAGCTTGTTACCTCAGCTACGATCTTGTGCCCTCGGCAGGATCTAATAGATAGTCAGGCTTCTCAGCCTTTTTCATTTTTAGTTGTCTGTACTCAGACATGATAGCTTCCGCTTGTGCTTTGATTTGTATGCTCTGAATGTTGGGTCGTGAGACCCCTGTTTGTAATATCTCGCTCCTCGGAGCCTATTGATAAATTACTTGAGTCGTAGAGTCATTTTGTGATGCCATGTTGTATTGCACATACCGAGCATATTGTGTGTATGTTATTGAAATGCTTGGTATGTGTGGGATCTGACCATCTAGTTGTTTATCTTTAGTAGCCTCTCTTACCGGGAAATGTCTCCTAGTGTTTCCATTGAGCCATGGTAGCTTGCTACTGCTCCGGAACACTTAGGCTGGCCGGCATGTGTCCTTCTTCATTCCTGTGTCTGTCCCTCCGGGGAAATGTCACGCGATGAATACCGGAGTCCTGTTAGCCCGCTACAGCCCGGTTCACCGGAGTCCTGCTATCCCAGTGCTACAGCCTGGATTCACTTGCTGATGACCGACACGTTCGATGCTGGGTCATGGATGCCTGTCCCTGTAAGTTTGTGCCACTTTGGGTTTACGACTAGCCATGTCAGCCCGGGCTCCTTATCATATGGATGCTAGCAACACTGTCATATACGTGTGCCAAAAGGCGCAAACGGTCCCAGGTAAAGGTAAGGCGACACCCGTGGGAATACCGTGCGTGAGGCCGCAAAGTGATATGAAGTGTTACATGCTAGATCTATGTGGCATCGAGTCGGGGTCCTGACACACAATGAACGGGACTCACCCATCTACTATCAACTATGGGATCGATTATACCTGCTTCCAGAAGCTTTAATATTTCAGTTCTTACCACTTCTTTCATCTTAGGATTCAAACATCATTGATGATCAACAACGGGTTTAGCATCAGGTTCCATATTAATATTGTACTGACAGAGAATGGGACTAATGCCCTTAAGATCATCAAGAGTATATCTAATAGCAGCTTGGTGCTTATTCAGAATTTTTAATAATTTTTCTTCTTCATGTTCTGAAAGGTTAGCACTAATAATAACAGGATATATGTTTTTCTCATCAAGATAAGCATATTTCAAAGTATCAGGCAATTGTTTCAATTCAAACACATGATAACCTTTGGGTGTAGGAGGACCTCCTAGAGTTTCAATAGGCAAATTATGTTTGAGCAGAGGTCATTGTTCAAAGAATTTTTTTATATCTCATTTCTTTCATGCATATGCATATCATTTTCATGTTTTAGATTGTTCTAGTGGATCAGTAGGAGGCACGCCAATAGAAGCAAGACCAATTATTTCATCCTTACTAGGTAATTCTTTCTTGTGAGGTGATACGTCTCCAATGTATCTATAATTTTTGATTGTTCCATGCTATTATATTATCTGTTTTGGATGTTTTATATGCATTAATATGCTATTTTATATTATTTTTGGAAGTAACCTATTAACCTAGAGCCCAGTGCTAGTTCCTGTTTTTTCTTTGTTTTTGAGTTTCACAGGAAAGGAATACCAAACGGAGTCCAAAAGGAATAAAACTTTCACGATTATTTTTCTTGGACCAGAAGACATCCAGAGGACTTGGAGTGTAAGTCAGGGAAGACACGAGGCGGCCACAAGGACAGAGAGCGTGCCTAGGGGGGTAGGGCACGCCCCCACACTTGTGGGCCCATCGTGACTCCACCGACCTATTTCTTTCGCCTATATATTCTCATACATCCCAAAACCAACAGGGGAGTCCACGAAAACACTTTTCCACCGCCGCAACCTTCTGTACCCGTGAGATCCTATATAGGGGCTGACGGCGTCCTGGACTAGGGGGTACTCACCACGTCATCTCCCGATCAGTTGGATTGGGCCGAGGATCCCCATGGCCATATACTCATGGGCCAGTCCGGACAGTTGCCACATACAAGGAAGATTCCACAAGACTTGGCGATCAAGACAAGGACTCCTCCCCCACCGGTGTATTCGGCTAGGACTCTTGTTATCCTAGGCCTCTGGTGCATTATATAAACCGAGGCCAGGCTAGTCGATAGAGATATACAACAACAATCATACCATAGGCTAGCTTCTAGGGTTTAGCCTCCTTTATCTCGTGGTAGATCTACTCTTGTAACCCACATCATCAATATTAATCAAGCAGGACGTAGGGTTTTACCTCCATCAAGAGGGCCTGAACCTGGGTAAAAACATCGTGTCCCTCGTCTCCTATTACCATCCTCCTAGACGCACAGTTCGGGACCCCTACCCGAGATCCGCTGGTTTTGACACCGACATTGGTGCTTCCATTGAGAGTTCCACTGTGTGATCAGCGAAAGAATCAATGGCTCGACTGCAGGTCAACTGCGACATCGGCTTCTTCGTCACCAGCTCGACTGGTCACCTCGGCTTGACCGAGGACTGCGCCCTACCTCCGATCATCATGTTTGAATGAAGGCCTTCATCAATACCAACTCCGATCTCTATGAAGATCATGGAGGAGTCATCCATGGAGCTCGGGGGCTCAACGTCAACATTGCCCTGAGGCGACTGTGCTGTTTTTCTGGACAACAAACTTGTATCCGCTGCCACCGCCTCCTCGAGTGTCGCCTAAACAATTACTTCGGTGGAATTATGCAGAATTAAGTCTACAACAACCCTGCAAAAATTTCGTCGAGTTCCGATGGAGGAATCTCCGGCAATCTCCGATATACCGGAGCCCTGTTGAATCTAGACGAGAATCCGGACGAGTTTAGGGCGTGGTATCCAGCGTCTAGCTCAGATGTCCTTTGGAGGATCCAACCGTTGATTTGCTGCGGAATTCCCTTATCTACCACTTGCCAAAAGTTCATCTCAATCCAACCGTCCAAACTCCGGGAAACTTCCGATTAGGGCATCACTTTTTGGATCTGTTTTCTGCGCGAAAACGAATCCGACCCGAGTTTGTCTTTTTTATGAACGGGATTTCGGACACCCTTTTTGAAGGAAGTTTTGTATGGGGTATTGTGTTTTTTTCCGAACACATCCCACTAACTTTAAGATCTTTTGAACATGATCTTCAACATCATGCTGGTGTCAAACCAGTCCGGCAATATTGCTTCATGGCTGCCGACATGCGCTAGACACGTCGTCACTTTGTTGAGCCAAGCTCAACTTCTTCGGATCATCATCTTGACAGGCCGAACAAGATTCCGGCATCGCGAAGGATAAATCATCACCAACATCGCCGCCCCATGGATTACACGGAGCGGGCATACCGGCATCGCCGCACGATCGCTTCATCAAGCCGGCATCGACCACGTCACGACCTGCATCGGCAGGGCCGCACTATTGCTTCTTCAAGCTGGTGTCCATCACGCCGACCTACTTCGACATCTCGGCTGGACCGGGGGCTTCGCCATCTCTTCATCAACCTACTCCGGACACTTCGGCGTCACTAGCCGACCAGGCATGGGTGCGCGGATCGAGTCCCAATTTTAGGAATCACCTTCCTTCGGATTGCTACAACAAATAAACCAGGTGCTATTAATCCTAGTATTTCTTTTTTGCTTGTTTGGGTTAAATTTTTCCCAAGGAATTATTACTCTGGTTAGTCCAGCATATGTACACAGGTCTATCAAATGGTGGCCGCATTATCGACGGTCGCATGATGGTTTGGTCAGTTTTCGTACACAGTTCGGCGAACACCGCATCCGAAACTCAGACCGACCTGTGAATCCAAGCTTTGCCACGCCTTTATTGCATTACGCCGACGACCTGCATCGACATCGACTTCGGCGCCAGGCCATATTTCTTTTACTACTCACTTTGCATAAATTATTTATTATGCAACATTTTTTTTAATTCCTATTATTACTATTATCCCCGGTCTGCACTATTTTTTGTGCACAGGAAAATGATCCAGCCGGACAATATCCTTTGACGTCACCTCGGCTGGACGGGGGGCTTCGTCAACACTTCGTTACCCCATGCCGGGGACTTCGGCATCACTCTGCCGTCCTGCATTGACTGTGCTATGTCACCACTTCGGAGTGCCGAGCTCCTTGCTCCGCCACCTCGGGACCAGCTTGGGGGATGGAACCTTGTCCCGCATCAAGCTCGGACCGCGTCGTCAATACCGAACACATTAACCAGCTAAGTTGCCTTCATGCTCAAAGTTTTAAATTTCTAACTTGTGTTTGGTTCGACCAAGAATTATACTTTTTTGTAAAAAAGTTGCTTGTAAAAATTTTCCTTGTCGAAACTATGTTCGCACACACTTGACGCGCTACCCGCGCTCATTATACCTGGGGGCTTCTTTAACAGAAGCTTATTAATACGGGCTTTATGCCCAACACATGTGTCACACTTCCGCATGTACCTTTTATTCACCATTATATGCATCGATATGACTTAAGTTTTGGCCAAGCTGGGTTGCCTGGCTCCTGTGCTTACCCCTACATTCCCGATTGTTCGGCTAGGTGGTAGAAGGAGCACCTCTGCGATTGTTACTGCCGGGTCAGCCGGATGTGTACCTCAGACTGGGTGAAGCCGAAAGCTAGCGTTCTTAAGGGAATACTCGGTCGGTGAACTAAAAGATGATTTCTTACCTATTTATTTATCTGCCCCCAATGTTTTTCTACTCTTTTCGCAGTCCGGACATGTACTTTAGGGCATGCCTCCCAGGGAAAGGAACCCCTAACAGAACTATTCTCCCTGGAAGATGTTTCTTACTAACCATGTAATATAACATAACTAGTTGGGCAGTTGTCTGATAAAGCACTAATGACCCCTACGCCTGGTCTCCACGCATGCCCCAGTTTTTATAACCGCGAGGGTATTCGGACACACTCCGGACTATTGGGTCCAGAGGTTGAAGCGAAAAGGTCCGCTACGACAAACGATCTACAATCCGGCTAGAAGGCATTCTAAATGTCACCTTACATTTTATAGTCAACTTTTACCCAAGTCGCTTGGGGGCTCTTATGTTTATTTGAGCCGTTTCATACTAAGTGTTTTTCTTCTTAGTCGTTGCAAAGCTAAAGCACGGCAGAAGCACTTTTTTTTCTAAAGTCCAATTTTCGGATTGGCACCGAACACTTGATCTAGTTCGGACATTAATCTTTTGAATAAGTTTTTTGGCTTTTCGAGCCCATGGCACTTTCAAACTATTTGTGTGTTTTCAGCACAAGTCTCGCATTGCAACGCCGGACACCTTTTGAGATTCGGCAAAAACATTCTCGGATATTGCTATATATGCATCAGTTTCGAATTGTGTCTTCGGTCAATAGTTGGGTTGCCCGGCTCCCGCGCTTGCCTCCTACTTTCCGCTTTGTTCGGCTAGGTGTGCAAAGGGAGAACCACTGCGATTGTGCTTCCAGCTCGCATGGTCAAGCACCTCAGTGGAGAAAGCCGAAAACTAACTATCACAATAGGTGTAAACTGGTCAGCGATCCGATGACTATATTAAATGACGGGCCATTCATAGGCCGAAGTGTTTCCGGCTTGACCTCGACTGTCGCCGAACACTATCAGGGGCTATTAACTGGCCTCCCAAACTAAATCCTCGATATTTTGCTTTTACATTGGAGCTGAGGTTTCATGATCATGCTTAGCATGACAACCCAAAGAATGGAACCGATAGCGGGACTATTTTCTTTGGAAGACATTTCTTCTGTTAAACAGCAATATAACATATCTCTCTGCGTACCTTTGTTTAGAAAGCCATATGACCAGATTGCCTTGTTTGTCGTAAATCTTTGCCCTCATAAAGGCTTTATAAAGTAGGACAAACACTCCTCGGCTACCGGCCGAGGAGGTTGAAGTCCATGGTCGGTCAACAAAGTTTTGTACAATGCGGATCCGAGCATTAATGACATAAAGTACTTGGATACATTGAGTCATTACACATAATTTGTGATTTTACTATGGATATTGATCCTTAATTCGGCCACCCGTGCCCGCATTAAGGCTCGGGGGCTACTGGGCTTCGGGCATATTATTTACAAATATTAAAGGGGCACATTGCTCCCCTGATCTGGTGTTGCCACCCGACCAGTGTCTCGGGGGCTACTGCATTGCTTGTTCTATGCAGAAAATCTTAAGTGCAATACAGTTTCCGAGGAGATTTTGATCCTCAGGTTGGTCGGCCGCACCCAACCTGAGTCTCGAGGATTGAGCACGCCGCTTTTTTGTCCTGAAGTATTCTGCCGAGCTAGGACTTGATCCTCAGACCGATTTTGCAAATCAACCTGAGTCTCAGCGGCTACGGGGATCAGCGGTCTTATGTCATCCTTCAGGTGCATCTCGGGTTTTAGACCGATACATACCTTGAGGGCTACTGGCTATATATCTTGTCAGAGAATAAATTACATCAATAAAAAACATTGACCAAAAATCAGCCCATGACCGAGGTGCTTAACCACCTCGGAAGCAGTTCGACATATAGCTAGGATGCAAGTGGCTGGCTCCTTAGAGGGCATTTCCGGCATTAAGCTCGGTTAAACTCCTTCAAACTTCTTTGAACCAAGGTGATTTACGACACCTCGGATACAGTCCGGCGTTGGAGCTCGGATACATAGTCCGGCGTTGGAGCTCGGATACCGTCCGGCGTTGGAGCTCGGATACATAGTCCGGCGTTAGAGCTGGGAAGCAGTCCAGCATTGGTGCTCGGCTGCAAAAGATACCTCGAATGCAGTCCGGCGTTGGAGCTCGGACGCAAGAGGACGTTGCCGCCCGGGAACAACTTCAAACCCGAGGTGTGGCATAAAAATAACAAGGCATTGATAAAGGCCGGAAACTTAAAGGGGCTCCTCGGATACCCGACATGTAAAATCATCGAATGCATTTCGATGATCCTCAAGATCGAAGATGAGAAGATTTGTTGAACCAGTTTTCAAGACCGATGACCGAAGATGAAGAACAGTTTGGAAGAATCGAGGAGCGTCCCCAACTTGAAGACCGGTTCAGGGGGCTACTGACGGTGTCCTGGACTAGGGGGTACTCACCACGTCATCTCCCTATCAGTTGGATTGGGCCGAGGATCCCCATGGCCGTATACTCATGGGCCAGTCCGGACAGTTGCCACATACAAGGAAGATTCCACAAGACTTGGCGATCAAGAGAAGGACTCCTCCCCCACCGGTGTATTCAGCTAGGACTCTTGTTATCCTAGGCCTCTGGTGCATTATATAAACCGAGGCCAGGCTAGTCGATAGAGATATACAACAACAATCATACCATAGGCTAGCTTCTAGGGTTTAGCCTCCTTGATCTCGTGGTAGATCTACTCTTGTAACCCACATCATTAATATTAATCAAGCAGGACGTAGGGTTTTACCTCCATCAAGCGGGCCCGAACCTGGGTAAAAACATCGTGTCCCTCGTCTCCTGTTACCATCCGCCTAGACGCACAGTTTGGGACCGCCTACCCGAGATCCGCTGGTTTTGACACCGACACGGGCATTTTCCAGCATCCTGCCGGAGGGGGATTCGATCACAGAGGGCTTCTACATCTTCTCCATTGCCCTTCTAATGAAGCGTGAGTAGTTTACCACAGACCTACGGGGCCATAGCTAGTAGCTAGATGGCTTTTTGTCTCTCTTTGATTCTCAATACCATGTTCTCCTCGATGTTCTTGGAGATCTATTCGATGTAATACATTTTTGTGGTGTGTTTGCCGAGATCCAATGAATTGTGGATTTATGATCAGCTTATCTGTGAATATTATTTGAATCTCCTCTAAATTCTTATATGCATGATTTGATATCTTTGTAATTCTCTTCGAACTATCGGTTTGGTTTGGCCAACTAGATTGGTTTTTCTTGCAATGGGAGAAGTTCTTAGCTTTGGGTTCAATCTTGCGGTGTCTTTTCCCAGCGACAGTAGGGGCAACAAGGCACGTATTGTATTGTTGCCATCGAGGATAAAAATATGGGGTTTTTATCGTATTGCTTGAGTTAATTCCTCTACATCACGTCGTCTTACTTAATGTGTTACTCCATTCTTATGAACTTAATACTCGAGATGCATGCTAGATAGCGGTCGATGTATGGAGTAATAGTAGTAGATGCAGAATCGTTTATTTTAGCTTGACATGGACGTGATGCCTATATTCATGATCACTGCCTTAGATATCGTCATAACTTTGCACTTTTTTATCAATTGCTCGGCAGTAATTTGTTCACCCCCCGTAATATTTTCTATCTTGAGAGAAGCCTCTTGTGAAACCTATGGCCCCCGGGTCTATTTTCCATCATATAAGTTTCCGATCTATAATATTAGTTTCCTATTTACCCTTTTTACAATATTTTACTTTCTGATCTATAACAAAAATATTTACTTTGTCGTTTATCTATCTCTATTAGATCTCACTTTTGCGAGTGACCATGAAGGGATTGACAACCCCTTTTTCGCGTTGCGTGCAAGTTTTTTTGATTGTTTGTGCAGGTATCCGGTGACTTGTGCGTTCTCTCCTACTGGATTGATACCTTGGTTCTCAAACTGAGGGAAATACTTACTCTACTTTGCTGCATCACCCTTTCCTCTTCAAGGGAAAAACCAGCGCATGTTCAGAATTTTTATGTCCCAAGACAATACCTTCATTAACCATAAAGTGGCACTTCTCCCAATTCAATACAACATTAGTTTGCTCACATCTCTGCAAAACTCGATCAAGGTTGCTTAAGCAATCAACAAAAGAAGATCTATATACAGAAAAATCATCCATGAAAACCTCAACAACCTTTTCACAAAAATCAGAGAATATAACAGTCATACATCTTTGAAAGGTAGCAGGTGCATTGCATAAACCAAAAGGCATACGTCTATAAGCATAAGTTCCAAAAGGGCAAGTAGGTGGTTTTCTCTTGATCAGGTTGTGAAACAGGTATTTGAGAAAAACCAGAATATCCATCTAGGAAGCAAAAGTGTGTGTGCTTTGATAATCTTTCTAGCATTTGATCGATAAAAGGCAAAGGGTAATGATATTTTCTAGTTGCTTTATTTAATTTTCTAAAATTAATAACCATTCTATAGCTAGTAATAATTCTTTGTGGAATAAGTTCATTTTTATCATTACGAACAACAGTAATACCTCCTTTCTTAGGGACACAATGAACGGGACTCGCCCATCTACTATTAACTATGGGATAGATTATACCTGCTTCTAGAAGCTTTAATATTTCAGTTCTTACCACTTCTTTCATCATAGGATTCAAACGTCGTTGATGAACAACAACGGGTTTAGCATCAGGTTCCATATTAATCTTGTGCTGACAGAGAATGGGACTAATGCCCTTAAGATCATCAAGAGTATATCCAATAGCAGCTCGGTGCTTATTCAGAATTTTTAATAATCTTTCTTCTTCATGTCCTGAAAGGTTAGCACAAATAATAACAGGATATATCTTTTTCTTATCAAGATAAGCATATTTCAAAGTGTCAGGCAATTGTTTCAATTCAAGCACAGGATCACCTTTAGTTGGAGGAGGACCTCCTCGAGTTTCAATAGGAAAATTATGTTTGATCAGAAGTCGTTGTTCAAAGAAAATTTTATCTATCTTATTTCTTTCATGCATATGCATATCATTTTCATGGTCTAGATATTATTGTTCTAGTGGATCAATAGGAGGCACGACAATAGAAGCAAGACCAATTATTTCATCCTTAATAGGTAATTCTTTCTTGTGAGATGATACGACTCCAACTTATCTATAATTTTTGATTGTTTCATGCTATTATATTATCTGTTTTGTATGTTTTATATGCTTTAATATGCTATTTTATATTAACCTAGAGCCCAGTGCTAGTTCCTGTATTTCCCTATTTTTGAGTTTCGCAGAAAAGGAATACCAAACGGGGTCCAAAAGGAATAAAACTTTTGCGATGATTTTTCTTGGACCAGAAGACATCCAGAGGACTTGGAGTGCAAGTCAGGGAAGCCCCGAGGTGGCCACAAGGATGGAGGGTACACCCAGGGGGCTAGGGCGCACCCCCCACCTTTGTGGGGCCCTCGTGACTCCACCAACCTGTTTCTTTCGCCTATATATTCCCATATATCCCAAAACCAACAGGGGAGTCCACGAAAACACTTCTCCACCACCGCAACCTTCTGTACCTGTGAGATCCCATCTAGGGGACTTTTCCGTCGTCCTACCGTAGGGGGATTGGATCACAGAGGGCTTCTACATAAACTCCATTGCCCTTCCGATGAAGCGTGAGTAATTTACCACAGACCTACGGGTCCATAGCTAGTAGCTAGATGGCCTTTTGTCTCTCTTTGATTCTCAATACCATGTTCTCCCCGATGTTCTTGCAGATCTGTTCGATGTAATACTTATTTGTGGTGTGTTTGCCAAGATCCAATGAATTGTGGATTTATGATCAGCTTATATATGAATATTATTTGAATCTCCTCTGAATTCTTATATGCATGATTTAATATCTTTGTAATTCTCTTCGAACTATCGGTTCGGTTTGGCCAACTAGATTGATTTTTTCTTCCAATTGGACAAGTGCTTAGTTTTGGGTTCGATCTTGCGGTGTCCTTTCCCAGTGACAGTAGTGGCAACAATGCACGTATTGTATTGTTGCCATCGAGGATAAAAAGATGGGGTTTTCATCATATTGTTGGAGTTAATTCCTCTACATCATGTCATCCTACTTAATGCCCACGTACCCCGAAAACATCCAGGGAGCCAACGAAAAACAATTTCCACCGCCATAACCTTCTGTATTCACGAGATCCCATCTTGGAGCCTTCGCCGGCGCTCCGTCGGAGGGGGAATCGACCATGGAGGGCTTCTACATCAACACCATAGCCCCTCCGATGAGTTGTGAGTAGTTTACCACAGACCTTCGGGTCCATAGTTATTAGCTAGATGGCTTCTTCTCTCTTTTTGGATCTCAATACCATGTTCTCCCCCTCTCTTGTTGAGATCTAATCGATGTAACTCTTTTTGCGGTGTGTTTGTCGAGATCCGATGAATTGTGGGTTTATGATCAAGTTTATCTATGAGAAATATTTGAATCTCCTTTGAATTCTATTATGTACGATTGAGTTATCTTTGCAAGTCTCTTCAAATTATCAGTTTGGTTTGGCCTACTAGATTGATCTTTATTTCCATGGGAGAAGTGCTTAGCTTTGGGTTCAATCTTGCAGTGTCCTTACCCAGTGATAGCAGGGGTTGCAAGGCACGTATTGTATTGTTGCCATCGAGGATAAAAAGATGGGGTTTATATCATATTGCTAGAGTTAATTCATCTGCATCATGTCATCCTACTTAATGCGTTACTCCATTCTTATGAACTTCATACTCTAGATGCATGCTGGATAGCGGTCGATGTGTGGAGTAATAGTAGTAGATGCAGAATCTTTTCCGTCTACTTGTGTCGGTGTACTAAAGTTTGGGCCCTTTTTGTACCCCTTATTTGTGTAGGGGCAGTTGCAGCCGCACCCGTGGCGCGTCTTGACGGGGGAAGCTGGGGACAAAATACAAGACGATAGAGAAGCAGCCAAGCCAGAAACCAGATAGCAAAAGACGAGCTGGACCCCTAGCAAGATCCATGCTGGGATGGCTTGTGATCCCCTGGCAAGACCATTGCCGGGATGACTCGCAGGGCACTAATAAGAACACCACCCATGAGGTTGAGAGCTCTGACACCATGGACAACGTCAAGGCCAGAGGATGAAGTGCTTAGAAAGATCCTTGTCGTGGACGTCTCCGAAGCCCCCGGCAAGATTCTTGCTGGGGACATCAGCAAGACCGCGGCAAGACTCCGCCACCCCGTCACCACTCCAGCGCGGTGGTCGGCCAGCCAGCCTGGCAAGCGCCTGCGTGGTGGCATGTAGATCTTTATGAAGACCCTGCCACCTCTCCAGCACAGGAGCTGGCCAGGCAACTTGGCACTGCATGCCTCGTCAGCATGGACGCGTGTCGAGACAGGGCGGGGCGGTGACGTACGGGACGGGTTTTATTCCCGTCCCCGATAAAGCTAAAGGACACATAAGCAGTGCATTTATGGCATTTGTCCTAAGACAATGATGATAAACATAGACCCTGTAGCTACTTTACACCTCTTGTATGCCACTGTGGCAGCCCCTTGGACATATAAAAGGAGGCCCACTGTGTACTAGAGGATTCAGTTTTTTGAACCTCTCAGCCCATCTCTCATGCATATCGGCTAGCCAAAGCTCAAGAACACAGAATATACACTCAAGCAGGACTAGGGTTTTACGCTTACGAGTGGCCCGAACCTGGGTAAAAATTTGTCGTGTTGATCATTAGATCTGCTCTTTGCTCTACCCCTCTTCCCTGCCAAACTGTAGAAGGTATCCGCCTGGTCCCGTAGGTGTCGTTTTCCCTGACTTTTTTGGAACATCAGGTAGGGGTAGAGAGTTTTGCAAACCTGATCTAGCGGTTGGCACATCGTTTCCTCGACCACCATGGCCCCCAAGAAGAAGGGGATCACGACGATCGGTTCCTCTGGAGCCGAACCGCCCGTGTCGACAAGGACGGGTGTCGGTGTCAAAACTGGCGGATCTCGGGTAGGGGGTCCCGAACTGTGTGTCTAAGGCTAATGGTAACAGGAGGCGAGGGACACGATGTTTACCCAAGTTCGGGCCCTCTCGATGGAGGTAATACCCTACTTCCTGCTTGATTGATCTTGATGAGATGAGTATTACAAGAGTTGATCTACCACAAGATCGCAGAGGCTAAACCCTAGAAGCTAGCCTATGATTATGATTGTTGTTGTCCTATGGACTAAACCCTCCGGTTTATATAGACAATAGAGGGGGGTAGGGTTACACAGAGTCGGTTATAGAGAAGGAGATCTACATATCCGAATTGCCAAGCTTGCCTTCCAAGCAAAGGAGAGTCCCATCCGAACACGGGACAAAGTCTTCAATCATGTATCTTCATAGTCCTACAGTCCGTCCAAAGTATATAGTCCGACTGTCCGAGGACCCCTTAATCCAGGACACCCTCGATAGCCCCTGAACCAGGCTTCAATGACGATGAGTCCGGCGCGCAAATTGTCTTCGACATTGCAAGGCGGGTTCCTCCTCCGAATACTCCATAGAAGATTTTGAACACGAGATCGTGTCCGGCTCTGCAAAAAACAAATTCCACATACCATCGTAGATAGCACAATATTCCACATATCTAATCTGCTGACAGCTTTTTATAGCATGACATCATGCCACGGTCCGGTCATTATTCGAACTGTTTTTCGCAACCAGCTACTACACGTAATGCGAGGCGGTTTCCGTGACACATTTTGTCGAAGCAAAGATCATGTCCCCTTATCGCGGGATTCTCATCAATACAGGCATGGGTAACCCAACCGCACCATCAATCGTGGCGCTTGGGGAATAAGCGATCTTAACGGGCAAGTGGGGAGGCGCATAGTTTCTACCGCCTTTATAAAGATATAGGGATTCTCCTTTTTCACCCATGCCTTCTTCTTCCTTCGCTCATCAATTCTCGCACTCTCGAGCTCCAGTGCCACAATTCTCACCTTCTCCGTACAGGCATTCCAAACATGTCCAGAGAGGGAGGCAAGTGGATGGCCTCCTCCGTCACGGAGGAGGACATTACGAAGCTCTGGGAGGCCGGATACTTGGCCGCAGACATCGCGCACCGGCTCCTGGATGCAGGGCAGATTGTTCCGACTCTGGAACCCAGCGAGAGGGTTGTGTTCCTTGCCCACTTCGTCCGTGGACTGGGATTTCCCCTCCACCCATTTGTCTGCGGGCTCATGTTTTACTATGGGCTAGATTTTCATGATTTGGCCCCTAATTTCATCCTCAACATCTTGTCGTTTATCGTCGTGTGCGAGGCCTTCCTCCGCATCAAGCCTCACTTCGGCCTGTGGCTGAAGATCTTCAACGTGAAGCCGAAGATAGTGGTTGGCCAAAAAGCGGAGTGCGGAGGCGCCATGGTGGGCAAGATACCCAACGTCACCTGGCTCGAAGGCTCCTATGTGGAGACCGTGAAGGGGTGGCAGTCGGTGTGGTTCTACATCACCAAGCCGCGCGACGCCAACTGGGTGGCGGCCCCCGAATTCCGATCTGGCATCCCCATGCGGCTCACCTCCTGGAAGAAGAAGGGCTTAGCCTGGGGTGCGCCTGCGGAGCTGACCGGACTCGAGAACTGCGTCAAAAATATGATAAGCAAGAAGATCAAGCTTGTCAACATGGTCCAGGTCATGCTCTTCCGTCGGATCATCCCGTGTCAAAGACGGGCATTCAACATGTGGGAGTTCGATTCGGCCAAACACTAGACGCTGCGAGAGCTCTTCGACACGATGCACAAAGACGTCTAGAAGGTGCTGTTCAAGGCCGCCGAAGTACCTCCTCCCACCACCAAGGACCGCGGACTCAGCAGAAAGCGCCCTGCCAATCTGGTAAGCTCTCTATATTTCACAAGATGTGCCTTTCCTCAGTATCTTCGTGGGAGGAATCTAAGCCATCATACTGATTTAACAGGACTATGTGGCGACAGCGGAGCGGATCGACTGTCTAGCTTCGTTGCCTGAAGATCCCGCAACTGCTCTCCTAACAGAGATGATGTTTCCGGCGCCCTATGAGGTGCCGGAGAAGAAGGCCAAGAAGAAGGCCACGGGGACCAGGAAAGGTCTCCGGTGCAAGGTTGTGTCGGACTCATCGTCCGAAGACACCGAGGCGAACTCCTCCAACGATAATGGGGAGGAGGAAGAGGAAAACCCCCTCCCTCAAACCGAGGGGGAGAAGAAAAGGAAGGTCGCCCCATCCGGGGAGGCTGAAGGGTCCAAGAAGGGAAGGACCCTCCCTCCGTACCACTCCACAACACCCGCCTATAGCGACGAGGAGTGGCTACCCAGGGACAAGCCCCTGGCAAAGTCGTAAGTATCCGGATACCATAATACTTATGGCATGTTTAGCTTTTTGGCTTCTTATCATGTCAAAATATGTTTGTGCAGTCCGTCCAAAGCCCGCATCGACTTATCCTCCTCGGATGGGTCTTTGAGCTCGTCGGCGATGAACAGCAATTCGCTCCCGACAGCCTCCACTCCCCGGCCCGTGGACGACACTGAAGTGTTGTCTCAAAGGATACCGGGCCAGGGGGAGATAGTTCTGGAGGCGCCTCAAGGCGAAACCCCCGATGCCGGGCTCATGGGGGGGGGAGATCCCCATTTATTCTGATGAGGGGGGCCGCAGCAAGCTTGGCCCCCAGCCGGATACTCCGCTAGAACCTCCAGTGGTTCCGGACTCGGGCAAACAGCCCCGAGCAAAGGGGGGAGAGCCGCCTGTGCCGATGACCGCTGTCCATCCAGAGGCATCGGATAACCTGGTGGAAGCGCTTCAGAGTGCTTCCCTTGATGAATAACACCGTACTCTTATGAGTACGGTGATTGCGAAGGTTCAGTCTGCCAAAAGCGGATTGACCGAAGCATGTGCCAGCCTCTTGACAGGCTTTGAGGTAAGTAACTAAATTATGATAACATATCACGGTATAGACAGTAGCCCCTGATGCTCTGTTTGGTGTTCGGAAAGAAAGGCCAAATAGAGGATCAAATATTATCCCCAGGAGTCTAATCATATTATGTCTATGTGAATAAGCAGGCGTCGCTGCTGGCCATCGTCGCCCTCACTGCGAAGGTCTTCGGACTGAAGCGGAACCTTGGGCGGGCCGAAGAAGAGCTCGGCCTCGTGAAGAGGCAGCTCGAAGAGAACAAAGGTGAGTGATACCCCGTCCGTGTGTTATATAAAGGAAAAAATCGTTGATGCTAATAGAAGGATGATGAATTTTAATAGGGGCCACGACCGAAGTGGCGGCACTTAAGAAGGCGCTGTCTGAGGCCGAAGACAAAGTGGCCAAGGAGTGCACCGAGCGCAAAAAGCAAGAGGCTCGGGTTGATGAGGTCCAGAAAGAGCTCCAGGATTTCATCAAAAAATTCGAGTCCTTGGAGCGTGACTCCAAGACGCAAGAGTTGGAGCTTGCGAAGGTCCGTCAGAGCATGGAAGACGCCAAGGTCGAAGCCCAAAAGGCCCTCCAGGAGATTGAGGCAGCCAAGAAGATAGCGGCGGGTAAGGCTTTCATTATGCAAAGCAAGCATGTGAAGGAGACTTTCCTTTTACTTACCCGAATTTGTAGCTCTCCAGGAGCATTCCCAGATCTGCTGCACAGCATCTCTGATGCCGCAGAGTTCTACTGAGCTGAGGAAGGGAGCTCGACGGATAAGCTGTTTTGGTCCCACTATATTGGGGCCGAACATCCGAGGCCCTTGAGCGACCATCTGAAGCAACTGGTCGAACTTCACAAGGCGGTCGAACTGGCCATGAAGGACTTCATAGTTCGGTTGTGGCCTGGCGAGCCCCTCCCCGGTAGCTACTTCGGCCTTGTCAAGGGTATGGTAAATGCATGTCCGCGGCTTGAAGTCATTAAGCGGTCCGTCTACATTGAAGGTGCACGCAAGGCCTTGGCCCATGCGGAAGTGCACTGGGCGAAGATGGATGCCGAGAAGCTGGTGACAAAGGGGCCGTCGAAGGGCAAGGAGCATCGCCACCCCGAACAGTACTATGACAATGTCATTAAGGGTGCCCGCCTTGTGGTGGATGAATGTGCTAAGGATGTAATATTTGAATGAATGTACTCATATCATCCTGTAATATGAAAACGAGTTTATGTGCGCTATATGGCGCTTGTTAATTTAAAATATTGCCTTCTGTGCGGCCGTTTATAAAAATTTTAGAGTTGGCCAGTCGTCGGCTTCTGCCCCCATGTAACTAGTACTGGGGTGTTCGGGATAAATATAAACACTCTTTATCCAAATTTTTGGTCCTTTTAAGGAGGTGTTTAATGCAACGAACAAGGCAATCGGACTATACAACTTTATCACTCTCACTTGGCCATAGAAGTCTACAATTTTAAATTTTGGCGAACCCCAAGTATCCAGAAGGCCAGACCTAGGGCGCTATACACGCCTAAATCGGACGAGGCCGATTCCTCGCCTAAAGCGGAAAAAATCCTTAAGGATTTGAGACCTCTTGAATAGCGACGAGCTCTCGCCTTATCATGATAGTCAGTTTTTGGCTTTCTCTACTGAGGTGCTCATCCGGAAGAACCGGGACACAATTGCAGTAGTTCTCCCTGTGCTACCTTAGCTGATATAGCGGAATGTAAGGTACCAAAACATAGGAGCCGGGCAAACCCAACTATTGACCCAAGACATGATTCGGAGCTGATGCATGTAATGCCATAAGTTCGGGGTGCCGCATTGTCAAAAGTGTTCAGACTTTTCTTGCCATGTTATGGGGTACACTGAAGCCCCTGGCAAACTGGGCGTACCAAAATGCATGGGTGTAATAAATAAGCAGTAAAGGAAAGGGGTAAATAAACATAATAGTAAGTTGATGCTGTACACTATTTTCCCTTGTTATTCAAATGATACATCAAAGCATACATATACAAGTAGTGCGATAAGCAAAATAGGACTGTTTGACACATCCTGGCCAGGAGCGAGCTGTGTGCGGGTATGTAAAACAGGTATAACGATCATTATCAGAGACCACCTAAGGATTTCCTTGGACGCCCCAGCTTCTTGTATTCTTGGTGTGTCCATCCCGCTATGTGTCTGATAGTCGGTCTATCTGAAGAGCCTCCCGAAGATGGGGACCTGAAAGAAAAAAGGTGTAAAGATGCGTGGGTCCTGGGGCGGTCGAACCGCATTGTGGACCGTGTCATAGTCATGCCTCCGCCTATGCCCATGGTATTTTAAGTGCATAATTATGTACGCGTGGCACAAATTTTGCTGCTTGACTGAGACTAGGGCGGAGGCCGAATTGCTAGTCGAGCTCTGGACATGCCGGATGATCCTGTTGCAGGGTACTCTGGACTCGCTTGACGGTGTCTGGGTTCTTCATCGCCGAATTGGCTGTTTGCCTAAGAAGGTTGTTTTGTACTTCTGCCATGAGGGCCGCAGTGTGCTCTTCCATACGGAGCGAGCGCTCTGTGTTTCCATTAACTGTTATAACCCCGCGTGGTCCTGGCATTTTGAGCTTGATGTATGCATAATGCGGTACTGCATTGAATCTGGCAAATGCGATTCGTCCGAGCAGCGCATGATAGCCACTGAGGAAGGGGACGATATCGAAGATTAGCTCCTCGCTTCGGAAATTGTCAGGAGATCCGAAGACCACTTCAAGTGTGATTGAGCCCGTGCAATAGGCCTCCACACCTGGTATGACACCCTTGAAGGTGGTTTTTGTGGTTTTGATCCTTGAGGGGTCGATGCCCATTTTGCGCACTGTCCATGAGGACTCGTGTGAGATGTAATCCATCGATGATGGGGTCAAGGACCAATGCGGCCGAACTGCCATGACGGATACTGGTAGGATGGTCCCTGCGATCGAAAGTGATCGGACAAGAGGACCATGGGTTGAACTTTGGGGCGACTGGCTCTATCGCATAGACGTCCCTTAGTGCACGCTTCCGTTCCCGCTTGGGAATATGGGTTGCGTATATCATATTCATCGTTTTCACCTAGAGAGGGAATTTCCTCTACCCTCCTGTGTTCGGCGGCCGGGGCTCCTCGTCGTCATCGCTATGCAGCCCCTTTTCCTTGTTTTCGGCATTCAACTTGCCGGCCTGTTTAAACACCCAGCATTCTATGTTGGTATGGTTGGCTAGATTATTGAGGGTGCCGTCAATTTGACATGAGCGATCACGTATGCGGTCCAAACTGGACGAGCCCGGGTTGTTTCTTTTGAATGGCTTTTTCCGCTGTCCGGATTTGGAGCCTCTGAATCCAGCATTGACTGCCGTGTCTTCGGTGTTGTCACCATTGTTCCGACGCTTATGTCTATTGCGCCATGGCTTGCCGTTGCTGTCTCTGGAGTCTGAATCGCCGGGGTTTTTTGGTGTGATGTTGCTACGAGCCAGCCAGCTGTCCTCGCCCGCGCAAAAGCGGGTCATGAGTGTCGTGAGGGCTGCCATGGATTTTTGCTTCTCTTGGCCGAGGTGTCGGGCGAGCCATTCGTCACAGATGTTATGCTTGAAGGCTGCTAAGGCTTCGGCATCCAGACAATCGACAATTTGGTTCTTTTTAGTTACGAACCGAGTCCAGAATTTCCTGGCTGACTCTCCGGGCTGTTGGGTTATGTGACTTAAGTCATCAGCATCCGGTGGTTGCACGTAAGTGCCCTGGAAGTTGTCAAGGAATGCGTCTTCCAGGTCCTCCCAACTGCTAATGGAGCTTGCTGGCAGGCTATTCAGCCAATGCCGAGCCGGTCCTTTGAGCTTAAGTGGTAGGTATTTTATGGCATGTAAGTCATCGCCGCAGGCCATGTGAATGTGTAGGAGAAAATCTTCAATCCATACCGCGGGGTCTGTTGTGCCATCATATGATTCAATGTTGTGCCATCATATGATTCAATGGGTTTAAACTCTTCTGGGAATTCATGATCCATTACTTCATCAGTGAAGCATAGGGGGTGTGCGGCGCCTCTATGCCGGGCTACATCCTGGCGTAGTTCAAATGAATCTGGTCTGTTGTATTCGGCTCGGCCAGACTTTTGTTTATTGTATCCGATGTGACGGTCATCGTCACGCGTTGTGGCGCGCCCCCATGATCCGTAGATCGATCTTGACTGTCCTACTTTGTTTTCCAATATGTCTCGCAGGTCCTTCGTGTAGCCCCGGGCCTTAGTTTTATTGTTTGATTGGCGACGGGGCGCGGTCTGGACTTCGGGCTGGTATGCCGCTTTGTCTCGGCCACGGGGTGGCCGGTCATCCGCATCATGCGCTGGTAGTGTGGGCTTTAATGCCTCCTCCTCGAGTTGAGGTAGCAACCTGCGGTTTGGGTAACTTTTGGTAGGGCGCTCGAGTCCGTATTCCTCGGTGGCTAGGACCTCGTTCCACCTATCAGTTAGCAGATCTTGATTAGCTTGAAGCTATTGCCACTTTTTCTTCAGCCTTTTTGCAGTGGCCATAAGCCGGCGCTTGAAGCGCTCCTGCTCGACAGGATCCTCAGCCACGATGAATTCTTTGTCACCAAGGCTCACTTCGTCTTTGGAGAGAGGCATGTAATTATGATCCTCTGATTCTCCATCTGTTGCCTGTTCTTTAGGGCTAGCTTGCCCATCCTCTTGCTCGGCCTGCTCGAAGCCTGGCTGGGCAGGATTGTTTTCGTCTTTGGCACCATCCAGATTGTTATCTCTTGTGCCGGTATCACTATTTTTGCTATGGCGGGGCTTGGAGCGGCGCCTATGACGCCGGTGCCTAGATTGCTTCTCCAAGGGGTTATCTTCTGTTGCCTCCTCGCCATTGCTTTCTTTGGGGGTGTCCACCATATATATATATATATATATATATATATATATATATATCATATGATGAGGTGGTTGTCAAGTGACCTATAGGCGGTGGTTCCTGTTCTTCTCCTGCATCGTCGTCCATACCGTTGATGTCTTCGGAGCTGAAGTCAAGCACATCGGTTAAGTCATCGACAGTGGCTATTAAGTGGGTGGTGGGTGGGGAACGAATTTCTTCGTCGTCCGCTTCCCACTCGAGTCGGACATAGTTCGGCCAAGAATCTCCCGACAAGGAAAGACAACTTAATGAATTTAGCACATCACCTAAGGGCGAGTGCTGAAAAATATCCGCGAAGGTGAATTCCATGACCGGTGCCCAATCAGATTTGATAGGAACGGACGCACACGGTTCGGATCCTGTAGCCGGAGACGAGTCCGAGGGTCCGATGACACCAACCTCACAGGAGGTGGGATCAGTGTTTGGCTCCAACGCCGATGAGTGTGCGGCCTTCGTGGCGGGGTCCATCCACCTGTCCTCGGAAGGCGTGATCTGCTCCGGATTGATTCTCAGGGCCGCCGCAGGTGCGATCTCCCGAACATTGTCTGATGGCAGATCTAAGTCATGCTCGTCACAATTGTTCGCCGTACCTGACATGGGCTCGAATCCGTCGAAGATCAAGTCTCCACGGGTATCGATAGTATAGTTCAAGCTTCCAAACCTGACCTGACGGCCAGGGGTGTAGCTATCAATCTGCTCCAGGTGGCCAAGCGAGTTGGCCCGGAGTACAAAGCCGCCGAATACGGAGATCTGTCTGGGAAGGAGAACCTCCCCCTGGACTGCGTCATTGAAGATGATTGAAGGAGCCATCAAGCCTTATCACGACGACACAGTGGAACTCTCAATGAAAGTACCAATGTCGGTGTCAAAACCGGCGGATCTCGGGTAGGGGGTCCCGAACTGTGCGTCTAAGGCTAATGGTAACAGGAGGCGAGGGACACGATGTTTACCCAGGTTCGGGCCCTCTCGATGGAGGTAATACCCTACTTCCTGCTTTATAGATCTTGATGATATGAGTATTACAAGAGTTGATCTACCACGACATCGCAGAGGCTAAACCCTAGAAGCTAGCCTATCATTATGATTGTTGTTGTCCTACGGACTAAACCCTCTGGTTTATATAGACACCGGAGGGGGCTAGGGTTACATAGAGTCGGTTACGGAGAAGGAGATCTACATATCCTAATTGCCAAGCTGGCCTTCCATGGAAAGGAGAGTCCCATCCGGACACAGGGCAAAGTCTTCAATCTTTTATCTTCATAGTCCTACAGTCTGGCCAAAGTATATGGTTCGGCTGTCCGAGGACCCCTTAATCTAGGACTCCCTCAACGAGCGACGAGGTAGTCGCAGATGGTGGCAGAGGTGCAGATCACGACCATCCATGACACTCCGGCAATCAAAGCCAGGAAAGGGCATCGTTCGCGCCCAAGACGATGAGTCGTGTGCCACGGGGTCCAAGGGCGGGGCCGTGCTACCTACGGGCGGCACGGCGACCTCCAAGACGCCCGCGCCGGTGCCCATGCCGCAGTCCTCCCAGGCCATGCGCGATGAGCAGCGCCACAATGTTGGTGACCCCGGGCGCCACCATGGGAAGAGCCCTCTGCATCATTCTCGAGATGCGCAGGGTCAGCATGCACACCAAGATGCTGGTCGAGATAGCACACAGCCGCGGAACCATGACGACACTCCTTCTAACATGGTTAGAAGTCCGAACACCTCCCGTTCCTCGCGCTTGTCGCTGCCACCTACGCCAGAAGAAGCATTAGAGCGAGTGCAGCTACTCCTTAACTTCACTCCTGCTGTGGAGAAGCACGAAGAGTGGAGGGCTGCTATCCAAAGCCTCATTAGCCATGCCAATAAAGATCAATACAGGAGGCAGGCCCCCCGTGGCGTCGGTCTACCGAGCCGGCGCGTGCCGACGGCGGAAGGGCCGGAGGTGACACAACCACGGTGCACTCCCCTCCACCACGACAGCAACGGTCGCCAGATCGGCGGGTCGATGCCCATGATGATGGATCCACGGCTTCATCTTATCCACGAGCACATCGCGACCAACATTAAGTTCTTCGGGAGCGGATTAAAGAGGACGCTCGAACCACCATCGAGCCGCGACGGTAAGTGCGCCATCAATCTGATAGGCGTGCATGGCACACTGCATACAGGCCTACACCGGAGGATTCTGGTGACCTGCCTTACGAGGTAGGTTGTCCAACTTTTACCAGTGAACTGCAGTGGTTCTAGTGGCCCACTACCCGCACGTTTAAACCGGAGGTCCTGGAGAAGTATGATGGCAAGACTCATCCGTCTGAGTTCTTGAGCGTTTACACCATCACGATGCAAGGTACTCGCCAATTACTTCGCGTTGGTGCTCGGGACGGCAAGGTACTCGCCAATTACTTTGCGTTGGTGCTCAAACCCAATGTCAGGTCGTGGTTGATGCACCTGCCAGTAGATTCCATATCCTCTTGGTCGGACATGTGCCATGAGTTTGCACCTTTATCGGAGGCCATCAAGCTCCTGGCCAGGCAAGTAATTTGCATCTCATCCCCCAGAAGGATGGCGAACCCTTGTGCAAGTATATACAAAGATTCAGCCGCGTGCAGTACAACATCCCAGATGTTCATCATGCCGCTGTCGTTAGCGCATTTCATCAGAATGTGGGCAACCGCAAGATGCATGAAGAGTTGGCCATGAACAAGGTTAGGGATGTTGCCGAACTGTATGTTTTGGCCGACAGATGTGCTCGGGCTGAAGAAGGAAGGAAGTACCCCAGCGAAGATGCCGGCACGGGAAGCGACTCTGGAGATGAAGACACCGTCACCCCGACAAAGAAGGGCTGATGGCACAATAGGAAGCGTAGGGGCAAGACCGTGCTTGCCATCGAGGAATTCGACACCCCGGCACCACCAAGAAGGCCAAGGTTGACAACACCGGTAAGGAAGTTGCCGGGTGTGCCGCTTGCCAGGACTTGGCATCTGCCGACAAGTCGGAGGGCTCCGAGAAGCAATATTGCAAGATCCATCGCACCAAGGGCCATGACCTCCAAAGCTGCCGGCAAGTTGAGCAGCTTGTGGAGGGGAAGAAAGCTGAGTATGAAAGACAAGATAAGGAGAAGGGCCAGGATGGTACTGAGGGGTCTGGCAAGATGTGCGGTGGCCGAGGAGGCCGCCGCGGCAAGGAAAAACAACAAGAGAGGCCCGCTCAAGGCTGCGACAAGAAAGAGGGGGATGATGACCACGAAGAGGACGATGAATCCAGTGACCAAGAATTTCAAAAGGCCACAGAGGCCATGTGCATCGATGGTGGCGCCTTGTTGCATTCTTCTCACTGCCGGCTTAAATTGTGGGTGTGCGAGATTAATGCGGCAGAGCCATCGATCGACGCTCAGAACTCACTGAAATGGTCCAGCACGCCTATCATTTTCGACGTCGAGGATCACCCTGGCCGCACAACCACGGTCGGGTAATTTCTGTTGTTGGTTTCGCCAACAATTCGCAACCTCAAGGTGACGAAAATGCTAGTCAACGGTGGGGCCGGTCTGAACTTAATCTCGCCCCAAGTGATTAAGAGGTTGCAAATCCCCAAGGAGATCTTGAGGAGATGGGCATGTTTCAAGGGATCAATCTGGGAAGAAGCCAGCCCAAGGGTAAGATCACACTATCAGTTACATTTGGTGGTGAGCTGAACTATAGGTCAAAGAAGATCGTTTTTTATGTAGCCACGACCCCATTGCCATATAACGAGATCCTTGGTCGTCCAGCCCTGGCCAAGTTTATGGTAGCATCACACTATGCCTACAACACGCTGAAGATGCCCGGTCCGATGAGCGTCATCACTGTCGGCTCCGACAAGAAGGATGCGCTCATTTGCACCAACTAGCTCTACCGGGAGGCGGTGGTGGCACCTGCCGCCAAGGCACTTGCTCCTGCCACTAGAGCCCCCGAGGGGAAGAGGACCGGCAAGACCTCAGTTGCCGGCAAGGATTCTGGCCCCGGCCAAGCCTCTTGTACCCACTTCGACAAACACGTCTCCTCGGAGTGCTGTGTTCCCGTTGAGGACGTGCCAGAGAGCTCCACCAGCAAGAGCAAGAAATCCAAGGCTGCACCACCAGAGACCAAGAAGGTGCCCGTCAAGGAGGATGACACGGGTCAAGCTTTCACTATAAGCTCCACCCTCGACAGCAAATAGGAAAGCTCGCTCGTCGCCTTCCTACGGGCAAATGTCGATGTGTTTGCATGGCAAGCATATGACATCCCCGATGTTCCCAAGGAGGTGATTGAGCACCACCTTGATGTCTGTCCTCGTGCGCGACCCGTCAAGCAGAAGGTCAGGAAGCAAGCTTTGGAGCGGCAAGAGTTCATCATCGAGGATATTAGGAAGTTGGAAGCGGCAGGCTTGGTCAGAGGAGTGCTCCACCCAACATGGTTGGCTAATCCGGTGGTGGTGCGCAAGGCAAATGGGAAATGGAGGTTGTGCATCGATTATGCAGATATCAGTAAAGCCTGCCCAAAGGATCCCTCAATTTGCTGCACATTGACCAGACCGTGGACTCCACTGCCGGGTGCGACCTGCTGTCATTCCTTGACGCCTATTTAGGATACCACCAAATCTTTATGACGAAGGAAGATGAAGAGAAGACCGCCTTTATCACCCCATGTGGTACGTATTGTTTTATACGAACGCCTTTTGGGTTGAAATGTGCTGGTTCGACATTTGCTAGAGTGGTTGACATTGGTTTTGAGCCCCTGATCCATAGAAATATGGAAGATTACATGGATGACATAGTGGTCAAAACCAAGGACAGGGCAACGCTCATACAAGATTTGGAAGAAACATTTGCAAATTTGCGCAAGATCATCCTCAAGCTCAACCCTGAGAAGTGTGTGTTCGGTGTCCCATCCGGCAAACTTCTCGGGTTCTTTGTGTCTCAATGAGGGATCGAGGCGAACCCCGAAAGATCAAGGCAATTGAGCAGAATGAGGCACCAAGGCGAGTCTAAGATGTTCGTCGGCTTGCTGGCTGCGTTACAGCTTTGAGTAGGTTCATCTCCAAATCTGCTGAGTGCACCCTCCCCTTTTTCAAGATTTGAAAAAGGCAGGGCCAATGAAATAGACTCTGAAGGCCGAGGCAGCGTTGTAGGATTTGAAGAGGTACCTCTCCTCTACGCCAATACTAGTTGCGCCTAAACTGTAAGAGTCGTTGCTGCTATATCTAGCGGCAACGAATCAAGTGATCAGTGATGCGCTAGTGGCGCAGAGGGAGGTTGACAAAGAGGCGGTAGCAGTGGCAAGACTGTCGGATGAAGAGCCAGAGCTCCCCCCGGTAGGGTCTGGTGCCGGCAAGGCAGGACCCCCGGTAGAGTTTGGCACCGGCAAGGCTGGAGCCCCGACAGAGTCTCGCGCCAGCAAGGCAAGATCTACATAAGCAAACGAAGTGATACAGAGGAAGAAGATGATGCAGCGCCCAGTTTACTTTGTCAGCTCCCTCTTGCAGGGGGCTAGATCAAGATACTCTAGCGTGCAAAAGTTGCTCTTCGTCCTCCTTATGGCTTCAAGGAAGCTGCGTCATTATCTTCAAGCACATGAGATCACCGTCATCACTCGCTTCCCGTTGCAACGGATCTTGCACAACCCTGATGCAACCGGAAGGGTTGTGGAATGGGCTTTGGAACTGTCCAGCTTTGGTCTCAGGTTTGAAAGCACTTTGACAATCCAAAGTAGGGACTTGGCAGAGTTCATTGCAGAATGGACCTCAACGCCTGACGAAGAAATTCAAGAGACTGCTCTCCCCGGCAAGGAGACAAGCCGCAAATGGATTATGTACTTTGATGGGGCTTTCTCGCTGCAAGGCTTTGGTGCCGGTGTGCTGCTTGTCGCGCCCACCGAAGAGCACCTCAAGTACGTAGTACAAAATCACTTTCCCTGGGAGAGATCACCGAACAACATTGTGGAGTATGAGGGGTTTCTTGCCGGTCTCAGGATCACGGCAGACCTTGTGATCAGAAAGTTGATCATCTGTGGGGATTCGCCACTCGTAGTGAACAAGGATTATCAGAGCCCGCTGATGGAAGCTTATGTAGATGAAGTGAGGAAGTTGGAAGAGTATTTTGACGATCTACAAGAAGAACATGTTCCTCGAGCACAGAACAGCATTGCTGATGACCTGTCAAAACGTGCTTCCCTCAAGTTACCTGTGGAACCAGGGACCTTTGTGCTCCAATTGACTCAGCCATCCGTTGAACCATCGGCAGGATAGAATAAGCGAAGGAAATCAGGCCCCGACAAGTACTTTCCCGTCGAGCTCCCAGGAGCCACCGGCAAGGATGTTGTCGGGGACGCCAAGCTTGCCGGGGAGCGACAGGCTCTGGCAGGGCCTCAAGCCCTTGCCGTAGAGACAACTGCTCTAACGGCAGAAGACACGCCTCTAGTTCTTTCCGTTGAGCCTCAGGCTCCGGCATGGGCACAGCACACTCTTCAGTTGCTCCAAATAGGAGAACTCCCTGAGGAACAGGAAGAAGCGGAGAAAGTAGCTCGTCGGTCTGGCATGTACCAGTCTGTGGAAGATGTCCTATACAGGAAAACACCGAACGGTGTGAAATTGAAGTGCATTCCCCGGGAGGATGGACTGGAGCTGTTGGCAGAGACACATGGAGGCATATGTGGCTCTCACATAGGATCAAGAGCCCTTGCCGGCAAAGCATTCCGGCAAGGTTTCTTTTGGCCCACTGCTCTCCAGGATGCAACTGCACTAGTAACCAAGTGTGAAGCGTGTCAGTTCCATTTGAAGAAACTCAATCAACCAGCTCAAGCTCTTCAGATGATCCCTCTTTCCTGGCCATTTTCGGTCTGGTGGCTCAACATACTGGGCCCCTTTCCCCGTGCTGTCGGGGGCTTTGAGTACATGTACGTTGCAATGGACAAGTTCACAAAGTGGCCAGAAGTGGAAGCAATGAGAAAGATGATAGCACAATCGGCCGTCAAGTTCTTCAAGGGACTAGTTTGCCGTTTTGGTGTGCCAAACAGAGTCATACCGACAATGGCACGCAGTTCACAAGCCACACCTTCATGCAATACATCCAAGACCTCGACAGCAAAATCTGTTTTGCTTCTGTTACACATCCACGAAGCAATGGCCAGGCGGAAAGGGCAAATGCTGAAGTGTTACGGGGCCTCAGGACGACGACTTTTGACAGGCTGCACAAGTGCGGAAGACGCTGGATTGACGAGTTGCCGGCGGTTCTTTGGTCAATCAGGACAATGCCAAATCGAGCCACCAGCGAGATGCCCTTCTCCCTCGTATTCGGGGTAGAAGCAGTTCTCCCCATAGAACTCACATACGGATCACCTCGAGTGCTCGCCTATGATGAGCTTGAGCAAAGCAGTTGCGGCAAGATAACGCTATGCTCCTTGAGGAAGATCGTCTTTAGGCTGTTGTGCAAGCTGCACGCTACCAGCAAGCCTTGCGCCGCTACCATAGCCGCAAGGTTCATGCCCGAAGCTTTGAGGAAGGCGACCTTGTTCTTCGGTGCATTTAGTCGGCCAAGAATTCCAACAAGTTGACGCCAAAGTGGGAAGGCCCTTATCGGGTAATACGAGTCACCAGGCCCGGCGCAGTCCGCCTAGAGACAGAAGATGGTATCCAAGTGAGCAACTCCTGGAACATCGAACATCTTCGCAAGTTTTACCCGTAAGGAACGGTTGCCGGGCCCCCCAGTAGACCACCTTTTGTAGAAGCCTTGTCGGCAAGGCATATAACCGTTTGTACAAAGCCACGCGCAGACCCTGAGCAAGAGATGAATAAACAAAGTGTTGGCGCCCTAAGAATAGCATGCATGCTAGGTTGAGTTTCTCTCTCTGGTAGGGTTGATAGTGATTAGCGGCAACTAACACCTAGCATAGAGGTGCAGTGTGTGTCTTTCTATCCCTTCTAGTCCTTTTTGGTTCGCAGACTGCACGGGCGCTTCAGCAGAACTTTTTGGAGGAAAGGAGACAAACTGACGCCTCGACCCTGGCAAGCCAAGGCTGCTGGAGGCAGGAGATTCATATAAGTCCTTTTTCCCCCATTGCGTACTTTCGTATGAAACTTGAATGTACGAAACGACGCTCGATCCCATTCCACCGTGCTCCCTCCTTCCTATACCCAAAATCCCTTTTGGGCTGGAATTTGGTTGTAGTTGCAGTGGAAGGGAGACAAGCGAAGGGCCTAATCCTACTTTGCCCCTACCTATGCCAAAGGCATGAGTGTAGTCGTGCTATGGAGCGGGAGGACAGCAAGGCCTGTTGTCGGGTGACGATGTTTACTTAAATAACAAGGACGCATTCCTTGGTGTGAGCCTCGCTCACGCACAAAAGAACCTGGCAAACACCTTTTTCTTCATTAATACATTGGTTAACAGGCACAACTCATATGGAATGTAATCATGAGCAAGGGGTTACAAAGTTTAAATTCGACAAGTGCCCGCAGGTAAAAAAGATAAGATGCTCGTAATCCCTTTCTTGTCCCTCTCCTCGGGAAGCGGATCAATATACTGGAAGGGAAAAAAACTGCCTAGGCAAGGTACACACGGCAGAAGACACCAAGAGAACATCCCGACGGCCGTCCGAAAGAGGGCTGGTGATGACGGTGCCGGGGGAGGAGCCAAAAGATGAGGTAGCGGGCCAACAATATGGGACGAAGGCGTCAATGCCATCATACTCCAACTTGATGGCCCGCCACCCGCCTTCTTCGTCTTCTCTGGCCTTCTAGCGCCAGCCGCCAGACGCGACGGCCCCGAGGAGTTCAAGGAGCTGTCTTGCGAAGCCACCACCAAGAACTACCCCCCGACAAATCGCTTCGCCGGGGAGAAGGCCAGGTGCAGATGATGGTGTTGCCGGTGTCACCCGGGGACGATGTGCCCAACGCCTAGTCGGACCCATCCCCGTCGTCCTCCCCACCGGTCTCCTCCTCCTCTCTATCGCAAGAGGAGGAGCTTTCATCGTCGGTCGAGCTCTCCGCACAGCACCCTAACCTGATTCCTGAGCGCCCAAAGACCTTGACGGAGAGTAGGTTGGCCTCCGCTAATTTCAAGCAGAGGACGTGCCCCTTCATAAGGCAGTGGGCGCGTGCGAAGGTTTTCCAACCACGATGAAGAAGCATTACATGAGGGATGGGGAACTCTTTGTTCGCCTACATATCGCCATTGCAACATCCCTTCATGTGAAGCCTCAACCTCGACGGCTGGTCAACCTCCAGCACCCTCGCGAACGCCTCGGTAAGGCGAAGGCGACTATACGGTGGTTCGCGCAGCTGCAAGATAAACTCCAGCATCGTGTCTCCAACATGGCCGCTTGACGAAGCAGGAGGAGACGGTGGTGTCCTAGGTGCCCCACTTTCGCATCCACTTCTGCCTCGACAACCTCGCCGACCGCAACCATGTCCAACACCTCCGCCTTGGGTGCTTGGCTCTTCCTTAACCGCCACGGCTCTCCTGCAAGAGGAAGATCTAGTCACCTCCATACGGGGGCGGCCGCGACCACGCCCTCCTGGCATGGCAGTGGATGAAGAACGGAGAAGAAGAGAAGATGCAAAGGGATGCCCCTCCTTCTCCTCCCGACTTCCTTTTTATAGCCAGGCAGGAAGGACCGGGGGCTAGCTCTATACCTTCTCTGAAGGGCCCTTTCAAGTCCGGCTCATTAAGGACATTGGCAACGAGCAAGGTCGCCGACCGCCCTCCTGGCGCCAATCAAAGGTGCATGGGTATCTGCCATGGAACGCCTTTCCATATCCCGCACACCCGCCACCTACCCTGCGCCATGCATGCGGCGTACGTGGCGAAAAAGGCGGGCGTAGTGGATGTGTGGAACGGTGATTACCATCCCGTGAATAAAGGCTATGCATGGGCCGCTACAAGCACGACAGACGAGAAGATTATCACAGTTATCCCCCGCCACGCGTGCCTGCGCACTGTTTGGGCTTGGCCCAATGATGCTTTGCACTCGTGTGGGGCCGAGGCCTGTGGGCTCCTATCGGTGTACTAAAGTTTGGGCCCTTTTGTACCCCTTACTTTTGCACGGGCAGTTGCAGCCGCGCCATGGGGGAAGCTAGGGACAAGATACAAGACTATAGAGAAGCGGCCAAGCCCGAAACCAGAGAGCAGAAGACGAGCTGGACCCCCGGCAAGATCCTTGCCGGGACGGCTTGCGGTCTTGCCGGGATGACACGCAGGGCACTAACAAGAACACCACCCATGAGGTTGAGAGCTCTGACACTATTGACAACATCAAGGGCAGAGGATGAAGTACCTAGCAAGATCCTTGTCGAGGATGTCTGCGAAGGCCCCGGCAAGATTCTTGCCGGGGACGTTAGCAAGACTGCAGCAAGACTTCGCCACCCCGTCACCACTCTAGCGCAGTGACCGGCCTGCCAGCGTGGCAAGCGCCTGCATGGTGGCATGCAGATCTTCGTGAAGACCCTGCCACCTCTCCAGCGCAGCAGCTGGTTAGCCAACTTGGCACTGCATGCCCGTCGGCGTGGACGCGTGTCGAGACAGGGCGGGGCGACGACGGATGGGACAGGTTTGATGACCCACAAGTATAGGGGATCTATCATAGTCCTTTCGATAAGTAAGAGTGTCGAACCCCACGAGGAGCAGAAGAAAATGATAAGCGGTTTTCAGCAAGGTATTCTCTGCAAGTACTGAAATAAGTGGTAACAGATAGTTTTGTGATAAGATAAATTGTAACGAGCAACAAGTAACAAAAGTAAATAAAGTGCAGCAAGGTGGCCCAATCCTTTTTGTAGCAAAGGACAAGCCTAGACAAACTCTTATAATAGGAAAAGCACTCCCGAGGACACATGGGAATATCGTCAAGCTAGTTTTCATCACGCTCATATGATTCGCGTTCGGTACTTTGATAATTTGATATGTGGGGTGGACCGGTGCTTGGGTGCTGTTCTTACTTGAACAGGCATCCCACTTATGATTAACCTCTAATGCAAGCATCCGCAACTACAACAAAAGTATTAAGGTAAACCTAACCATAGCATGAAACATATGGATCCAAATCAGCCCCTTATGAAGCAACGCATAAACTAGGGTTTAAGCTTATGTCACTCTAGCAACCCATCATCTACTTATTACTTCTCAATGCCTTCCTCTAGGCCCAAATAATGGTGAAGTGTTATGTAGTTGACATTCACATAACACCACTAGAGGCTAGACAACATACATCTTATCAAAATATCGAACGAATACCAAATTCACATGACTAGTAATAGCAAGACTTCTCCCTTGTCCTCAAGAACAAACGTAACTACTCACAAAGCATATTCATGTTCATAATCAGAGGAGTAATAAATATGAGTAAAGGATCTAAACATATGATCTTCCACCAAATAAACCAACTAGCATCAACTACAAGGAGTAATCAACACTACTAGCAACCTACTAGCACCAATCCCGGATTTGGAGACAAGAATTGGATACAAGAGATGAACTAGGGTTTGGAGATGAGATGGTGCTGGTGAAGATGTTGATAGAGATTGCCCTCTCCCGGTGAGAGGAGCGTTGGTGATGACGATGGTGATGATTTCCCCCTCCCGGAGGGAAGTTTCCCCGGCAGAACAGCTCTACCGGAGCCCTAGATTGGTTCCGCCAAGGTTCCGCCTCGTGGCGGCGGAGTCTCGTCCCGAAAGGTTGCCTTCTCTTTTTTTCTCATCAAAAGACTTCAATAGGAGAAGATGGGCGTCGGAGAGCCACTAGGGGGCCCACGAGGTATGGGGCGCGCCCTAGGGGGGGAGCGCCCCCACCCTCGTGAGCAGGGTGTGGGCCCCCCGGCCTTCATCTTTGGTGACGATTTTTCTTTATTTATTTTAAGATATTCCGTGGAGTTTTAGCACTTTTGGAGTTGCGCAGAATAGGTCTCCAATATTTGCTCCTTTTCCAGCCCAGAATTCCAGCTGCCGGCATTCTCCCTCTTCATGTAAACCTTGTAAAATAAGAGAGAATAGCCATAAGTATTGTGACATAACATGAAATAACAGCCCATAATGCAATAAATATTGATATAAAAGCGTGATGCAAAATGGACGTATCATCTCCCCCAAGATTAGACCTCGCTTGTCCTCAAGCTAAAAGCCGATAACAATAAATATGTCCTCATGTTTAGAGGTAGAGGTGTCGATAAAAATAAAATATGGGCATGAAGGCATCATGATTATTTCCATAACAGCAACATATATAGATTTTGTCATATGATTACTTATGTTCAAGTGATGATCTTTTCACAATGCAAAAGTATGAATCAGAAACCTTATTGAGCACCAACAAATTATAACCTCAGTCATTGAAGCAATTGCAATTTATCATAACATCGGAAAGAGTCTATGTCAGAGCTTAAAAGCAAGTCTACATACTCAACTATCACTTAGTCCTTCATAATTGCTAACACTCATGCAATACTTGTGGTTACGGAGTTTTAATCGGACACAGAGATAGATAGGGGCTTATAGTTTTGCCCCACAACCTTTTACCTCAAGGGTAATGTCAACAATAATAATTCAAGCTCCCCTACATCCAATTAGATATATATATCATGTTCTTTCCAACATGCTGAGCTTGCCAAAGGATAAAATGAAAAAGGAAAGGTGAAGATCACCGTGACTCTTGCATAAGGTCGAGGATAATAATAAAAGATAGGCCCTTCGCAGAGGGAAGCAGAGGTTGTCATGCGTGTTTAGGGTTGATGCATAAAATCTTAATGCAAAAGAATGTCACTTTATATTGCCCCTTGTATGTGGACCTTTATTATGAAGTCCGTCGCTTTTATTACTTCCACAACAAGTTCGTACAAAGCTTATTTTCTCTGCAATAATAAGTCATGCATATTTAGAGAGCAATTTTTATTGCTTGCACCGATGACAACTTACTTGGAGGATCTTACTCAATCCATAGGTAGATATGGTGGACTCTCATGGCTGAACTGGTTTAAGGGTATTTGGAAGCACAAGTAGTATTTCTACTTGGTGCTGAGAATTTGGCTAGCATGAGGGGGAAAGGCAAGCTCAACACGTTAGAGGATCCATGACAACATACTTTATCTCAGATGTAAGAAAACATAACTCATCATGTTGTCTTCCTTGTCCAACCTCAACTCTTTAGCATGTCATATGTTAATGAGTGCTCCCAATCATAAAAGATGTCAATGATAATATATCTATATGTGAAACCTCTCTTTCCTTATTACTTCCTATTAATTGCAACGATGACCAAAGCTATATTTGCTAACTCCCAACAACTTTTAATCATCATACTCTTTCTATGTGAAGTCATTACTTTCAATAAGATCAATATGAACTCTTTGATTCTTTTTATTCTTTTTCTTCTTTCTATTTACCCAAGATCATGCCAAAATAATCAAGCCCTTGACTCAACTCTAATCTTTATTATATAGCTCACGGACTCGATTACAAAGAAGGATCATAAAGCAAAACTCAAAACTAGATCATGCCATGACTTTATTCTACTAAATCAAGATACTACTAAAAGGATCAAACTAAGAAAAACGGTAAAGATATGAGTTGTGATGGTGATACGATACCAGGGCACCTCCCCCAAGCTTGGCAGTTGCCAAGGGGAGTGCCCATACTCATGTGATTATGTCTTCGGGGGTGGTGAAGTAGGAGTTATTGATGATGGAATTGTTGCATTTTTATTCTCTAGCTTGCGTCTGAGGCTAAAATTTTCCTCCCTCAGATCCTCATTCTCGAGCTCAAGTTTCATTATCTTTTTGCATAGTGCTGCCTTGTTGTCCTGCAAAAAATAAGGTGGGATAGATTGGACCTTAGGGAGGCTTGACTTCTTGAACTCTACATGCATATCACCAGGTTGAGGTAGTGGATCATCCTCTTCATCGGAGGTTGTTTCCTCCTTCCTCTTTGGATCATAGTCTTCTTATTCCTCCGTGGTCCAGCCATAATGTTCCACATCCCCATATACTTTTGGGTTTGCAATATAATCGGCCATGTAGCTCTCTCCCTCCGAATCTTGGGACGACATCTTGTTCCAAATCTGCAACAGGAACAGCTCGACACGAAAACAGAGGATATTTGCGTGATACGGTGGTCAAAACCTTCGGGAGAATATATAATGAATTTTTACCGACCAAAATACGTATCGTGCAAGAAAACAGAGTCCGGAGGGCACACGAGGTGCTCACGAGGTAGGGGTGCGCGCCCAGGGGGGTAGGGCGCGCCCTCCACCCTCGTGGAGGCCTCGTGTCCTTCCCGGACTGCGACTTATTTTTCTATTTTTCTAAATATTCCAAAATGGAGAAATATTGCCTTAAAAATTGTTTTGGAGTCGGTTTACTTGCCGTACCACATACCTATTCCTTTTTGGAGTCTGGAACGGTCTGGAAAGTGTCCCTTATGTATTCCTCCGGGGTTACAGTTTCAATAATATTGGTTTTAACATTTATAGGATTACCTGAGATATGGTGTTTGATCCTTTGACCGTTTACCACCTTCGGGTTTGTGCCTTCGAAGTTGTTGATTTTTATGGCACCGGAACGATAGACCTCCTCTAGCGTAGGGACCTTCCCATTTAGAGAGAAGTTTTCCTGCAAAAAATCTTAAACAAGAGTTGTATAGCAATACATAATCAGCTACATTAAACTCACGCTTTTGTATCCTTTTGTCATGCCATCTTTTAACCTTTTCTTTAAAAAAACTTGGCATTTTCATAAGCTTGGGTTCTCCATTCATCAAGTGAGCTAATATCAAATAACCTTTTCTCACCAGCAAGTTTAAAGTCATAGTTGAGCTCTTTAATAGCCCAATATGCCTTATGTTCGAGTTTGAGAGGTAAGTGACATGCTTTTCCATAAACCATTTTATACGGAGACATGCCCATAGGATTCTTATATGTAGTTCTATAGGCCCATAATGCATCATCAAGTTTCTTGGACCAATTCTTTCTAGACCTACTAACAGTCTTTTGCAAAATTAATTTGAGCTCTCTTTTGCTCAATTCTACTTGACCACTAGACTGCGGGTGATATGGAGATGCAATTCTATGATTAACGTCATATTTAGCAAGCATTTTACGGAAAGCACCATGAATAAAGTGTGAACCACCATCAGTCATTAAATATCTAGGGACTCCAAACCTCAGAAAAATAACTTCCTTAAGCATTTTAATAGAGGTGTTATGATCAGCACTACTAGTTGGAATAGCTTCTACCCACTTAGTAATGTAATCAACAGCAACTAAAATATGTGTATATCCATTAGAGGCACGAAAAGGTCCCATATAATCAAAGCCCCAAACATCAAATGGTTCAATAACAAGTGAATAATTCATAGGCATTTCTTGACGTCTACTAATATTACCAATTCTTTGACATTCATCGCAAGACAAAACAAACTTACAGGCATCCTTGAAGAGAGTGGGCCAATAAAAACCGGATTGCAATACCTTATGTGCAGTTCTATCTCCAGCGTGGTGTCCTCCATAAGCTTCGGAGTGACACTTGCGTAGGATCTGTTCTTGTTCATGCTCAGGTACACAACGTCTAATAACACCATCTACGCCTTCTTTATAAAGATGTGGGTCATCCCAAAAGTAATGTCGCAAATCATAAAAAAAACTTTTTCTTTTGTTGGTATGTGAAGCTAGGTGGTATAAATTTAGCAACAATATAATTAGCATAATCAGCATACCATGGAGTGCTACGAGAAGTGCTTACGACATTTAATTGTTCATCAGGAAAGCTATCATCAATAGGTAGTGGGTCATCAAGAATATTCTCTAACCTAGATAAGTTATCTGCAACGGGGTTCTCAGCTCCTATTCTATCAACAATATGCAAATCAAATTCTTGCAGCAAGAGAACCCATCTAATAAGTCTAGGTTTTGCATCTTTCTTTTCCATAAGATATTTAATAGCAGCATGATCAGTGTGAATGGTTACTTTAGAATCAACAATATAGGGTCTGAATTTATCACAAGCAAATACAACTGCTAAAAGTTCCTTTTCGGTAGTAGCATAATTTCTTTGAGCATTGTCTAGACTCTTACTAACATAATGGATAACATTTAATTTCTTATCAACTCTTTGCCCTAGAACAGCACCTACAGCGTAATCACTAGCATCACACATAATTTCAAAGGGTAAATTCTAATCAGGTGGCTAAACAACAGGTGCAGAGACTAATGCTTTCTTAAGTATTTCAAATGCTTCTACACAATTATCCTCAAAGACAAATAGTACATCTTTTTGTAATAAATTAGTCAGAGGCCAAGAAATTTTTGAGAAGTCCTTAATGAACCTCCTATAAAATCCAGCGTGACTAAGGAAACTTCTTATACCTTTGATGTCCTTGGGACATGGCATCTTTTCAATAGCATCAACCTTGGCTTTATCAACTTCAATACCTCTTTCAGAAACTCTGTGCCCCAATACAATACCTTTATTAACCATAAAGTGGCACTTTTCCTAATTCAAGACAAGATTAGTTTCTTCACATCTCTGCAAAACTCGATCAAGATTTCTCAAGCAATCATCAAAAGAGGAATCATAGACGGAAAAATCGTCCATGAAAACCTCACAAATTTTTTCACAAAAATCAGAGAATATAGCCATCATGCATCTTTGAAAGGTAGCAGGTGCATTACATAAACCTAAAGGCATACGTCTATAAGCAAAAGTACCAAAAGGGCATGTAAAAGTAGTCTTTGATTGATCTCTAGCCGACATAGGTATTTGAGAGAAACCAGAATAACCATCTAGAAAGCAATAATGTGTATGTTTGCATAATCTTTCTAGCATTTGATCAATAAAAGGTAAGGGGTAATGATCTTTCTTAGTAACCTTATTTAATTTGCGGAAATCAATTACCATCCTATAACCTGTGATAATTCTTTGCGGAATCAATTCATCTTTATCATTAGGGACAACAGTAATACCTCCCTTCTTAGGGACACAATGGACAGGACTTACCCACTGACTATCAGCAATGGGATAAATTATACCTGGCTCCAGAAGCTTGAGTATTTCTTTTCTTACCACTTCTTTCATTTTAGGATTCAAATGTCGTTGAGGATCACGAACTGGTTTGGCATCCACTTCCAAATTTATTTTATGTTGACATAGAGTGGGACTGATACCCTTAAGATCATCAAGAGTATATCCAATAGCGGCACGGTGCTTCTTCAGAGTTTTCAATAATCTTTCTTCTTCATGCTCTGAAAGGTTAGCACTAATAATGACAGGATATATTTTCTTTTCATCAAGATAAGCATATTTAAGATTATCAGGCAACGGTTTAAGCTCAAACACGGGATCACCCTTGGGTGGAGGAGGATCCCTAGGATTTCAACGGGCAAAGTGTGTTGCAGAAAAGGTTCCTGTTTAAAGAATACTTCATCTATTTCCCTTCTTTCATTCATGAACATATCATTTTCATGGTCTAGCAAATAGTGTTCTAAAGGATCACTAGGAGGTACGGCAATAGAAGCAAGACCAATAATTTCATCTTTACTAGGCGATTCTTCCTCACGAGTAAATTTAGAGAAATTAAACTCATGAACCATATCATCCAAGCCAATAGTAACAAAATTCTTTTCGCAGTCTATCTTAGCATTAACAATATTCAAGAAGGGTCTACCAAATATAGTGGGACAAAAGCTATCTTGTGGAGAACCAAGAACAAGAAAATCAGCGGGATATTTGGTTTTTCCACACAAGACTTCAACATCTCTAACAATTCCCATTGCAGATATAGTATCTCTATTGGCAAGTTTAATTGTAACATCAATATCTTCTATCTCAGCGGGTGCAATTTCATGCTTAATTTCTTCATACAAGGTAATAGGTATAACACTAGCACTAGCACTCATATCACATAAGCCATGATAACAATGATCACCTATTTTAACAGAAATAATAGGCACGCCTATCATAGGTCTATGTTTATCTCTAGCACAAGGTTTAGCAATTCTAGCAGTTTCACCACAAAACTGAATAACATGCCCATCAATATTATCAGACAAGAGATCTTTAACAAGAGCAATATTAGGTTCTAATTTAACTTGCTCAGGAGGTGTATAAGTTCTAATATTGCTTTTACAAACAACAGTTGAAGCTTTAGCATGATCCTTCATTCTAATAGGGAAAGGTGGTTTCTCAACATAAGAAGTGGGAACAATAGGATCATTATAAGTGACAGTCTTTTCTTCAACTTTAATAGGTGCAGCTACTTTTACTTCTATGGGAGGATGATATTTAAACCACTTCTCCTTGGGGAGATCAACATAGGTAGCAAAAGATTCACAGAAAGAAGCTACTATCTCAGAGTCAAGTCCATATTTAGTGCTAAACTTACGGAAAATATCGGTATCCATAAAATATTTAACATAATCAAACTTAGGTGTCATACCTGACTCCTTACCTTCATCGAGGTCCCAATCTTCAGAGTTGCATTTAATTCTATCCAATAAATTCCATTTAAATTCAATAGTCTTCATCATAAAAGAGCCAGCACAAGAAGTATCGAGCATGGTGCGATTGTAATCAGAAAGCCGAGCATAAAAACTTTTCATAATTACTTCTCTTGGGAGCTCATGATTGGGGCATGAATATAACACTGATTTAAGCCTCCCCCAAGCTTGAGCGATGCTTTCTCCTTCGCGAGGCCAAAAATTATATATATAATTGCGATCATGATGAACAAGATGCATAGGGTAATGCTTTTGATGAAATTCCAATTTCAATCTTTTATAGTTCCATGATCTCGTATCATCACATAGCCTGTATAATGTCAATGTGTCTCCCTTCAAAGATAAAGGGAAGGCCTTCTTCTTAACAACATCATCGGGTATACCTGCATGCTTAAATAGTCCACACACTTCATCCACATAGAGTAGATGTTCATCAGGATGCTTTGTTCCATCTCCTGTAAAAGTGTTAGCTAGCAGTTTTTCCATCATACCCGAAGGAATTTCAAAAGGAGTTTCATTTTCAATAGGTTCAGTAGGTTGAGGAGCAAGTCTTGGCTCTACTGGACGGGGTGAAGATACCCTGAATGTCACACCCTAGCTAGTTCATGCATTAGAGTGTTGCATCATGTCTATCCTTTCATCAGAAACCTGAAATGGGGATGTCAGAACCCCCAGCCCCCTCTGAAACCAACTAGGGTTTACTAAAAACTTTTTCAATGAACCTGAAATGCCCTTCTAAAATGTCCATCATTTTTGTCTTGGTTCAGAACCTCTGCCAAAAGTGTTGCACAATTTTCTAGGTCATCTTAGGGTCTTTGAATTAAATGATAAGTATTTGAATTTGGGCATTTAAAATTATATAAAATATTTCAAATGCTCAAATATTCCTAAACTGAAATGTTTCATGTTGGAAATATTCCAACTTTGGACCAGGAGCAGTTTGGTGATTTTAGGAGTTGCCTAGGTATTTTAAATAATTCAACAAAGTTGCAGAAAAATAGAAAAAGAAAAAAAACAGAAAGGAAAAACTTACCTGGCGCCGCAACCCGGCCCACCTGCCGGCCCAGCCCAGCGCCGCGCCAGCGAGCTGCTTGCCGGCCAGGAAGCAGGCAGGTGCTCGACGGCGAGCACCGCATGGGTGCCACGCACCTGCTCGCCGCCTTGCCGCTCCACTCGCTCGGCTAACGACGTGGATCGCTCCCCCTCGCTCTCCCGAACCCCCCAGACACCTCCTCTCCTCTCCAGCTCCTCCCCCTCGCGCTCCCCAGCCATGACCGACGCCACCGCCGCCGCTCCATCGTCATAGCCGCACTCCCCGCCACCCGTGCTCCGTCTCGTGGTATCCAGGAGCTCCACCGTCGTCCACTTCGTCAAGCTAACCGAGCCCCACGTGCTTGTGAGGCCCGAGTCCACCGCACCGACCTCGCCCGAGTTCGCCATCGCCGGAGATCCCTTTCAACACCGTCGCCGCATCAGCTCGTCCCCGACCCTGTCGGTGGCCTCTACGGGTGCTCTGTGAGCCTAGCTAGCCCTCCTACCCTTCCTCTCTCGCCCCCGAGCCGTGTAGCCACCGCACGAAGATCACCCGCACGCACCGCCGCGGATCTCGTCGCTGACGTGCTCCCGGCCATCCTCCGGCCAACTCACGGTGTCCAACGCACTCACCACGTTGCGTTGAGTCCAACCGTGCACTTCCCGCACCTCACCGCACACCCTAGCCCCGAGTTCGCCTTCACCCGAACTCCGGTGACCGCCTAGGTCGTCGCTGGCGCCAACTCCGGCCACCCCGACCCCAACTGACTCCACCAAGAGCCGCGGCTCGTCCTCAGCTCCACTCCGATGCCCTCCGCGACCCATTTGGTGGCCGGAACGGCCAAAACCACTTCCGCCTCCGAGTCGGGCTCGCCGACGGCTAAACGCCGGTGCAGCCGTTTTGACTTTGACCACGGGTGGGCCCTGGTTGACTCTGTTGAGTCAATGACAGGTGGGGCCCCCTTCTGTTAATTATCCAGATTAGTTTAAACTAAATCAAATTAGTTAATTACCCACTGACACCCTGGACCCACTGGTCAGTTTGACCTGGACCGGGTCTGTTGACTTGCTGAGGTCAGCATGACCTCATGCTGACGCAGTAAACCTTTTCTGAAATTAAAATAAATCTAAAATGATTTATAAATTCCAGAAATTGTTGCAAACTTCAAAAATTCATATAAATTCAACGGTAGCTCCAAATCAAACAAATTATATATGAAAAATGATCAGAAAAATCCAATCTATCCATCTGTACTAGTTTCATGCATGTTTAAACAAGCTAACTTGAGGTTTAGTGCAGAACAAGATAAAACACTTTAAAGGGCCATTTATGAGTTTGAAATTTGAATCTTTGGTTCAAATTGATTCAAACCCATCTGGTTTTAGTTGCATAAGCCCAACACACTCATATTGCCATGTTTCATGCATGCATCATATTGTCGCACATTGTTTGGTGATGGTTGTGTATCGGTGTTCTTACCGGCAGGGTCTGCCTCCGAGGAGTACCGTGATTACCCTAGCGAAGAACCGTATTCGTGCATCGATCCATCAGGCAAGCAACCAACCATTTGATCATATCGATACAATCCCATGTTCTCGCTCTTGCTCTCTTTTATTGCATTAAGACAACGCGTTTTAAACTGCTGTGTGCTACGGTAGTTGAACCCATTTCCTCTGCATGACCTGTCATTGCCACAGTAATTAGATGAAACCCACTAGCATGTGTAGGAATTGATTGAGCCATATGTATGTGTTGTTCCTACCTTGCTATGCCTGCTATGCTTAGAGTCGTGTCAGGTCTGGTTCATCTGGGTGATGGGCTAGAGTGAAATGATCATGTCGGTAATGAGAGTGATGTGGTGAACACGATTTGGTAAAGGTATCGATGAGAGTCCATGTAGGAGTACATGGTGGGTTGTTTCATTGAAGCCGACCTTAAGAACTGAGATCTATATGCGTGATTTAAGATTCAGCTACTACCATGCATTGGGCCCTGAAATATGACCACGCTCGACTTCTTATTCACCCTAGTCCTCTGTCCAGGAGTTGCAAGTAGTTTCTGGTGTTTGTAGCTTACTGGAGGCCATGGACAGCGCTGACCCGCGGGGTGGGCTGTGATGCGGTAGGTACGTGGCACGGTGTACCGAATACCCGTTAGGTATCTCGGGAACCCTGTACACATCGTTCGGGGCCGTATGGGAAACCTCGGCCGGACTCCGTGTGGATGGAACCTGGATAGGCGATAAACCTGGACTAGAGACTTAGGTGTTTAGGTAGGTCGTGGTCTACACCCACGTCGGCTTTCGCTTGAAGTCTGCCGAGCACATGTCGTGTGCAGACGCTAAGTGGTGGAAACATGTATGAAGAAGTACACCCCTGCAGGGTTAACATGATCTATTCGAATAGCCGTGTCCGCGGTAAAGGACTACTTGGTTGCTTATACAGTTCATAGACAAGTGAATGGATACTACTAAAAATCTCAAGATAAGCGTGAGTGCCGAGGATGGCTCTTCCGAAGGATGACGGAGGTGGATCCTCGGTGGTGTATTGAAGTGGTGAGTAGTGGACTCGTGTGAGCAAAACCATTTCAAGTTGGAGTCTCGTAGGATAGTTTAGCCAAGAGTCAAAGTTGGCTTGCTGCAACAACTCCACCAACCCTTCTTGATAATGTGCATGTATGTAGGATCTGACGTAAGTCTTGCTGGGTACCTTTGTACTCATGTTGCTATAATTTACATTTTACAGAAGGCGCTGCAACCCCTTCTGATGGGTTCTTCGTAGACGTTGACATCGACGAGTAGACTAAGACCCAGGTGGTAATCCTGAGCTTTTGAAGGTCCACGTAGTATAGCTAGGCTGTCCAAGCCTCTTTTATTTTACTAGTTGTCTGTACTCAGACAAGTTACTTCCGCTGCTGGTTTGTATGACTGTATGACTTGAATGTGGGTCGTGTGACCCATACTTGTATGTATGTTATGTATGGCTCTCTGAGCCTTTAAATAAAGTACTTGTGCCGTAGAGTCATGTTGTGATGCCTTGTTGTATTTGCACATATCGAGCATATTGTGTGTATGATTGAAATGCTTGGTATGTGTGGGATCTGACTATCTAGTTGTTTATCTTTAGTAGCCTCTCTTACCGGGAAATGTCTCCTAGTGTTTCCATTGAGCCATGGTAGCTTGCTACTGCTCCGGAACACTTAGGCTGGCCGGCATGTGTCCTTCTTCGTTCCTATGTCTGTCCCTTCGGGGAAATGTCACGCATTGAGTACCGGAGCCCTGTTAGCCCGCTACAGCCCGGTTTACCGGAGTCCTGCTAGCCCAGTGCTACAGCCCGGACCCACTTGCTGATGACCGACACGTTCGATGCTGGGTCATGGATGCCTGTCCCTGTAAGTCTGTGCCACTTTGGGTTTACGACTAGTCATGTCAGCCCGGGCTCCTTATCATATGGATGCTAGCGACATCATCATATACGTGAGCGAAAAGGCGCAAACGGTCCCGGGCAAAGGTAAGGCGACACCCGTGGGAATACCGTGCGTGAGGCCGCAAAGTGTTATGAGGTGTTACAGGCTAGATCGATGTGACATTGAGTCGGGGTCCTGACAGCGTTGGTATCAGAGCCGGACTGCCTGTAGGTTCTCCAAGCCAAACTGGTCGATGTTGAGTCTAGAAATGCTTTAGTTATATGTAGGGGAATTGATTGTGGGATGGTAGGTAAGGCTCTTTTTACTTCTTTACCTCATGGCATTCTGATCTGAGTCAGTCCATTCTTCTACCGGGGATTAAGGATTAGGATCTTCTCTCTCTATCAGGTTCACGTGTTACTAATCAGTAGTACCTTATAGGTTTGATGACTACAAGCCTAGTTCAGTTCTACTACCTTGTTATGCTGATAAGTTGGATCCAGAACCTTGATATGATATTGTTGAGTGTCTATGCAATTTTTTTGATAAATGTCTCAAACCCTTCTTGAGCATTTACAGCCGTTATGCTGTCAAAATTTTGCTAGAAATTCTAATGCCTTTGCATTATGGTTATGCTTTCCGATGGCCACCCGCGACCAAAATCAAGTGGTTCGCCTGACCCAATGCATTGGTGTGACCGGTCATACGGCCATGTTAGTCCGAGTGATGATCAAGACGGGTTACCGTTGGTATCCCGAATACATGGTTGAAGAGTAGTTTCGAGATTTTAACCAAAGCCAGTATCTTTGCACCGTCCGGATATTTCCCTCTTATCCTGGTTCTACCGAGGCTCTTCACTATTCCTATGGGCTCGGTGTTACTATTGAGATGGTTGTGCAAGATGCGGCTTATTCTTTGATGACCATCATGCGAGTCAGGACTGGCCTGCTTCGCAACACCGACTTTCGGTATATGCCAGCTTCACTTCCTGGAGCGCACGGTTATCTCCGGGCTATCTATGCTGACCCCAGTCAGGAGGACTCACTAACTCGCACCACTGCTGAGTTGCTCGAGGATAAGGACCGAGAGAATCGGGCCTTGAGAATGGAGCTTTTCAACACCCGCGCCGATCATTGGGCCACCTTGACTCGGTTTGCACCGGCTGTGCAAGCTGGATGCATGGATATGAGAGATATGTATCCTGTTAGGTCTGCTCTGCCGGACATGATGGATTGGCGTGATGTGGGAGGCATCACCCCACCTCGTGGTCCTCGCAGGCCACCGTTTGTTGGTCCAAGACCTCACTCTAGCCCTTTCGGTCCACAGGCTCCTCAGGACCGTTTGTTTCCGGATGCTCACGTTGAACTTCCAGGCTATGGAGGAGACTTCTATGAGAACTACTACGGAGATGACTGAGATAGTAGTAGATCCACTAGGTATTGTAATAGTTGTATTTCCACCGTCCTGCGTGACTTGTGGAATATGACTTAGCGTGTAGTAATTCCGGGGGTGTAGGAAAAGTAATGTATAGGAGCTTGGGATGCCTCCGATGATATGTAATCCTCCTCTCACCGTAGTAGTACTTGTTGGTCTTGTACTAAACCTCATATGGTGTGTATGACGATGGAATAAAAGAAGTAGTTTCTGTATCTACCATGTCATACGGATGATCATCTTGCATTCTGAGTTGTCCATTACATTCTACATTCTATGTCGGAATCTTGTCATGTTGGACTAAACCATTGTCTTGTTTTTCCTAGGATGGTCAACACCCGCAACAACCCTGCTCCCCCAGAGCAGGCCGAAGGCAGCAGAGTTGGGGATACAAATCTGCCTCACCCTCCCTCTCTGGCGGAAGTTATGCTAGAGGCTGAGAGAAACAAGCGGGGGACCAACCGTTTGTTGGAGCGTATTGAACAGAACACAGCACACCATCAGAGGACTAACTTGGTGTCACTCAGTGATTTCATCAAGTTACATCCACCTACGTTCCACCACTCCGTCGAGCCTCTCGACGCTGATGACTGGCTTCGCAGTATTTCTCACAAACTGCGATTTGCGCTAGTAGCTGAGGTTGACAAGGTCACCTTTGCTGCATATCATCTTGAAGGCCCCGCCAGTCTATGGTGGGAGAATTATGAAGCTATGCGCCCAGCGGGCCACGTCACTACTTGGGCTGAATTCAGCGAGGCTTTCCATGAACATCACATTCCGGAGGGTCTCATGGACCGTAAACGTGAGGAGTTCTATAGTTTCACTCAAGGTCGACTCTCTGTTGACGCTTACAGCAGGGAGTTTGGTAACCTTGACCGTTATGCAACGGAGGAAGTTTCTACTGATGCCAAGAAGCAGGCAAGGTTCCGTAAGGGGCTTAGTCCTGAGCTTTGCTGCGACCTCCGTCTGCATGAGTGCACATCTTTTCAGAAGCTTGTTAACAAAGCCATCACTGCTGAGACTGGTCAGACTGATTATGAAGCAACACGCAAGCATGGCCGTGACTTGGGTTCCTCATCCGGTGCTGGTCCTCAGAAGCGCCGCGTGTGGGTGCCTAACACTGCCCTGCCACCCAGGTTCACACCGAGGCCATCCTTCCAGGTGCCTCGCCCAGCTCAGCCATATGCACCAGCCAAGCCCTATGGTGGTCCAACCAACAATGCTCCCCCACGTACCAGTTCCATGACTTGTTTCAAGTGTGGGGAATCAGGCCACTATATGCGCGAGTGTCCCCAAACCAACCCCAACCAGACAGCAAAAATTGTTGGCCGCGGCAAGCCGACAGGGAAAGTGTTCTACGCCAAGCCGGCCACCACTGCTCGTGGCCATGTTAATTGTGTTTCTGCGGAAGAGGCTCAAGAAGATCCCAACGTCGTTCTCGGTACGCTCCTTGTTAATTGCCACCCGGCATCTGTTCTTTTCGATACAGGAGCATCTCATTCATTTATATCCAAGAGCTATGCTCGTCTGCATAACACCACATTCTGTGAGATGCCCACCTCTATGGTAATTCAAACTCCGGGATCCAAATGGCAAACTTCTAGAGTAAGCCATGGAAATGAAATTCAAGTCGACAAACTTGTTTTTCTCGCATCTTTGATAGCCCTCAAATCTTCGGATATTAATATCATCTTGGGTATGGACTGGATGTCAGCCCATGATGCCAAAATTGATTGCTTCTCTAGGACTGTTCAACTCACCCATCCTTCGGGGAAGATAGTCAATGTCTTGACCCGAATAGCCAAGCGACAGTTATATTCTCTTAATGCCAGCCCTTTTCCAGACCTTGAGGACGTCCCGGTAGTCCGTGACTTTCCGGATGTCTTCCCAGAGGAATTGCCAGGTGTTCCACCTGACAGAGATGTCGAATTCGTGATAGATCTCATTCCAGGAACTGTCCCGATTTCCAGAAGACCCTACAAGATGGCACCTTTTGAACTAGCCGAGCTTAAGAAACAACTCGATGAGTCCTTGAAAAAGGGTTTCATCCGACCTAGTTCATCTCCTTGGGCTTGCCCCGTCCTCTTCGTCAAGAAGAAGGATGGTACGGACCAGATGGTTGTAGATTATCGACCTGTCAACTTGGTCACAATTAAGAACAAGTATCCGCTCCCCAGGATCAACGACCTGTATGATCAGCTCGCTGGATCCTCAGTCTTCTCTAAAATGGATTTGAGGTTGGGCTACCATCAAATCAAAATCAGAAACGGGGACATTCCGAAAACGGCCTTTGTTACTCGTTATGGCCAATACGAGTACACCGTCATGTCCTTTGGTTTAACCAACGCTCCAGCCACCTTCTCTCGGTTGATGAACTCAATCTTCATGGAGTATTTGGATAAATTTGTCGTGGTTTACCTCGATGATATACTCATCTACTCCAAGAACGAGGAAGAACATGCCGAACACCTAAGGCTAGTGTTGAAGAAACTCCGAGAGCATCGCCTTTATGCCAAATTTTCTAAATGTGAATTCTGGTTGTTAGAAGTGACCTATCTTGGACATGTAATTTCTGGTAAAGGCATTGCTTTAACCCTGAGCGAGTTCAAGCCGTCCTTAATTGGACTCCACCTGAATCGGTCAAGCAAGTTCGGAGTTTCCTTGGCCTAGCGAGCTATTGCCGTCGCTTTGTCGAGAATTTCTCCAAAGTTGCCAAACCTCTAACTGAACTCCTCAAGAAAGATAAAAAGTTCGAGTGGACCCCACAATGTGAGCACAGTTTCCAGGAACTGAAGAGAAGTTTAACCTCTGCTCCCGTACTGGTACCACCGGATTTTTCCTAGGATTTTGTTATCTATTGCGACGCCTCGCGACAAGGACTAGGCTGTATTCTCATGCAAGATCGACACGTAATTGCTTATGCTTCACGGCAATTACACCCACATGAGGAAAACTACCCCACTCATGATCTAGAGCTTGCAGCTGTAGTCCATGCACTCAAAACATGGCGACATTACCTTCTCGGTAATCGTTGCAAAATCTACACTGATCACCAAAGTCTAAAGTATATATTCACCCAACCGGATTTAAATCTCAGGCAAAGACGTTGGGTCGAGTTGATCACAGATTTCGACTTAGGAATAACTTACACCCCAGGGAAAGCCAACGTCATGGCTGATGCGCTAAGTCGTAAATCTTATTGTAACAACCTGATGTTACAACAAAGTCAACCGCTTCTCCATGAGGAATTTCGGAATCTTAACCTTCACATTGTTCCTCAAGGATTTCTTTCCACCTTGGTGGCGAAACCTACTCTTACGGATCAAATCATCGCTGCCCAAAAGCGAGATAAGGGAATATCTAAGATCAAGGAGAACATTGCTAGCGGAGGTGCTAGATGTTTCTCCACAAATGATCATGGTGTTGTGTACTTTGAGAACCGTTTAGTGGTTCCCAAGAACCAGCATCTACGGCAGTTGATCCTTAAGGAGGCTCATGAATCTCCTCTCACCATTCATCCCGGTAGTACCAAGATGTATCAGGACCTACGCCAGAGGTTCTGGTGGACTAGGATGAAGAGAGAAATTGCTCAGTATATTGCTAATTGCGACGTCTGCCGTCGTGTAAAAGCAGAGCATCAACGACCTGCTGGCACCCTTCAACCCCTAGCTATTCCTGAATGGAAATGGGATAAAATTGGTATGGACTTCATTACCGGTTTTCCCAGGACCAAGAGAGGGAATAACGCTATCTTCGTCGTTATCGACCGTCTTTCCAAAGTGGCCCATTTCTTACCTGTTCGTGAGAGTATAACTGCTAGTCAGTTAGCAGACTTGTACATCTCCCGAATAGTGTCTCTCCATGGTGTTCCTTTGGAAATTAACTCGGATCGAGGAAGTCTTTTCACCTCTCGATTTTGGGAAAGTTTCCAAAATGCTATGGGAACCCGCCTTTCTTTTAGTACCGCTTTCCACCCTCAATCAAGTGGTCAAGTGGAACGCGTCAACCAGATTCTAGAAGACATGCTTCGAGCTTCTGTTATCTCATTCGGAATGGAGTGGGAGAAATGCCTTCCATTTGCCGAATTTGCTTATAGCAACAGCTATCAATCCAGCTTGGGCAAAGCCCCTTTTGAAGTTCTCTATGGACGAAGGTGTCGAACGCCTCTTAACTGGTCAGAAACCGGGGAAAGACAATTCTTTGGCCCGGATATGATTCAGGAAGCAGAAGAGCAAGTTCGCATCGTTCGTGAAAAGTTGAAAACAGCCCAATCTCGTCAAAAGAGTCAATATGACCGAAAACATAAGGCTATGACTTTTGAGGCTGACGAGAAGGCTTACCTTCGGGTTACTCCTCTGAAGGGAACCCATCGCTTCGGTATCAAGGGCAAATTGGCTCCTCGTTACATTGGACCCTTTCGCATTCTCGCAAAATGAGGAGAAGTTGCCTACCAATTGGAACTACCTCCGCATCTCTCCAGAGTCCACGACGTCTTCCACGTTTCTCAACTCAGGCGTTGCTTCTCGGATCCTATCCGTGGAGTAGACCACAAAACGCTTGATCTCCAAGATAATCTCACGTATCGAGATTACCCCGTTCGTATCCTCGATCAAGCTGAGCGTACCACTCGACGTCATAATATCAAGTTTCTCAAGGTTCATTGGTCGCACCATTCTGAGAATGAAGCAACTTGGGAAAGGGAGGATCGTCTTCGACTCGAGTATCCCGCCTTCTTCCCGGAGGAACCCAAATCTCGGGACGAGATTCTTTTGAGTGGGGGTGAGTTGTCACACCCTAGCTAGTTCATGCATTAGAGTGTTGCATCATGTCTATCCTTTCATCAGAAACCTGAAATGGGGATGTTAGAACCCCCAGCCCCCTCTGAAACCAACTAGGGTTTACTAAAAACTTTTTCAATGAACCTGAAATGCCCTTCTAAAATGTCCATCATTTTTGTCTTGGTTCAGAACCTCTGCCAAAAGTGTTGCACAATTTTCTAGGTCATCTTAGGGTCTTTGAATTAAATGATAAGTATTTGAATTTGGGCATTTAAAATTATATAAAATATTTCAAATGCTCAAATATTCCTAAACTGAAATGTTTCATGTTGGAAATATTCCAACTTTGGACCAGGAGTAGTTTGGTGATTTTAGGAGTTGCCTAGGTATTTTTAATAATTCAACAAAGTTGCAGAAAAATAGAAAGAGAAAAAAAAACAGAAAGGAAAAACTTACCTGGCGCCGCAACCCGGCCCACCTGCCGGCCTAGCCCAGCGCCGCGCCAGCGAGCTGCTTGCCGGCCAGGCAGGCAGGCAGGTGCTTGACGGCGAGCACCGCATGGGTGCCACGCACCTGCTCGCCGCCTCGCCGCTCCACTCGCCCTGCTAACGACGTGGATCGCTCCCCCTCGTTCTCCCGAACCCCCCAGACACCTCCTCTCCTCTCCAGCTCCTCCCCCTCGCGCTCCCCAGCCATGGCCGACGCCACCGCCGCCGCTCCATCGTCGTAGCCGCGCTCCCCGCCGCCCGTGCTCCGTCTCGTGGTGTCCAGGAGCTCCGCCGCCGTCCACTTCGTCAAGCTAACCGAGCCCCACGTGCTTGTGAGGCCCGAGTCCACCGCACCGACCTCGCCCGAGTTCGCCGTCACCGGAGATCCCTTTCAACGCCGTCGCCGCATCAGCTCGTCCCCGACCCCGCCGGTGGCCTCTACGGGTGCTCTGTGAGCCTAGATACCCCTCCTATCCTTTCTCTCTCGCCCCCGAGCCGTGTAGCCACCGCACGAAGATCACCTGCATGCACCGCCGCGGATCTCGTCGCCGACGTGCTCCCGGCCATCCTCCGGCCAACTCACGGTGTCCAACGCACTCACCACGTTGCGTTGAGTCCAACCGTGCACTTCCCGCACCTCACCGCACACCCTAGCCCCGAGTTCGCCTTCACCCGAACTCCGGTGACCGCCTAGGTCGTCGCCGGCGCCAACTCCGGCCACCCCGACCCCAACTGACTCCACCAAGAGCCGCGGCTCGTCCTCAGCTCCACTCTGATGCCCTCCGCGACCCATTTGGTGGCCGGAACGGCCAAAACCACTTCCGCCTCCACGTCGGGCTCGCCGGCGGCTAAACACCGGTGCGGCCGTTTTGACTTTGACCACGGGTGGGCCCTGGTTGACTCTGTTGAGTCAATGACAGGTGGGGCCCCCTTCTGTTAATTATCCAGATTAGTTTAAACTAAATTAAATTAGTTAATTACCCACTGACACCCTGGACCCACTGGTCAGTTTGACCTGGACCGGGTCTGTTGACTTGCTGAGGTCAGCATGACCTCATGCTGACGCAGTAAACCTTTTCTAAAATTAAAATAAATCTAAAATGATTTATAAATTCCAGAAATTGTTGCAAACTTCAAAAATTCATATAAATTCAACCATAGCTCCAAATCAAACAAATTATATATGAAAAATGATCAGAAAAATCCAATCTATCCATCTGTACTAGTTTCATGCATGTTTAAACAAGCTAACTTGAGGTTTAGTGCAGAACAAGATAAAACACTTTAAAGGGCCATTTATGAGTTTGAAATTTGAATCTTTGGTTCAAATTGATTCAAACCCATCTGGTTTTAGTTGCATTAGCCCAACACACTCATATTGCCATGTTTCATGCATGCATCATATTGTCGCACATTGTTTGGTGATGGTTGTGTATCGGTGTTCTTTGCGGCAGGGTCTGCCTCCGAGGAGTACCGTGATTACCCTAGCGAAGAACCGTATCCGTGCATCGATCCATCAGGCAAGCAACCAACCATCTGATCATATCGATACAATCCCATGTTCTCACTCTTGCTCTCTTTTACTGCATTAAGACAACGCGTTTTAAACTGCTGTGTGCTACGGTAGTTGAACCCATTTCCTCTGCATGACCTGTCATTGCCACAGTAATTAGATGAAACCCACTAGCATGTGTAGGAATTGATTGAGCCATATGTATGTGTTGTTCCTACCTTGCTATGCCTGCTATGCTTAGAGTCGTGTCAGGTCTGGTTCATCTGGGTGATGGGCTAGAGTGAAATGATCATGTCGGTAATGAGAGTGATGTGGTGAACACGATTTGGTAAAGGTATCGATGAGAGGCCATGTAGGAGTACATGGTGGGTTGTCTCATTGAAGCCGACCTTAAGAACTGAGATCTGTATGTGTGATTTAAGATTCAGCTACTACCATGCATTGGGCCCTGAAATATGACCCCGCTCGACTTCTTATTCACCCTAGTCCTCTGTCCAGGAGTTGCAAGTAGTTTCTGGTGTTTGTAGCTTACTGGAGGCTGTGGACAGCGCTGACCTGCGGGGTGGGCTGTGATGCGGTAGGTACGTGGCACGGTGTACCGAATACCCGTTAGGTATCTCGCGAACCCTGTACACATCGTTCGGGGCCGTATGGGAAACCTCGGCCGGACTCCCTGTGGATGGAACCTGGATAGGCGATAAACCTGGACTAGAGACTTAGGTGTTTAGGTAGGTCGTGGTCTACACCCACGTTGGCTTTCGCTTGAAGTCTGCCGAGCACATGTCGTGTGCAGACGCTAAGTGGTGGAAACATGTATGAAGAAGTACACCCCTGCAGGGTTAACATGATCTATTCGAATAGCCGCGTCCGGGTAAAGGACTACTTGGTTGCTTATACAGTTCATAGACAAGTGAATGGATACTACTAAAAATCTCAAGATAAGCGTGAGTGCCGAGGATGGCTCTTCCGAAGGATGACGGAGGTGGATCCTCGGTGGTGTATTGAAGTGGTGAGTAGTGGACTCGTGTGCGCAAAACCATTTCAAGTTGGAGTCTCGTAGGATAGTTTAGCCAAGAGTCAAAGCTGGCTTGCTGCAACAACTCCACCAACCCTTCTTGATAATGTGCATGTATGTAGGATCTGACGTAAGTCTTGCTGGGTACCTTTGTACTCATGTTGCTATAATTTACATTTTACAGAAGGCGCTGCAAGCCCTTCTGATGGGTTCTTCGTAGATGTTGACATCGACGAGTAGACTAAGACCCAGGTGGTAATCCTGAGCTTGTGAAGGTCCACGTAGTATAGCTAGGCTTTCCAGGCCTCTTTTATTTTACTAGTTGTCTGTACTCAGACAAGTTACTTCCGCTACTGGTTTGTATGACTGTATGACTTGAATGTGGGTCGTGTGACCCGTACTTGTATGTATGTTATGTATGGCTCTCTGAGCCTTTAAATAAAGTACTTGTGTCGTAGAGTCATGTTGTGATGCCTTGTTGTATTTGCACATATCGAGCATATTGTGTGTATGATTGAAATGCTTGGTATGTGTGGGATCTGACTATCTAGTTGTTTATCTTTAGTAGCCTCTCTTACCGGGAAATGTCTCCTAGTGTTTCCATTGAGCCATGGTAGCTTGCTACTGCTCCGGAACACTTAGGCTGGCCGGCATGTGTCCTTCTTCGTTCCTGTGTCTGTCCCTTCGGGGAAATATCACGCATTGAGTACCGGAGCCCTGTTAGCCCGCTACAGCCCGGTTTACCGGAGTCCTGCTAGCCCAGTGCTACAGCCCGGACCCACTTGCTGATGATCGACACGTTCGATGCTGGGTCATGGATGCCTGTCCCTGTAAGTCTGTGCCACTTTGGGTTTACGACTAGTCATGTCAGCCCGGGCTCCTTATCATATGGATGCTAGCGACATCATCATATACGTGAGCCAAAAGGCGCAAACGGTCCCGGGCAAAGGTAAGGCGACACCCATGGGAATACCGTGCGTGAGGCCGCAAAGTGTTATGAGGTGTTACATGCTAGATCGATGTGACATTGAGTCGGGGTCCTGACACCGAACAAGCCCCTCAGAGAATTACTTTCCATAGTAACAAGTGATAGAAAATTTCAGCACACTATATAAAAATTTTCCTTACCGAATTCCACCTACCAAAGGCGCTACACTCCCCGGCAACGGCGCCAGAAAAGAGTCTTGATGACCCACAAGTATAGGGGATCTATCGTAGTCCTTTCGATAAGTAAGAGTGTCGAACCCAACGAGGAGCAGAAGGAAATGATAAGCGGTTTTCAGCAAGGTATTCTCTGCAAGTAATGAAATAAGTGGTAACAGATAGTTTTGTGATAAGATAAATTGTAACGAGCAACAAGTAACAAAAGTAAATAAAGTGCAGAAAGGTGGCCCAATCCTTTTTGTAGCAAAGGACAAGCCTGGACAAACTCTTATAATAGGAAAAGCGCTCCCGAGGACACATGGGAATATCGTCAAGCTAGTTTTCATCACGCTCATATGATTCGCGTTCGGTACTTTGGTAATTTGATATGTGGGTGGACCGGTGCTTGGGTGCTGTTCTTACTTGAACAAGCATCCCACTTATGATTAACCTCTAATGCAAGCATCCGCAACTACAACAAAAGTATTAAGGTAAACCTAACCATAGCATGAAACATATGGATTCAAATCAGCCCCTTACGAAGCAACGCATAAACTAGGGTTTAAGCTTCTGTCACTCTAGCAACCCATCATCTACTTATTACTTCCCAATGCCTTCCTCTAGGCCCAAATAATGGTGAAGTGTTATGTAGTCGACATTCACATAACACCACTAGAGGCTAGACAACATACATCTTATCAAAATATCGAACGAATACCAAATTCACATGACTACTAATAGCAAGACTTCTCCCTTGTCCTCGGGAACAAACGTAACTACTCACAAAGCATATTCATGTTCATAATCGGAGGAGTAATAATATGCATAAAGGATCTGAACATATGATCTTCCACCAAATAAACCAACTAGCATCAACTACAAGGAGTAATCAACACTACTAGCAACCTACTAGCACCAATCCCGGACTTGGCGACAAGAATTGGATACAAGAGATGAACTAGGGTTTGGAGATGAGATGGTGCTGGTGAAGATGTTGATGGAGATTTCCCTCTCCCGATTAGAGGAGCGTTGGTGATGACGATGGTGATGATTTCCCCCTCCCGGAGGGAAGTTTCCCCGGCAGAACAGCTCTGCCGGAGCCCTAGATTGGTTCCGCCAAGGTTCCACCTCGTGGCGGCGGAGTCTCGTCCCGAAAGGTTGCCTTCTCTTTTTTTCTCATCGAAAGACTTCATATAGGAGAAGATGGGCGTCGGAGAGCCACCAGGGGGCCCACGAGGTAGGGGGCGCGCCCTAGGGGGGAGCGCCCCCACCCTTGTGAGCAGGGTGTGGGCCCCTGGCCTTCATCTTTGGCGATGATTTTTCTTTATTTATTTTAAGATATTCCATGGAGTTTCAGGACTTTTGGAGTTGCGCAGAATAGGTCTCCAATATTTGCTCCTTTTCCAGCCCAGAATTCCAGCCGGCGGCATTCTCCCTCTTCATGTAAACCTTGTAAAATAAGAGAGAATAGCCATAAGTATTGTGACATAACATGAAATAACATCCCATAATGCAATAAATATTGATATAAAAGCATGATGCAAAATGGATGTATCAGGGTTCTATTCCCGTCCCCGATAAAGCTAAAGGACACGTAAGCAGTGCATTTATGGCATTTTTCCTAAGACGCCGATGATAAACATAGACCCTGTAGCTACTTTACACCTCCTGTATGCCACTGTGGCAGCCCCTTGGACATATAAAAGGAGGCCCATGGCGTACTGGAGGAGGATTCAGACTTTTGAACCTCTCGGCTCAGCTCGCATGCATAGCGGCTAGCCGAAGCTCAGGAACATAGAATATACACTCAAGCAGGACTAGGGTTTTACGCTTCCGAGCGGCCCAAACCTGGGTAAAAATTCGTCGTGTTGATCATTAGATCTTGTCTTTTCTCTACCCCTCTTCCGTGCCAAACCGTAGAAGGGATCCGCGTCGTCCCGTAGGTGTCGTTTTCCCCGACAACTTGACACGGACGTGATACCTATATTCATGATCAATGCCTTAGATATCGTCATAACTTTACACTTTTCTATCAATTGCTCGGCAGTAATTTGTTCACCCACCGTAATATTTTCTAGCTTGAGAGAAGCCTCTAGTGAAACCTATGGCCCCCGGGTCTATTTTCCATCATATAAGTTTCTGATCTTTAATATTAGTTTCCTATTTACTCTTTTTGCAATCTTTTACTTTCTGATCTATAAACCAAAAATACCAAAAATATTTACTTTACAGTTTATCTATCTCTATTAGATCTCACTTTTGCGAGTGACCATGAAGGGATTGACAACCCCTTTATCGCGTTGGGTGCAAGTTTGTTTGATTGTTTGTGCAGGTATATGGTGACTTGTTCCATGTCTCCTACTAGATTTATACCTTGGTTCTCAAACTGAGGGAAATACTTACTCTACTTTGCTGCATGACCCTTTCCTCTTCAAGGGAAAAACCAACGCAAGCTCAAGAAGTAGCAGGAAGAATTTTTGGCGCCATTGCCGGGGAGATCTACGCCAAGTAAAGACATACCAAGTACCCATCATACACTCTCATCTCTTCATTACATTATTCGCCATTCGCCTCTCGTTTTCCTCTCCCCCACTTCTAAAATGATTTTCCAACAGATTTGCCTTTTCTTCGCCCTTCTTCCGTTCGTCTTTTCGTTTGCCCTTATGTCTTACTTGGTTTGGTTGCTTGTTTGCTTGGTATAATTGTGTGTTTATTGTAAATCAGAAGCAAAGAGTTTATGGATCCTCATCTACTTGCTAATCTTTTTAAGTGATCCAATTATGATGAACCAATTGCTAGTAAGTTGAGTGCACTAGATTATCTTTATGAGGTTTTGCTTGAAATTCCTGAATCTAAAAATTGTGATGAAGTGTTGAAAGAAGAAAATTATAAAGTGATTCATGAGAGTTCCTTGAATGAAAAGCATGATTGCAATGATGTTATTATAAATTCCATTAATTACCATTGTGTTAGTGATATGCAAAACCCTAAGCTTGGGGATGCTAGTTTTGCTATGTCCACTATTTGTTGCAATGATCATGATTGGGGTGATTTTTCTTATGATCTTGAAAATTTATTTAAGCCCAATGATGAATATGAGTTTGATAATAGTGTTTGCAATAATATTGAAAGTGGGTTTGGATGAGTGTCAACTTTAGAGCCCACATATTTGGAGAATGTTCAATCTTATGAAAATTTCGATAAAAGTGGGTTTGGAGAGGTCATGACTTTAGTTAATGTTAATCCCACTATTTTGGAAGAGTGTCAACTTCGCATACATGTGGATCGTGTTGAGAATATGTTATGTGATAGCTATTTTGTTAAATTTTCTTATGATCCTACATGTAATTATTATGAGAGAGGAAAATATGGTTGTAGAAATTTTCATGTTACTAAATTACCTCTCTGCATGTTGAGATTGATATCGCCTCTTTCTTCTTCCTTGCATATGCTAGTTTTTGCTTGCCTTGATAATTTGTTTGCTTATAAAATGCCTATGCATAGGAAGTATGTTAGACTTAGATGTGTTTTTCACGTGCTATATGATGCTCTCTTTGTGCTTCAATTCTTGTCTTTCATGTGAGCATCATCAAAATTATCAATGCATAGCTAAAAGGCTTTAAAGAAAATTGCTTGTTGGGAGACAACCCAATGTTTTTCTTTCCTGTTTTTGAATAAATAATTCATCTAGCCTCTGGTTAGATGTGGTTTGGTGTTTTAATTATTGTTTGTGCCAAGTAAGTCCTTTGGGATAGCTTACGGTGATAGTTGTTTTGATCTTGCTGAGAAACAGAAACTTTTGCGCCCAGGAAAATAATTTTCGTAATTCAGAGAAACGTGCTTTTGATCTGATTCTTTTTGCTTTGGATGGTACACAAATTGCCCAGGTTGTCCTAAGTTTTCAGAATTTTTGGAGTTACATAAGTATTCGAGAGTTACAGATTGCTACAGACTGTTCTGTTTTTGACAGATTCTGTTTTCTATGTGTTGTTTGCTTATTTTGATGAATCTATGGCTAGTATCGGGGGGTATGAACCATGGAAAAGTTGGAATACATTATATATTACACCAATACAAATAAAGAATGAGTTCACAATAGTACCAAAAGTGGTGATTTATTTTCTTATACTAACGGAGCTTATGAGATTTTCTGTTGAGTTTTGTGTTGTGAAGTTTTCAAGTTTTGGGTAAGGATTTGATGGACTATGGAATAAGGAGTGGCAAGAGCCTAAGATTGGTGATGCCCAAGGCACCCCAAGGTAATATTCAAGGACAACCAAGAGCCTAATCTTGGGGATGCCCCGGAAGGCATCCCCTCTTTCGTCTTCGTCTATCGGTAACTTTACTTGAGGCTATATTTTTATTCACCACATGATATGTGTTTTGCTTGGAGCGTACACTACTGTAGGATGCTGCTAACACGACACTACGATCAGAGACCCTTTGAAGAAATTGGTGCGATGCATTAATCACAAACGGTGATGTAAAAAACCATCAAAAAGATGCAAAATGTTTGTGATGAATGATACATCAAACACGGTTCAGATTTTAGTTGCGTGTGCAATGAGGGGCATACGGTTGATCTGTACGAATTGTTTTTGATGAGACACAACAACAGAAATGGTCCGCGAGATCAAAGTGTGTGTGACATACGGCATACAGTTCACTCCGATGAACCGTTTGCGATGATTGAGGTGAACACAAACGATTCGGTGTAACAAGATGTGTGTGATACCCACAAACAGGTCGGTAATCAGAATTGTGTGCGATCATTTTAGACAGCCCATACGGTCTTTTTTTGTGAATTGTGTGCTCGTCAGGGCACACAATTCAACAAACCAACCTGTGGGCGATAATGTAGAAGATCTCTATCGAATACATATTACTAACCGTCTGCGATGAGATTGACAAGATAAACAGAGATATATATAGTCTGCTTAATTTAGTCCTTCTTGTTGTTGTTGTTGTTGGATGGCCCCGCGACATTGCCTTGGCCAGGACGCTTCTTGCCGCTGACCGTTGGCTTTTTATCGTCGCCGTCGTCATCGTCGTTGCTGTCGTCGTCCTCCTCCTCCTTGTTCGACCATTCCTCCTCATCATCATCATAGTCCTCTTCTTCGTCCTCCGATGGCTCCTCGTCCATCTGGTTGTCGTCTGACGACTCTGGAGGCTTTTTCCCTTCCATGAACCAGATATAATCGAGGTCTAGGCTCGACGCCGGACTCATGGAAGACGAGTGGGATGATTCCGATGTTGACCTATCATCGGGCGCCAGACTGATGGCTGAACTGTCGTCCTTGCTGTCGCTCGACATGGCTGCAGAGTGTGTGCCAGTGTGTAGCGCGGCCTGCCGGGGACGATGAATATGGTGGGCACTTAAGCGGGGTATGCAGAAAAGAGGAACTGCCAATTGAAGGAGGGTTTTTTTGCGCGGGGAGGGGGGTGAATTGAAGCGGGGGTTGATGTATTATCTAACCGCTGATATAATCAACCGCAATTACTTGTACCCAGTCGCTCCAAATTCCCGGGGTTGTGCAGGACTCCTATTGGTTATTTGGTGGGTTTCCTTCTTCAGGACGAAAACAAGGAACGACTTTTGGGATTATGCACCGGTACCGATACGAACGGAGTAGGACAGTTGGCAAGCAATACATTGAGCTCTTTTTATTGATAAAGCCAGTAATAATCAAACTAGAAAGGAAAAGAAAAAAGACAAATAAAAATATATGCATGAATCTTCGTGTAACATCAATGGCATAGGACCTAAATGTGCATTACTTAGAGCACATCTAGATGTGCTTTAGCAATACTGTCAAACAAAACCCTAATCATCATTGCAAACAACGCATAGAACATGGCTAATGCGACAACCACAACTACACATGCTAGTTCCTTCTTGTCTCTTGCTTTCATCTGTTGCCTGTGATTGATTCTTTCTTGCTTCATCGTACTGATTGTACATTCTAGATCAGCCAGTTTCTTCTTTAGCTTTACGTTATCTTCTGCGAGCTTGGCGATAACACTCCGAGCCCTGTCATGCCATTCTTCATCCAGCCAGTTAACAAAGGCACAAGCCTCATATCCCTGCCAATGTTAAATAGTATTCAGGATGAGCGGTGGCAATAACTGAAGTAAAATGATGAACATAATTAGCACTAACCTCTAAGGGGTAACTGAGAAACCGCCTGCCAATGTTGAATCCGTCTGTGCATACACGCCAAGCGGGAGTGTGCCCGTGCACACAACTCAGCTTTTGGTACTTCTCGGTGGCACAAAACTCGGAGTCGAACTCGTGTTGCGGGAGTCTGGAGTCATACTCTGGATCCGGCGGCAGATCGCTTTCTTGGGGGGGGGGGTCATTCAGGACGGATTCAGCAAGGAGCTATACTTTGGACATGCAAAAAAAGATCGAGATAGATTGGAACCTGACAAGACGATTCGGATCCGTAGTATAGCTTCCTTCTGATGACCTTAGGCAAGTTCTCGGCGCCGACCGCCATCGTGGCGGTGATACGAGCAGGAGTAGCCGCACCGAAACCATCAGCAGCACTTGTCTGCATTCCCCCAATGCCAGTGCCACACGAGGGAATTTGGAGGCTATGTAGGGATTTGGGGGAAATGGGGAAACTGTGGAGATAAGCTAGCGGTCGGGAACTACTTATGGCAGTATATGTTGTATACTGCACACTGTTTATACATGTCGTTTGTGTTAGGTATTACAACGTCACCCACGATTTCTGCACCAAACCGTGTTGGAAGACAACATAGGTTAGACACGATTGTCGTTACATAACCATATGTGATGTACTACCATGTCCATATAATTGAGTTACAGTGAGATACCGTGTAAACAGCCGCTCTGCGGATATCCGTCAAAAAATAGTCGCTCTGCATATAGAGATGGCGACGGCGGCCTACGCAGCGGCTACTAGAGAAGAGGTCAATCCTTGGTCGATGGGCGGTGGCGGCGTCATAGGAGGTCAATCCTCGGTCTGTGGCGGGAGATAGGAGGAGCTCAACCATCAAGGTCGGTGGCGGCACGATTCGATAACATCCATCACAGTCGATGGTGGGATAGTGGATGTCGAACTTCAGGCGGCAGCCACACTAAGCTTTGCTCCTTGACCCTGCGGTCTCGGCGTGCCGCCGCATCGCGCTTCTCTATCTGCTTGGTGGAGGTCGCCGCGCGGCTAATTAATTAAGGTATTCTTTTCGTGAGTGGCTTAATTAAGGTATTCAACTCCTAAGGGTAGTGTTGAACTAGTACTCTGCATGTAAATTGACTGGCCATTAATTTTTGTCATTGCACATCTAGATAACAACATGGAGCACCCTGAGTAATTATGAAAATAAAACCTTGTGATTTATGCATGCATCTTTGGGCAGCAGTTAATCCGTGTATTAATGTTGTTTTTTTGTTTTTAATTACCATTCATGTGCACCAGATGGAACGATCTCGATGGATGAAGAATCGGAAAACCCCAGATTCTATCAGTGGCGTGACAGAGTTCATGAATTTGGCTGAGAGTATGATACGTCTCCGTTGTATCTATAATTTTTGATTGTTCCATGCCAATATTCTACAACTTTCATATACTTTTGGCAACTTTTTATACTATTTTTTGGGACTAACATATTGATCCAGTGCCTAGTGCCAGTTCCTATCTGTTGCATGTTTTATGTTTTGCAGAAACCCAATATCAAACAGAGTCCAAATGGGATAAAAACGGACGGAGTATTCTTTTGGAATATTTGTGATTTTCGGGAGGAAGAATCAATGCGAAACGGTGCCTGAGGTGGCCACGAGAGTGGCCCACGCCACCACTCCAGGTGGGCACGCCCCCCACTCTCATGGGCCACCCGTAAGGCAGTTGATGCCCTTCTTTGGCTGCAAGAAAGCTAATTTTTGGGAAACAATCTGGGTGAAGGTTTCAATCCAATCGGAGTTACAGATCTCCAGATATAAAGGAAACGGTGCCAGGGCAGAATTCCAGAAGGCAGAAATAGAGAGATAGATCCAATCTCGGAGGGGCTCTCACCCCTCCCACGCCATGGGAGCCAAGCACCATAGGGGAAACCCTTCTCCCATCTAGGGAGAAGGTCAAGGAATAAGAAGAAGAAGGGGGGCTCTCTCCCCCTTGCTTCCAATGGCGCCGGAGCGCCGCCGAGGGCCATCATTGTCACCGTGATCTTCACCAACACCTCCATAATCTTCACCAACATCTCCATCACCTTCCCCCGTCTATATTCAATGGTCTACACTCCCGCAACCCGCTGTACCCTCTACTTGAACATGGTGCTTTATGCTTCATATTATTTTCCAATGATGTTTTGCCATCCTATGATGTCTGAGTAGATTTTCGTTGTCCTATCGGTGATTGATGAATTGCTATGATTGGTTTGAGTTGCATGTTTTATTATTGGTGCTGTCCTATTGTGCCCTCCGTGTCGCACAAGCGTGAGGGATTCCCTCTGTAGGGTTTGCAATATGTTTATGATTTGTTTATGGTGGGTGGCGTGAGTGACAGAAGCACATACCCGAGTAAGTAGGTTGTTTGCGTATGGGATAAAGGGGACTTGATACTTTAATGCTATGGTTGGGTTTTACCTTAATGAATCTTTAGTATTTGTGGATGCTTGCTAGAGTTCCAATCATAAGTGCATATGATCCAAGTAGAGAAAGTATGTTAGCTTATGCCTCTCCGTCAAATAGAATTGCAATAGTGATTAACGGTCTAGTAACGTAGTTAATTGCTTAGGGGCAATTCCCCAACTCCTACCACCACTTTTCCACACTCGCTATATTTACTTTATTGCATCTTTATCTAAACAGCCCCTAGTTTTTATTTATGCGTTCTTTATTATCTTGCAAACCTATCCTATCACACCTACAAAGTACTTCTAGTTTCATACTTGTTCTAGGTAAAGCGAACGTCAAGCGTGCGTAGAGTCGTATCAGTGGCCGATAGGACTTGAGAGAGTATTTGTTCTACCTTTAGCTCCTCGTTGGGTTCTACACTCTTACTTATCGAAAGAGGCTACAACTATCCCATATACTTGCGGGTTATAAAGACCTTTTTCTGGCGCCATTGCCGGGGAGTCATAGCGTGGGGTGAATATTCTCGTGTGTGCTTGTTTGCTTTATCACTAAATAATTTTTATTTGCTGTTCTTAGTTGTTTTATATCTTTAGTTATGGGTAGGAAACGCAAAATACCAAAAAATTAGTTGTACCTACTGAACCAGTGGTTGAAGAACCACTCAAAATCTATCACACTCCTGAAGCTTTTTACTTGGATCATCTTCCATCCCTTTGTGCTCGTGCTGAAACCCCCACTAGTTTAGTTGAGGGCAAATATTTAGATGAGCATGCTTGTTTTGTGCGACACCGTATATCTGAAAAAGGGAAACTATTATGGGATCAAATTCAACGTTTGCAATGCTATGCTTGGAATTTATGTGAAATATATGAGTTTACTTGTTGTTCTGAAGACCCTAAGAAACACCTACCCTATCAATGCTTGTTTAGTGATAATGGAATCATATCTTCGTATGCTAAGGGTGTTTACAATTACTATGATGTTCAACAAATTGAAGAATTTGTTGCTTTTAAAGGTGCTTATGAGATTGCCTCTTTGACTGAAAAGTATGATGCTACTCTTTACAAATCCGAAAATTTTGCCATATTTCAATATTGTTATGATAATTATGCTTCTAATGCCTATGTTAAACCATATATTGAGGACTTCTACGCTGTCCAAGAAGAGACTAATATTTTGCAGGAAGCTATGGAAGAAGAAATTGATGAAACAGTGAGCTCACTGGATGAAAAGGATGATGAGGAGAGCGAGGAACAAAAGGAGGAAGAGCGGATTAGCTACCCGTGCCCACCTTCTAATGAGAGTAACCCTCCAACTCATACATTATTTTATTCCCCTTTGTGCTTACCGAAGGACGATTGCTATGATGATTGCTATGATCCCTTGAATTTGTTTGAAATATCCCTTTTTGATGATGCTTGTTATGCTTGTGGCCAAGATGCCAATATGAATTATGCTTATGCAGATGAACTTGCTATAGTTCCTTATGTTAAACATGAAATTGTTGCTATTGCACCCACGCATGATAGTCCTATTATCTTTTTGAATTCTCCAAACTACACTATATCGGAGAAGTTTGTGCTTATTAAGGATTATATCGATGGGTTGCCTTTTACCGTTGCACATGATGATTTTGATGAATGTAATATGCATGTGCTTGCTTCTCCTACTTGCAATTATTATGAGAGAGAAACTATTTCTCCACCTCTCTATGTTTCCCATACTACGAAATTGCAAGAAACTGCTTATACTATGCATTGGCCTTTACTATGTGTGCATGAATTGTTCTCTTATGACATGCCGATGCATAGGAAGAGAGTTAGACATCGTTGTTGCATGATATATGTTACTTGGTGCTCACTACTAAATCACATATCATTGTTAATTAAAATTGGCTTTGATATACCTTGGGATTCGGGTGGATTCATTACTTGAGCACTAAATGCCTAGCTTAATGGCTTTAAAGAAAGCGCTGCCAGAGAGACAACCCGGAAGTTTTAGAGAGTCATTTATTTCTGTTGAGTGCTTTCATATAGTTTAAAAATAAAAAAATAAAGAGGGGAACTCAAAACTTTTCAAAAAGGAAAGTGAAAGTGAGAAAGACAAGAATTGTTGAAGTGGGAGCTAGCCTTGAACTTTGTTCATGCTCACGGAAACTTTGTGAATCTTGATTACAGAAACTTTTCAACAAAAATAATTATCCCCTTGTATAATTCCATTGTATTATAAGAATAATGTGCTAAGGTTTGCCTTTAGGATGTTTACAATGCTTGTTGGTTCGTACGGTGCAGGACAGAAACTTTGTCTGTAGTGCGCGATTTTACATTTTTAACTGGAACGTCAAACGGTTCTGATTCCTTTTGCCCTGTCTTGCTGTACAACTTGTTTATTTTTACTAATTTTGGTAGAATTATTGGGGTACCAGAAGTATGGTGGATGTTCAGATTGCTACAGACTGTTCTGTTTTTGACAGATTCTGTTTTTGATGCATAGTTTGCTTGCTTTGATGAATCTATCAATTTGTATCAGTGGATTAAGCCATGGAAAAGTTATATTAAAGTAGACACAATGCAAAAACAAAATATGAATTGGTTTGCTACAGTACTTAGAGTAGTGATTTGCTTTATTATACTAACGGATCTTACCGAGTTTTCTGTTGAAGTTTTGTGTGGATGAAGTGTCTAATCGAGGATGTCTCGATATGAGGAAAAGGAAGAGAGGCAAGAGCTCAATCTTGGGGATTCCCGAGGCGCCGCAAGTAAATATTCAAGGAGACTCATGCGTCTAAGCTTGGGGATGCCCCGGAAGGCATCCACTCTTTCTTCAACAAGTATCGGTATGTTTTCGTATTCGTTTCGTTTATGCATTATGTGCAAGTCTTGGAGCGTCTTTTGCATTTAGTTTTCATTTTTATTTTATGCACCATGCTGGTATGAGATAGTCCTTGGTTTATTTATAGAATGATCATTGCACTTCACTTATATCTTTTGAGTATGGCTTTATAGAATGCTTCATGCGCTTCACTTATATCATTTGAAGTCTGGATTGCCTGTTTCTCTTCACATAGAAAACCGCCATTTGTAGAATGCTCTTTTGCTTCACTTATATTTGCTAGAGAGTGGGCATATCTTTTGTAGAAATAATTAAACTCTCTTGCTTCACTTATATCTTTTTAGAGAGATGACAGGAATTGGTCATTCACATGGTTAGTCATAAAATCCTACATAAACTTGTAGATCGCTGAATATGATATGTTTGATTCCTTGCAATAGTTTTGCGATATAAAGATGGTGATATTAGAGTCATGCTAGTGGGTGGTTGTGGATTGTAGAGACACTTGTGTTGAGGTTTGCAAGTCCCGTAGCATGCACATATGGTAACCGTTGTGTGACAAATTTGAAGCATGGGGTGTTTCTTTGATTGTCTTCCTTATGAGTGGCGGTCGGGGACGAGCGATGGTCTTTTCCTACCAATCTATCCCCCTAGGGGCATGCGCAGTAGTACTTTACTTCGAGGGATAATAAAATTTTGCAATAAGTATATGAGTTCTTTATGACTAATGTGAGTCCATGGATTATACGCACTTTTACCTTTCCATCATTGCTAGCCTCTTCGGTACCGTGCATTGCCCTTTCTCACCTCAAGAGTTGGTGCAAACTTCGCCGGTGTATCCAAAACCCCGTGATACGATATGCTCTATCACACATAAGCCTCATTATATGTTCCTCAAAACAGCCACCATACCTACCTATCATGGCATTTCCATAGCCATTCCGAGATATATTGCCATGCAACTTTCCACCGTTCCGTTCATCATCATCATGACCTACATTACTTTTGTCATATTGCCATTGCATGATCATGTAGTTGACATCGTATTTGTGGCAAAGCCACCATGCATAAATTTTCATACATGTCACTCTTGATTCATTGCATCATCCCAGTACACCGCCGAAGGCATTCATATAGAGTCATATCTTGTTCTGGTTTCGAGTTGTAATTCATATTTTGTAATCAATAAAAGTGTGATGATCATCATTATTAGAGCATTGCCCAAAACGAAAAGAAAAGAAAGGCCAAAAAAGGAAAGGCCAAAGAAAAAAAATGAAAAATAAAAAAAATGAAAAAAAAGAAAAAGGAAAAAAAAGAAAAAGAAAAAGAAAAGGGGCAATGCTACTATCCTTTTTCCACACTTGTGCTTCAAAGTAGCACCATGTTCTTCATGTAGTGAGTCGCATATCTTGTGCTTCAAAGTAGCACCATGTTTTTCATATAGTGAGTCTCATAGGGTGTCATTTTCATATACTAGTGGGAATTTTTCATTATAGAACTTGGCTTGTATGTTCCTACGATGGGCTTCCTCAAATGCCCTAGGTCTTCTTGAGCAAGCAAGTTGGATGCACGCCCACTAGTTTTCCTTTGTTGAGCATTCATTTATAGCTCTAGTGCATCCGTTGCATCGCAATCCCTACTCCTCGCATTGACATCAATTGATGGGCATCTCCATAGCCCGTTGATTAGCCGCGTCGATGTGAGACTTTCTCCTTTTTTGTCTTCTCCACATAACCTCCATCATTATATTCTATTCCACCTATAGTGTTATATCCATGGCTTGCGCTCATGTATTGCGTGAGGGTTGAAAAAGCTGAAGCGCATTAAAAAGTATGAACCAATTGCTCGTCTTGTCATCGGGGTTGTGCATGATGGGGGTATTTTGTGTGACGAAAATGAAGCATGGCCAAACTATATGATTTTGTAGGGATAAGGTTGCTTTTGCCTTGTTGTTTTGAAAAGACATGATTGCTTTATTGGTATGCTCGAAGTATTATTGTTTTTATGTCAAATGATAGACTATTGCTTTGAATCACTTGTGTCTTAATATTCATGCCATGATTAGATATATGATCAAGATTATGCTAGGTAACATTCCACATCAAAAATTATTTTTTTATCATTTACCTACTCGAGGACGAGCAGGAATTAAGCTTGGGGATGTTGATACGTCTCCGTCGTATCTATAATTTCTGATTGTTCCATGCCAATATTCTACAACTTTCATATACTTTTGGCAACTTTTTATACTATTTTTTGGAACTAACATATTGATCTAGTGCCCAGTGCCAGTTCCTTTCTGTTGCATGTTTTATATTTCGCAGAAACCCAATATCAAATGGAGTCCAAACGGGATAAAAATGGATGGAGAATTATTTTGGAATATTTGTGATTTTTGGGAGGAAGAATCAACGCGAAACGGTGCCCGAGGTGGCCACGAGAGTGGCCCATGCCACCACTCCAGGTGGGCGCGCCCCCCACTCTCGTGGGCCACCAGTAAGGCGGTTGATGCCCTTCTTTGGCTGCAACAAAGCTAATTTTTGGAAAACAATCTGGGCGAAGGTTTCAATCCAATCGGAGTTACAGATCTCCAGATATAAAGGAAACAGTGCCAGGGCAGAATTCCAGAAGGCAGAAACAGAGAGATAGATCCAATCTCGGAGGGGCTCTCGCCCCTCCCACGCCATGGGAGCCAAGGACCAGAGGGGAAACCTTGCTCCCATCTAGGGAGAAGGTCAAGGAAGAAGAAGAAGAAGGGGGCTCTCTCCCCCTTGCTTCCGGTGGCGCCGGAGCGCTGCCGGGGGCCATCATCATCATCGCGATCTTCACCAACACCTCCATCATCTTCACCAACATATCCATCACCTTCCCCATTCTATATTCAGCGGTCCACTCTCCCGCAACCCGCTGTACCCTCTACTTGAACATGGTGCTTTATGCTTCATATTATTTTCCAATGATGTGTTGCCATCCTATGATGTCTGAGTAGATTTTCGTTGTCCTATCGGTGATTGATGAATTTCTATGATTGGTTTGAGTTGCATGTTTTGTTATTGGTGTTGTCCTATTGTGCCCTCCGTGTCGCGCAAGCATGAGGGATTCCCGCTATAGGGTTTGCAATATGTTTATGATTTGTTTATGGTGGGTGGCGTGAGTGACAGAAGCACAGACCCGAGTAAGTAGGTTGTTTGTGTATGGGATAAAGGGGACTTGATACTTTAATGCTATGGTTGGGTTTTACCTTAATGAATCTTTAGTATTTATGGATGCTTTCTAGAGTTCCAATCATAAGTGCATATGATCCAAGTAGATAAAGTATGTTAGCTTATGCCTCTCCCTCAAATAGAATTGCAATAGTGATTACCGGTCTAGTAACGTAGTCAATTGCTTAGGGGCAATTCCCCAACTCCTACCACCACTTTTCCACACTCGCTATATTTACTTTATTGCATCTTTATCTAAACAGCCCCTAGTTTTTATTTACGCGTTCTTTATTATCTTGCAAACCTATCCTATCGCACCTACAAAGTACTTCTTTTTTCATACTTGTTCTAGGTAAAGCGAACGTCAAGCGTGCGTAGAGTCGTATCAGTGGCCGATAGGACTTGAGAGAGTATTTGTTCTACCTTTAGCTCCTCGTTGGGTTCGGCACTCTTACTTATTGAAAGAGGCTACAACTATCCCATATACTTGCGGGTTATCAGAGTACAAAGAGGAGAATTGGTGATGCGGATCACATCCTGTGTCCATGTACTGATTGTGCTAATACAGAGTCACATGAAGTTGCAGATGTCCAGATGCACTTAGTCTCTAGGGGATTCATGGATGGATATACACGTTGGACCAGACACGATGAAGAGGAGGCCATGGATGAAGATACCCAGGGTAGCGAGATGCCAAACCCCGATCAATGTCACATGGATGTTGAACCTAACATCGGGGCAGAGGCTTCAAGTTACCAATGGAACACCAGAAAGCAAAACACCCACTTGAAAACCAAGACGTCGACGCAGATGACAACGATCTTGATATGCCAGATTTTCCTGCTATGATTGCAGATTTCAAGGGCCCAAAAAGGATATGATTGGGTACAAGGATCTGCCAACCATTTATGCAGACTCCAAGAAAGAATTGTATCCAGGTGGCAAAAAGAAATATTCCAAGTTGAGTGCCACCCGGGCGCTTCTTAGATTTAAAGCAGCAAATTGTCTATCAAACGAGGGCTTCACAGAGATGTTAGGTCTTTTCAAAGAAATTCTTCCGGAAGATAATGTGCTCCACAGAAGCACGAATGAAGCGAAGAAAATTGTTTGCCCATTGGAACTTGAAGTACAGAAGATACACACTTGTGTGAATGATTGTATATTGTACCATGGTGAGTACAAAGATTTGTGTGCATGTCCCACATGCAAGCATGCATGATACAAGCGCAGGAGAGCAAAGGACAGGTACAAATTGCACAACAAGATCAAGACAGGAATCCCGTTCAAGGTTGTTTGGTACATGCCTTTAATTTCAAGGTTGAGGCGTTTGTTTGCAAACCCTAGAGAGGCAAAGAGGTTGCGGTGGCATCATGATGAGCGAATTGCGGATAAGTTTATGAGGCACCCGAAAGATGGGGCTCAGTGGGACTTAATCGACAACAAGTTTGAAAATTATGCCAAGGATCCTAGAAGTATAAGGCTCGGGGAGTGTACTGACGGGATGAATCCTTTTGGCGATATGAGCACCAATCACAATGGCCGGTGCTTCTGTGCATATATAACCAGCTCCTTGGTTGTGTATGAAGAAAAAATACATTATGATGTCAATGATTATCCAAGGCCCGAAGCAACCTGGAAATGACATCGACTTACTTTTAGCTACTGGTAGAAGAACTGCTGACAGTGTGGATAGATGAGTCGGCTGTAAAATGTTATGATGCTTACGAAAAGGAGATTTTCGATCTACATGCAATGCTGGTGCACACCATTCGATATATGCCGGCATTAGGCAACACATCGGGGCAGAAAACAAAGGGAGATGTAGGGTGTGTCACATGCATGGATAGGACAGCTAGCAGAAGACTTCCCAACTCGCACAAAACCGTGTATTTGCGTCATCGTAGGTTCTTACGGAAAACTACCCATACCGAAAGATGAAAGCTGAATTTGATGGTATGGCAGAGGCAGGTGTGGGCCCAAGACCCTATGAAGGGGAGGTGGTCCACAACATGGCTAAAAAAATTAATGTTGTGCTTGGCAAGAACCACCCTTGACGGTGAAACAAACACCCAAGGGTGAAGTGTTTAAAAAGAAATCAGTGTTCTGGAAATTACCTTACTAGGAGATTCTACGTGTACGTCACTGCATCGATGTCATGCACGTAGAGAGGAACGTATGCAAAAGCATCCTTGGTACTCTTCTCAAGATTAAAGGTAAAAGAAAGGATGGTGATGGTTCATGGCTCGATATGCTTGTTGATCAATCAAAACGCAAGAGTGAAGCAGAAGATGATGACAAATTCATCAAAGCTCGCTAGAGTTATAGATTCAGTATAAAAGAAGCAACACAGTTCTTCAACTATTTGTTGTCAGTCAAGACACCCTCTTCCTACTACGCAAACATCAGAAGTCTCATGGATGTGATCTCAGGTAAAATGAAGTTGGGACACATGAAGTCACATGATTGCCACATAATGTTGACACAAATCCTCCCAGTGGCCATCAGGAATCTGATGGACAAAGATATAAAAAACACACTCATTGACCTTTGTGATTTCTTCAACCAACTATGGCAGAAAGTTGTAGATCCTAGAGAGTTGGATCATATGCAAGATGATACTGCAAGAATATTGTCCAACCTAGAGGTGTTTTTCCCACCGTCATTCATTAATGTAATGGTCCATCTCACTATGCACCTTGTCGACGAGATAAAGTAGTGTAGTCATGTGTTTCTTCGCAACATATATCCCTTCAAGCGGTTCATGGGAATACTGAAGCACTTTTGTTGGAACCGAAACCATCCAGAGGCAAGCATCCTACAAGGTTATACCACGGAGGAGGTGGTGGAGTTTTGCAACGAATACATGAAACAAAGACCTATAGGTTTGCCCCTCTCTCTCCACGAGGGAAGGCTGAAAGGTAAGTCGGTCCTTGCTGGCACGCAAATGGATGCACCCACAGAATTGGCAAAGAAAGCCCATTTGACGGTACTACTTAATAGTCTAGTTCTCAGCGCTTATGTCGAAGAACACTTGGTGGAGATACGCCAAAGATTCTTACCAATGGTGCCTTCATCAAATGTGGAGATGAAGGAGCACACTAAGAACTATGCCAAATGGCTGAAGAATCGTTTGGCACAAGGATCCATCGATGACATTGCTACGTGGTTGGCACAAAAGCCATCACCTACGGTGTTGATGTACCAAGCATATGACATAAATGGATACACGTTCTACACTGAGGAACGTGATCAGAAGACCTCATATCAGAATAGTTGTGTTCGAATGGAATGCATGACTATAAATGAAGCTGATAAAAGGGTATACTATGGAACCATCAAAGAGATTTGGGAGCTTGACTATGTGAAAGTTAAGGTGGCATTATTCAGGTGCTCATGGATCCCTCTTGGTCAGGTAAGGATTGATGAGTATAGGAAGACCTGTGTTAACAGGACAACGATGGCATATCACGCGGACCCATTCATTCTTGCCAGCGATGCTACCCAGATTTTCTTTGGGGATGACCCCTTGCATAAGAACTTCCATTTAGTGATGCATGGGAAGAGAAGGGTACTGGGTGTCGACGATGTTGCCGATGAGGACGAGTACAATGAATTTGATGAGTTGCCACGCACCTATGTAATAGAGAAGAGTAAAATCATCAGAAAACCAAGTTCATTCGGGGTCAACATAATGATCCCAGTTCCCCCATGTACATGGGAATTAAGCTGTAAGACTAGTCTTTATGCCTACCCTGCAACTTAATTCGTTCAATTTAGAACTGTCGCGTGTACTGAATTTGTGAGTTATGCCCAGTTTTCTGTTGATGTAAGAACTGTTAGTATGTTGACCTAGACATGATGTCAGCTCAGGCAATGAATATGAACCGTTTTTTTGTTGTTGTTATTATTATTATTATATCATAGAGGTAGCACACTCAATTGATCTCACTACAGTATGTGTGAACAAAAATGTGCAATCTAGTTTGCAAATAGCACAAGGTTCATTGATGAAAGTCGTGTGCCGACCAAACCCCGCCACCCCGCCCACGATCTGAGTTGTGCTTTCTGATTGGCCAGAACCCAAACCCCATGGATCGTACGTCTGCACCGTTGGATGCTCCCAGATCGAACGGCGATCCTCATCCCTTTCGACAACACATGTAGTTTCGGCTGTAATTTTATTTTTATGCACAAAATGCACATTAATCTCAAAAAATGTCTTAAATATAGCTAACAATACTTGAAATGCGCCAGAAAATCAAACCCATGGTTTAATGGTGATTGTGTACCGTGGAAATTTTTATGAGGCCAAACGATGAAGTCACCGGCCATAGGAGTTTGAATTGACACGTCTCCTTTTGGAAACCATGATCCTTCATGTGAGATGCTCTAGTTTGGAAGGAGCGGTCATCAAAACTTGTGACAAACTTTACCAATTTTTTTCACGGGGTCGTGATAGCACGCCACGAGCACACATCGATTTTGATGATGTCCGAACTCCATCTGAATTTCCTGTAATTAAAATAACAACTAGGCATACGCTAGTGGCCGCACCTGGCAGCCGAAATGTTTGAATCTTCTCCCCGCTTCTTGAACAAACGGATAAAAACTCACAAAGCGACACACAAATGATCTGTACACCTTCTTTGCTAGGCTGATAGTAAGGGGGTATCATAGCTAGTAGCATGCATGCCAACTAGGCAATTTTGATGAGCTATCATAGAATTAAATGAAGAAAGAGAGGGTTAAATATCATATCATGAAACAGTATCATAATATATGCTATGCTACTATGTTTCATGCATGACAATATAAATAAAGTACTACATATGATACTAGCTACTCTATGATACTATGCATTGGACTAGCCACAGTGGGAGTAACTTCAGCAGTAACATCGAGTCCAACTCAAGAAATTTGCTTATGTGGCAATGAGTTAATGAGGATAGAGGTAGTTTGAGTAACTTAGCTAGTTACTGTAACATGACATGTCCCAGTGCAATATGAGTCTATAACCTAATAAATGAGGCTTTTCATGTTACCATACTTATGTTACTACCCACTCTGAAAGGTAGTAACATAGTCTAGGGATATGGGTATGTTACTAGTGTATGTTACATAGTCTAGGTTGGTTGTATATGACATGGCAACTTCTTATAGCCGACCATTGGTTGTATTATTAATCATGCTCTTAGTGAGGTAGCTAGTATATCATAGACTAGCTAGTATCATACTCCCTCCTTTCCGGTTTAGACTAGCCACAATGGAGAGTAACATACACTAGTAACATACACATATTCCTAGACTATGTTACTATCTTTCATAGTGGGTAGTAACATAAGTATGGTAACATGCAAAGCCTCATTTATTAGGTTATAGACTCATATTGCATTGGGACATGTGATGTTACAGTAACTACCTAAGTTACTCAAACTACCTCTCTCCTCATTAACTCATTGCCACATAAGCAAATTTGTTGAGTTGGACTCAATGTTACTGCTGAAGTTACCCCCATTGTGGCTCAATTCAAAAATCTCATCAACCAAGGTAGATGGTGAGTGGTGGAATACTTTAGTTTGCAAAAACACCCAATCAATGCTTTTGATTTCCTCAAAAAAATTATGTTTTCCAATTTATTAATTGCAATACATGCATGCATAAAGTAAATGCATTGGTCAACTTTCTCTTAATACTTGCATGCAATGATTTAATGCACCTTGGAATCTGAACATGTGATGGGGAACAACCAAATTGAGCCTTATAAAATGGAAAAACTAAAATTTTGAAATAAGCCTATAAACCGAAAAGGAGGGAGTATATATGCATGATACTAGTATATGATCGGTAATACCTCCGTAATGTGTGCATGCATAGTATAGTAAGTTAGTATCTTTGGTTGCCTTATTAATTATTATTTTTGACTGGGAACTGTAGGGCAAAATCCCCACGGCATATCAAAGCTTTATTAAAAAAGATGGAACAATTACAAAGGAGAGATTACAAGAGGTAATCAAACTAACCTAAAGAAGAAGAAACAAAGAATACAAAAAAAGGAGCCTCAAGGGGGGAGAAAAGAAACCCATCTCAGGAGCTCATCCTTATAGGCAGCTTTCACTCTATATTGCATAAGACTGATATCATGAATGAAAGCACATCTCCACTTATTAAACCTTGCTCTCTCATGACTGAATACTTTATCATTTCTGATGATCCAGATATTCCAATAGGCAATAAAAACCACTTCAGTGAAGAAAGGCTTCCCAAACCTTCTTCTAGCATGGATAAACAAATCAGTCGTGGAATCACCAGACGACCAATCAATTTGCAAATAATTCCATACTCTGACACTGAAACTGCAATTGAAAAAAAAGATGGTCTCTGGTTTCCCTAGCCCGCAAAGGGCAAAGAACAAAGTTCACTCCATCATCCAGATGCCATTGCCTCCTCTCCACCATATCCTTTGTGTTTAATCTATCATAATTGTAACATCCCAAAATTCTAAATTTTGGAATGTTATATTAAATAAATAATTATGATTGTTTGTTTGATTGTTGTGTGATTGATTGACAGAAAGTGAGTGGAATTTGAAACTTTTGAAAGTTGAGTGAGAGGCATTAAACGGACTTTCCCAAAACCTTCATCTTTAATTTTGATTTCCAATGAATTCAAATTCATTTGATCACAAGAAAACCCAAGAGTGAAGACAACATGACTTCTTCCATTTGAAATGAAAAGTGGTTTTGGAGATATTTGAATTCCTTTTTGAAAACACTTCAAAGTCATAAAATTTATGCAACTCAATGATCCACATGAGAGAAGATAAAATGACTTCTTCAAAGATGAGTTGGAAGTTTAAAGGAACCAAAATGAAAGTCCCTTTGAAGGTATTTTGAAACCTACTATCATTTGGACTTATTTGGTTTTTATTCAAATTATTTTTCTCCAAAAATAAACTATATGGAAAATAGGGTAAAATGATTCCCTACAATAAAAAAATGGAGAAAAAATTAATTTTAAATCATTTTGGTATTTAAATTATTTTTGTTTGATTTTAAAATGCAACAGTATCACTGTTTGCTTTATTTTGAATTTTTTCGTGAATTTTAGTTGTACATGAAAATATGTTCATGATTTAGGATTTCTTTTTCTGAAAATTATGATATATAATATGTCTATATAAATTTTATTTTGTATTCATTTATTTTGGGTTTTTCTCTTCTGCTTTGTATATTAAAAAAATGCCCAAGGCCCAACGTGAGGCTAGACGCTAGCCAATGGCCCAACCAGCCGAATCGGCCCATGGCCTATCTCCCTCACGCGAACCGCCTCTTCTCTGGTCGCCCGATCCCCTCCCGCTCGCCCTGTCTCGCTGACAGCGGGGCCCATGTCTTCTTTCTCCTCCGCAAGCTACATAGGGCATCACCGTCGCCGGAATCCCGAACTTCTCGGGATTGCGATCTCCCGAATCCGTCCCCTGCTCCAAGCAAACCCCCTATATATACCCCTCCCCCTCGACCGATTCCGCCACAAAGCCCCCTCCAAGAGCCCCTGCCTCCTCCTCAATTGCTCGTCGGAGCCGAGCGTTACCGCCAGGCCATTGTCGCCCTCCCTCACCACACTGATACGTCCATTTTGCATCATGCTTTTATATCAATATTTATTGCATTATGGGCTGTTATTTCACGTTATGTCACAATACTTATGGCTATTCTCTCTTATTTTAAAAGGTTTACATGAAGAGGGAGAATGCCGGCAGCTGGAATTCTGGGCTAGAAAATGAGCAAATATTGGAGACCTATTCTGCGCTACTCCAAAAGTCCTGAAACTCCACGGAATATCTTAAAATAAATAAAGAAAAATCATCGCCAAAGATGAAGGCCAGGGGGGCCCACACCCTGCTCACGAGGGTGGGGGGGCGCCCCCCCTGGGCGCACTCCCCTACCTCGTGGGCCCCCTGGTGGCTCTCCGACGCCCATCTTCCCCTATGTGAAGTCTTTCAATGAGAAAAAAAGGGAGGCAACCTTTCGGGACGAGACTCCGCCGCCACGAGGCGGAACCAATCTAAGGCTCCGGCAGAGCTATTCTGCCGGGGACACTTCCCTCCGGGAGGGGGAAATCATCACCATCGTCATCACCAACGCTCCTCTCATCGGGAGAGGGCAATCTCCATCAACATCTTCATCAACACCATCTCATCTCCAAACCCTAGTTCATCTCTTGTATCCAATTCTTGTCTCCAAGTCCGGGATTGGTGCTAGTAGGTTGCTAGTAGTGTTGATTACTCCTTGTAGTTGATGCTAGTTGGTTTATTTGGTGGAAGATCATATGTTTAGATCATTTATGCATATTATTACCCCTCTGATTATGAAGATGAATATGCTTTGTGAGTAGTTACGTTTGTTCCTGAGGACAAGGGAGAAGTCTTGCTATTAGTAGTCATGTGAATTTGGTATTCGTTCGATATTTTGATAAGATGTATGTTGTCTAGCCTCTAGTGGTGTTATGTGAACGTCAACTACATAACACTTCACCATTATTTGGGCCTAGAGGAAGGCATTGGGAAGTAATAAGTAGATGATGGGTTGCTAGTGTGACAGAAGCTTAAACCCTAGTTTATGTGTTGCTTCATAAGGGGCTGATTTGGATCCATATGTTTCATGCTATGGTTAGGTTTACCTTAATACTTTTGTTGTAGTTGCGGATGCTTGCAATAGAGGTTAATCATAACTGGGATGCTTGTTCAAGTAAGAACAGCACCCAAGCATCGGTCCACCCACATATCAAATTATCAAAGTACCGAACGTGAATCATATGAGCGTGATGAAAACTAGTTTGACGATATTGCCATGTGTCCTCGGGAGCGCTTTTCCTATTATAATAGTTTGTCCAGGCTTGTCCTTTGCTACAAAAAGGATTGGGCCACCTTGCTGCACTTTATTTACTTTTTTTACTTGTTGCTCGTTACAATTTATCTTATCACAAAACTATCTGTTACCACTTATTTCAGTACTTGCAGAGAATACCTTGCTGAAAACCGCTTATCATTTCCTTTTGCTCCTCGTTGGGTTCGACACTCTTACTTATCGAAAGGACTATGATAGATCCCCTATACTTGTGGGTCATCAAGACTCTTTTCTGGCGCCGTTGCTGGGGAGTGTAGCGCCTTTGGTAGGTGGAATTTGGTAAGGAAAAAATTTATATAGTGTGCTGAAATTTTCTGTCACTTGTTACTATGGAAAGTAATTCTCTGAGGGGCTTGTTCGGGGTATCTTCGCCCCGTCCAGTAGAGCAAAGAGTTGCTCCTCAACCTACTAAACCTATTGAAAATGAAACTCCTTTTGAAATTCCTTCGGGTATGATGGAAAAACTGCTAGCTAACACTTTTACAGGAGATGGAACAAAGCATCCTGATGAACATCTATTCTATGTGGATGAAGTTTGTGGACTATTTAAGCTTGCAGGTATACCCGATGATGTTGTTAAGAAGAAGGCCTTCCCTTTATCTTTGAAGGGAGACGCATTGACATGGTACAGGCTATGTGATGATACGAGATCATGGGACTATAAAAGATTGAAATTGGAATTTCATCAAAAGTATTACCCTATGCATCTTGTTCATCGTGATCGCAATTATATATATATATTTTGGCCTCGCGAAGGAGAAAGCATCGCTCAAGCTTGGGGGAGGCTTAAATCAATGTTATATTCATGCCCCAATCATGAGCTCCCAAGAGAAGTAATTATTCAAAGTTTTTATGATCGGCTTTCTGATAACAATCGCACCATGCTCGATACTTCTTGTGTTGGCTCTTTTATGATGAAGACTATTGAATTTAAATGGAATTTATTGGATAGAATTAAACGCAACTCTGAAGATTGGGACCTCGACGAAGGTAAGGAGTCAGGTATGACACCTAAGTTTGATTGTGTTAAATCTTTTATGGATACCGCTATTTTCCGTAAGTTTAGCACTAAATATGGACTTGACTCTGAGATAGTAGCTTCTTTATGTGAATATTTTGCTACCTATGTTGATCTCCCCAAGGAGAAGTGGTTTAAATATAATCCTCCCATAGAAGTAAAAGTAGCTGCACCTATTAAAGTTGAAGAAAAGACTGTCACTTATAATGATCCTATTGTTCCCACTTCTTATGTTGAGAAACCACCTTTCCCTGTTAGAATGTAGGATCATGCTAAAGCTTCAACTGTTGTTCCTAAAAGCAATATTAGAACTTATACACCTCCTGAGCAAGTCAAAGTAGAACCTAATATTGCTATTGTTAAAGATCTCTTGTCTGATAATATTGATGGGCATGTTATTCAATTCTGTGGTGAAACTGCTAGAATTGCTAAACCTTGTGCTAGAGATAAACATAGACCTGTGATAGGTGTGCCTGTTATTTCTGTTAAAATAGGAGATCATTGTTATCATGGCTTATGTGATATGGGCGCTAGTGCTAGTGTTATACCTATTACCTTGTATGAAGAAATTAAGCATGAAATTGCACCCGCTGAGATAGAAGATATTGATGTTACAATTAAACTTGCCAATAGAGATACTATATCTGCAATGGGAATTGTTAGAGATGTTGAAGTCTTGTGTGGAAAAACCAAATATCCTGCTAATTTTCTTGTTCTTGGTTCTCCACAAGATAGCTTTTGTCCCATTATATTTGGTAGACCCTTCTTGAATACTGTTAATGCTAAGATAGACTGCGAAAAGAATGTTGTTACTATTGGCTTGGATGATATGGCTCATGAGTTTAATTTCTCTAAATTTAGTAAACAACATCGTCAGGAAGAATCGCCTAGTAAAGATGAAATTATTGGTCTTGCTTCTATTGCCATACCTCCTAGTGATCCTTTAGAACACTATTTGCTAGACCATGAAAATGATAAGTTCATGAATGAAAGAAGGGAAATATATGAAGTATTCTTTAAACAGGAACCTATTCTGCAACACAATTTGCCTGTTGAAATCCTAGGGGATCCTCCTCCACCGAAGGGTGATCCCGTGTTTGAGCTTAAACCGTTGCCTGATAATCTTAAATATGCTTATCTTGATGAAAAGAAAATATATCATGTCATTATTAGTGCTAACCTTTCAGAGCATGAAGAAGAAAGATTATTGAAAACTCTGAAAAAGCATTGTGCCGCTATTGGATATACTCTTGATGATCTTAAGGGTATCAGTCCCACTCTATGTCAACATAAAATAAATTTGGAAGCGGATGCCAAACCAGTTCGTGATCCTCAATGACGTTTGAATCCTAAAATGAAAGAAGTGGTAAGAAAAGAAATACTCAAGCTTCTGGAGGCAGGTATAATTTATCCCGTTGCTGATAGTCAGTGGGTAAGTCCTGTCCATTGTGTCCCTAAGAAGGGAGGTATTACTGTTGTCCCTAATGATAAAGATGAATTGATTCCACACAGAATTATCACAGGTTATAGGATGGTAACTGATTTCCGCAAATTAAATAAGGCTACTAAGAAAGATCATTACCCCTTACCTTTTATTGATCAAATGCTAGAAATATTATGCAAACATACACTTTATTGCTTTCTAGATGGTTATTCTGGTTTCTCTCAAATACCTGTGTCGGCTAGAGATCAATCAAAGACTAGTTTTTACATGCCCTTTTGTTACTTTTGCTTATAGACGTATGCCTTTCGGTTTATGTAATGCACCTGCTACCTTTCAAAGATCCATGATGGCTATATTCTCTGATTTTTGTGATAAAATTTGTGAGGTTTTCATGGACAATGTTTTCGTCTATGGTTCCTCTTTTGATGATTGCTTGAGCAATCTTGATCGAGTTTGCAGAGATGTGAAGAAACTAATCTTGTCTTGAATTGGGAAAAGTGCCACTTTATGGTTAATGAAGGTATTGTGCTGGGGCACAAAGTTTCTGAAAGAGGTATTGAAGTTGATAAAGCCAAGGTTGATGCTATTGAAAACATGCCATGTCCCAAGGACATCAAAGGTAAAGAAGTTTCCTTGGTCACGTTGGATTTTATAGGAGGTTCATTAAGGACTTCTCAAAAATTTCTCGGCCTCTGACTAATTTATTACAAAAAGATGTACCATTTGTCTTTGATGATGATTGTGTAGAAGAATTTGAAATACTTAAGAAAGCATTAGCCTCTGCACCTATTGTTCAGCCATATGATTGGAATTTACCCTTTGAAATTATGTGTGATGCTAGTGATTATGCTGTAGGTGCTATTCTAGGGCAAAGAGTTGATAAGAAATTAAATGTTATCCATTATGCTAGTAAGACTCTAGACAATGCTCAAAGAAAGTATGCTACTACCGAAAAGGAACTTTTAGCAGTTGTATTTGCTTGTGATAAATTCAGACCCTATATTGTTGATTCTAAAGTAACCATTCACACTGATCATGCTACTATTAAATATCTTATGGAAAAGAAAGATGCATAACCTGGACTTATTAGATGGCTTCTCTTGCTGCAAGAATTTGATTTGCATATTGTTGATAGAAAAGGAGCTGAGAACCCCGTTGCAGATAACTTATCTAGGTTAGAGAATGTTCTTGATGACCCACTACCTATTGATGATAGCTTTCCTGATGAACAATTAAATGTCATAAGCACTTCTCGTAGCACTCCATGGTATGCTGATTATGCTAATTATATTCTTGCTAAATTTATACCACCTAGCTTCACATACCAACAAAAGAAAAAGTGTTTTTATGATTTGCGACATTACTTTTGGGATGACCCACATCTTTATAAATAAGGAGTAGATGGTGTTATTAGACGTTGTGTACCTGAGCATGAATAGGAACGGATCCTATGCAAGTGTCACTCCGAAGCTTATGGAGGACACCACGCTGGAGATAGAACTGCACATAAGGTATTGCAATACGGTTTTTATTGGCCCACTCTCTTCAAGGATGCCCGTAAGTTTGTTTTGTCTTGCGATGAATGTCAAAGAATTGGTAATATTAGTAGACGTCAAGAAATGCCTATGAATTATTCACTTGTTATTGAACCGTTTGATGTTTGGGGCTTTGATTATATGGGACCTTTTCCCGCCTCTAATGGATATACACATATTTTAGTTGCTGTTGATTACGTTACTAAGTGGGTAGAAGCTATTCCAACTAGTAGTGTTGATCATAAAACCTCTATTAAAATGCTTAAGGAAGTTATTTTTTCCGAGGTTTGGAGTCCCTAGATATTTAATGACTGATGGTGGTTCACACTTTATTCATGGTGCTTTCCGTAAAATGCTTGCTAAATATGAGGTTAATCATAGAATTGCATCTCCATATCACCCGCAGTCTAGTGGTCAAGTAGAATTGAGAAATAGAGAGCTCAAATTAATTTTGCAAAATACTGTTAATAGGTCTAGAAAGAATTGGTCCAAGAAACTTGATGATGCATTATGGACCTATAGAACTGCATATAAGAATCCTATGGGTATGTCTCCGTATAAAATGGTTTATGGAAAAGCATGTCACTTACCTCTCAAACTAGAACATAAGGCATATTGGGCTATTAAAGAGCTCAACTATGACTTCAAACTTGCTGGTGAGAAAAGGTTATTTGATATTAGCTCACTTGATGAATGGAGAACCCAAGCTTATGAAAATGTCAAGTTTTCTAAATAAAAGGTTAAAATATGGCATGACAAAAGGATACAAAAGCGTGAGTTTAATGTAGGTGATTATGTATTGCTATACAACTCTCGTTTAAGATTTTTTGCAAGAAAACTTCTCTCTAAATGGGAAGGTCCCTATGTTATCAAGGAGGTCTATCTTCTGGTGCCATAAAAATCAACAAATTCGAAGGCACAAATCCGAAGGTGGTAAACGGTCAAAGGATCAAACACTATATCTCAGGTAATCCTATAAATGTCGAAACCAATATTATTGAAACTGTAACCCCGGAGGAATACATAAGGGACACTTTCTAGACCGTTCCAGACTCCGAAAAGGAATAGGTATGTGGTACGGTAAGTAAACCGACTCCAAAACAATTTTTAAGGCAATATTTATCTGTTTTGGAATATTTAGAAAAATAGAAAAATAAGTGGCAGTCCGGGAAGGACACGAGGCCTCCATGAGGGTGGAGGGCGCGCCCTACCCCCTGGGCGCGCCCCCCTACCTCGTGAGCACCTCGTGTGCCCTTCGGACTTTGTTTTCTTGCACGATACGTATTTTGGTCGCTAAAAATTCATTATATATTCTCCCGAAGGTTTTGACCACCGTATCACGCAAATATCCTCTGTTTACGTTTCGAGTTGTTCCTGTTGTAGATTTGGAACAAGATGTCGTCCCAAGATACGGAGGGAGAGAGCTAAATGGCCGATTATATTGCAAACCCAAAAGTATATGGGGATGTGGAACATTATGGCTGGACCACGGAGGAAGAAGAAGACTATGATCCAAAGAGGAATGAGGAAACAACCTCCGATGAAGAGGACGATCCACTACCTCAACCTGGTTATATGCATGTGGAGTTCAAGAAGTCAAGCCTCCCTAAAGTCCAATCTATCCCACCTTGTTTTTTGCAGGACAGCAAGGCAGCACTATGCAAAAAGATAATGAAACTTGAGCTCGAGAATGAGGATCTGAGGGAGGAAAATTTTAGCATCAAACACAAGCTAGAGAAGAAAAATGCAACAACTCCATCATCAACAACTCCTACTTCACCACCCCCGAAGACATAATCACATGAGTATGGGCACTCCCCTTGGCAACTGCCAAGCTTGGGGGAGGTGCCCTGGTATCGTATCACCATCACAACTCCTATCTTTACCGTTTTTCTTAGTTCGATCCTTTTAGTAGTATATTGATTTAGTAGAATAAAGTCATGGCATGATCTAGTTTTGAGTTTTGCTTTATGATCCTTCTTTGTAATCGAGTCTGTGAGCTATATAATAAAGATTAGTGTTGAGTCAAGGGCTTGATTATTTTGCCATGATCTTGGATAAATAGAAAGAATAAAAAGAATAAAAAGAATCAAAGAGTTCATATTGATCTTATTGAAAGTAATGACTTCACATAGAAAGAGTATGATGATTAAAAGTTGTTGGGAGTTGGCAAATATAGCTTTGGTCATCATTGCAATTAATAGGAAGTAATAAGGAAAGAGAGGTTTCACATATAGATATATTATCATTGACATCTTTTATGATTGGGAGCACTCATTAAAATATGACATGCTAAAGAGTTGAGGTTGGACAAGGAAGACAACATAATGAGTTATGTTTTCTCACATCTGAGATAAAGTATGTTGTCATGGATCCTCTAACGTGTTGAGCTTGCCTTTCCCCCTCATGTTAGCCAAATTCTTAGCACCAAGTAGAAATACTACTTGTGCTTCCAAATACCCTTAAACCAGTTCAAGCATGAGAGTCCACCATATCTACCTATGGATTGAGTAAGATCCTTCAAGTAATTTGTCATCGGTGCAAGCAATAAAATTTGCTCTCTAAATATGCATGACTTATTAGTGCAGATAAAATAAGCTTTGTACGAACTTGTTGTGGAAGTAACAAAAGCGACAAACTGCATAATAAAGGTCCACATACAAGGGGCAATATAAAGTGACATTCTTTTGCATTAAGAATTTGTGCATCAACCCTAAACGCGCATGACAACCTCTGCTTCCCTCTGCGAAGGGCCTATCTTTTATTATTATCCTCTACCTTATGCAAGAGTCACAGTGATCTTCACCTTTCCTTTTTCATTTTATCCTTTGGCAAGCTTAGCATGTTGGAAAGAACATGATATATATATAACTAATTGGATGTAGGGGAGCATGAATTATTATTGTTGACATTACCCTTGAGGTAAAAGGTTGTGGGGCAAAACTATAAGCCCCTATCTTTCTCTGTGTCCGATTAAAAATCCGTAACCACAAGTATTGCGTGAGTGTTAGCAATTATGAAGGACTAAGTGATAGTTGAGTATGTGGACTTGCTTTTAAGCTCTGACATAGACTCTTTCCGATGTTATGATAAATTGCAATTGCTTCAATGACTGAGGTTATAATTTGTTGGTGCTCAATAAGGTTTCTGATTCATACTTTTGCATTGTGAAAAGATTATCACTTGAACGTAAGTAATCATATGACAAAATCTATATATGTTGTTGTTATGGAAATAATCATGATGCCTTCATGTCCGTATTTTATTTTTATCGACGCCTCTACCTCTAAACATGAGGATAGATTTATTGTTATCGGCTTTTCGCTTGAGGACAAGCGAGGTCTAAGCTTGGGGAGTTGATACGTCCATTTTGCACCATGCTTTTTATATCAATATTTATTGCATTATGGGCTGTTATTTTACGTTATGTCACAATACTTATGGCTATTCTCTCTTATTTTACAAGGTTTACATGAAGAGGGAGAATGCCGGCAGCTGGAATTCTGGGCTGGAAAAGGAGCAAGTATTGGAGACCTATTCTGCGCAACTCCAAAAATCCTGAAACTCCACGGAATAACTTAAAATAAATAAAGAAAAATCATCGCCAAAGATGAAGGCTAGGGGGCCCACACCCTGCTCACGGGGGTGGGGGGAGCCCCCCCCCTGGGGCGCGCCCCCCTACCTCGTGGGACCCCTGGTGGCTCTCCGACGCCCATCTTCTCCTATATGAAGTCTTTTCATGAGAAAAAAAGGGAGGCAACCTTTTGGGACGAGACTCTGCCGCCACGAGGCGGAACCTTGGCGGAACCAATCTAGGGCTCCGGCAGAGCTGTTCTGTCGGGGACACTTCCCTCCGGGAGGGGGAAATCATCACCATCGACATCACCAACACTCCTCTCATCGGGAGAGGGCAATCTCCATCAACATCTTCATCAGCACCATCTCATCTCCAAACCCTAGTTCATCTCTTGTATCCAATTCTTGTCTCCAAGTCCAGGATTGGTGCTAGTAGGTTGCTAGTAGTGTTGATTACTCCTTGTAGTTGATACTAGTTGGTTTATTTGGTGGAAGATCATATGTTCAGATCCTTTATGCATATTATTACCCCTCTGATTATGAACATGAATATGCTTTGTGAGTAGTTACGTTTGTTCCTAAGGACAAGGGAGAAGTCTTGATATTAGTAGTCATGTGAATTTGGTATTCGTTCGATATTTTGATAAGATGTATGTTGTCTAGCCTCTAGTGGTGTTATGTGAACGTCGACTACATAACACTTCACCATTATTTGGGCCTAGAGTAAGGCATTGGGAAGTAATAAGTAGATGATGGGTTGCTAGAGTGGCAGAAGCTTGAACCCTAGTTTATGCGTTGCTTCGTAAGGGGCTGATTTGGATCCATATGTTTCATGCTATGGTTAGGTTTACCTTAATACTTTTGTTGTAGTTGCGGATGCTTGCAATAGAGGTTAATAATAAGTGGGATGCTTGTACAAGTAAGAACAGCACCCAAGCACCGGTCCACCCACATATCAAATTATCAAAGTACCGAACGCGAATCATATGAGCGTGATGAAAACTAGCTTGACGATATTCCCATGTGTCATCGGGAGCGCTTTTCCTATTATAAGAGTTTGTCTAGGCTTGTCCTTTGCTACAAAAAGGCTTGGGCCACCTTGCTGCACTTTATTTACTTTTGTTACTTGTTGCTTGTTACAATTTATCTTATCACAAAACTATCTGTTACCACTTATTTCAGTACTTGCAAAGAATACCTTGCTGAAAACCGCTTATCATTTCCTTCTGCTCCTCGTTGGGTTCGACACTCTTACTTATTGAAAGGACTACGATAGATCCCCTATACTTGTTGGTCATCACACACCGACCACCTCACCTCTCCCTGAGTCTACCACCCGCCCCTTCAAGCTCGCCCACACCTCCCCGCGGTCTCGCCTGAGCCCAAACCCCACGGGAGCCGTCGCCCCCTTCACCACCAAACACCACCGCCGCCGTCAAGCTCGCAGGCGTCGCTCCAGTCATACCCAATCTCTGCCGACACCTTGAATGGTTGCGCCGCACCTCGCCGCATCTAACCGTCCCCACTCCCGCGTCAGAGGACCGCCGGAGCAACGCCCCACGTTGACCTCGATGCCCTGCCATCGCCGTTGACCCCGCCGGAGCTCCACGCCACCGTTGTAAGCCTTCTCCTCCCTCCGATCTAATTTCAACGGTCTAGATTTGTTTACGTAAACAGTTAGGTTTTATTTTGTTAGATCGGTTTTAGTGCGGTTTATTTTACAATTCGTTTGGTATAGATCAAACCAGGTCTCTCCGGTTTTCTTTATTGTCTGCACCGTCTCTAGTTCTCTTAGATTGCAAACGTTCACCGTTAAGTATCCGTAGTGCACACCTCTAGCGAACCAGGAACAGCCACGTGGCCTATGCCCGATTCGTAGTCTTTTGTTTTTTTCAGATCTTTTTTTTCATAAATAGTTTATGTTTTTGATTGTTAATATCTTTTATGTTTTAGAGCCAAATTGAGTGATTCTTTTTGCATTAGATTCAAAATTTCTTGAAGTTTCTGTTAGTTCTAGTGGATTTCAAATTTAGTAGCTTAAATTAGAGTTTGCATGAATTTGTTCAAATCACTATTTTGGCCATATTTTGGGTTTTACAAAGTATTTTTGATTGATTCTTTTTGCTACTGTTTTGTTTTTGTTTTGTCTATCCAGTAGCATATAGTTATTTATTTTTAGTTTATATTAACTTAGGGTTTTAGGCAAAACAGTACTGTTTTAGTTCTAGTTTTGTTTTAGTCTTTTCTTTATATTTTTAATTGTTTTTAAATTATTTCTTTTTGCCAATTTTGACAAAATTACTTTTGTTTCTGTTATAAAACAGTAGAAAATTATATTTCTATCTTAAAAAAATTATTTTTCTTTAGTTTTGTAAGAAAACTTGTATAGGTCATAGTTAGAGTTTTATAAAAGCTTTTTATGTGTTTATTTTTGCCATTAAAAGTTTATGAAAAATATTTTCTGTTAAATTAGTTGGTTTACATTTTATTTTCTATTGATTTATTAGTTTATAACTTTATTTTGCTGTTTAATTTTCATGTAGGACAAAGAAAACTATTTTTGTTGTTTGTAGTAAATCTTAGACTTTTCATTAGTAGTTTTTCTCGTGGTTTTCCTTGAAGTTCCTTGGATTTTATTTGGGTTTTGTTTTTTGATTTCTTTGTTTTGATAATTATGAATGCTAGACATTGCTTGCTAGAATGATTGCTTATGTGAATGTCATGTTTATTATTATTGATTTCATTGGAGAGTTGCATATAGTGTTATCAAGTTTCTGAGAGCGCTATTATCTTCATCAACTTACCAGGCAAGATCACTTTGACCATGCATGAGGTAGGAACCCATCTCCCTGTTATCAAGCCCGGCATGTATATAGTTTTAATGCTACGCTATTTTAGACGGGGTTTGGTATGAGTGCTCGGGAGTGGTGTGAAGAAGGACTCTAAGTCAATGACGACAACTCCATGATGGCATCTGCAAGGACTTCATCTTCAAGACCAAGACTTCAAGACTCAAGACAAGAATTCAATATACCTCTGGGTGGAGAATGGTTAAGAAGGGTACATTGGTGCGTCCAGCACTCAGTGATTCCGAAGAAGCGTCGTGATATCATGCGAAAAGCTCCACCCAAGCTCAAAGAGACGGAAGAATACTTCATGCCCGTAAGCTTACCTGTGCAACTGCAAGTCACTATGGGGTCGGGCTTGGTTGACCTTAATGGCGACTCTAGCTGGGACGGTGCTAGCAGATGTAGAACTATGGTAGGATTGGATGAGCACCGAACAGTGGTCAGAGGAACTCTTCGGAAGACCATGTTTCAGTCATCTTGTTCTCAAACACCCTGAAGTGCGAGAACGTAAAAAGAGGGATCGAATCTTGTGGGTAAAGTGTACAAACCTGTGCAGAGGGTTAAAACCTAATCGATTAGTCGTGTCCCCAGTTATGAAAAATTTGAGCCTCTAGACTTGGATCTATCTCGGAACTCTCAACTCCGCACTGATAACTTACTTATGGGCAACTTATCATGATTTGGGCTATGAGACATTGGTTGGCAGAACCATGTCATAGTAGATAACTCCGTAGTGCAGACTCCTGATATTCCTTTGTTGTAGGGAAATAAAAATAAGATTTTGCGCAAACAAAACTCAAACCCAGAGCCATAAAGCCATATTGTGATCTTGCTGGTACATTCATTGTACTAACCTACACGGCTGCAACGTATCATGTTGCAGGATTTTATACAACGAGTGAATTTCATTGATTGGTTATGGTCTATGCTCAACCTGCCGATGGCGTTGATGGGACTCCACACCAGATTGTTTGTTTCCGCTGAGACTTATGGGGTATATATCCGTTTTATGTTATTTATACATCTGACTGCACTTTTATGTATACACTGATGTACTGTGTGTGCCAGCATATTGATCCAGGGATGGCACAGATACACAGAGACTTGACCATCTGAGGTCGGGTCGCTACAGAGATGGTATCAGAGCACATGTTGACTGTAGGACGTGACCCTAGAAATCGGAAAGCCCTTGGGACAGGAAATCTCTAAAACTTTATTTTTCAAATAGTCCATTACTTCTCATCTTTTTTGATTTTATCAAATATCCCCTCTTATCTCAAATAGTTAGAATATACCCTTTTCCCTTTTGACCACACGGAGGGTCAACTAAAGTCGCTCCAAGAAGGACAAGATATCGGACAACCATGACCTCTTCAGAGTAAAGAGAATTTCCCCATGCATTAGAAGAGTTGAAGCTACAACAATAGAAGACTCCGAAGACTTTGGAATCATTTTGGTATTTAAATTTTTTTTGTTTGATTTTAAAATGCAATAGTTTCACTGTATGCTTTATTTTAGTTTTTTGGTGAAATTTAGTTGTACATGAAAATATGTTCATGATTTAGGATTTCTTTTTCTGAAAATTATGATATATAATATGTCTATATAAATTTATTTTGTTTTCATTTATTTTGGGTTTTTCTCTTCTGCTTTGTATATTAAAAAAATGCCCAAGGCCCAGCATGAGGCTAGGCGCTAACCAATGGCCCAACCAGCCGAATCGGCCCATGGCCTATCTCCCTCACGCGAACCGCCTCTGCTCCGGTCGCCCGATCCCCTCCCGCTCTCCCAGTCTCTCTGATAGAGGGGCCCACGTCTTCTTCCTCCTCCCGCAAGCCACGCAGGGCATCGCCGCCGCCGGAATCCCAAACTTCTCGGGATTGCGATCTCCCGAATCCGCCCCCTGCTCCAAGCAAACCCCCTATATATACCCCTCCCCCTCGACCGATTCCGCCCCAAAGCCCCCTCCGAGAGCCCCTACCTCCTCCTCAATTGCTCGCCGGAGCCGAGCGCCACCGCCACGCCATTGGCGCCCTCCCTCACCACACCGACCACCTCACCTCTCCCTGAGTCTAGCACCCTCCCCTTCAAGCTCGCCCACACCTCCTCGCGGTCTCTCTTGAGCCCAAACCCCACGGGAGCCGTCGCCCCCTTCACCACCGAACACCATCGCCGCCGTCAAGCTCGCGGGCGTCGCTCCAGTCATACCTGAGCTCTGCCGACACCTTGAATGGCTGCGCCGCACCTCGCCGCATCCAACCGTCCCCACTCCCGCGTCAGAGGACCGCCGGAGCAACGCCCCACGTCAACCTCGACGCCCTACCATTGCCGTTGACCCCGCTGGAGCTCCACGCCGCTGTTGTAAGCCTTCTCCTCCCTCCGATCTAATTTCAACGGTCTAGATTTGTTTACGTAAACAGTTAGGTTTTATTTTGTTAGATCGGTTTTAGTGCGGTTTATTTTAACATTCGTTTGGTATAGATCAAACCGGGTCTCTCCGGTTTTCTTTATTGTCTGCACCGTCTCTGGTTCTCTCAGATTGCAAATGTTCACCGTTTAGTATTCATAGTGCACACCTCCAGCGAACCAGGAACAGCCACGTGGCCTATGCCCGATTCGTAGTCTTTTGTTTTTTTTCAGATCTTTTCTTTCAGAAATAGTTTATGTTTTTAATTGTTAATATCTTTTATGTTTTAGATCCAAATTGAGTGATTCTTTTTGCATTAGATTCAAAATTTCTTGAAGTTTCTGTTAGTTCCAGTGGATTTCAAATTGAGTAGCTTAAATTCGAGTTTGCATGAATTTGTTCAAATCACTATTTTGGCCATATTTTGGGTTTTACAAAGTATTTTTGATTGATTCTTTTTGCTACTATTTTGTTTTTGTTTTGTCTATCTAGTAGCATATAGTTATTTATTTTTAGTTTATATTAATTTAGGGTTTTAGGCAAAACAGTATTGTTTTACTTCTAGTTTTGTTTTAGTCTTTTATTTATAGTTTTAATTGTTTTTAAATTATTTCTTTTTGTCAATTTTGACAAATTTACTTTTGTTTATGTTATAAAACAGTAGAAAATTATATTTCTATCTTAAAAAAATTATTTTTCTTTAGTTTTGTAAGAAAACTTGTATAGGTCATAGTTAAAGTTTTATAAAAGCTTTTTATGTGTTTCTTTTTGCCATTGAAAGTTTAAGAAAAATATTTTCTGTTAAATTAGTTGTTTTACATTTTATTTTCTATTGATTTATTAGTTTATAGCTTTATTTTGCTGTTTAGTTTTTATGTAGGACAAAGAAAACTATTTTTGTTGTTTGTAGTAAGTCTTAGACTTTTCATTAGTAGTTTTTCTCGTGGTTTTCCTTGAAGTTCCTTGGATTTTATTTGGGTTTTGTTATTTGATTTATTTATTTTTTGATAATTATGAATGCTAGACATTGCTTGCTAGAATGATTGCTTATGTGAATGTCATGTTTATTATTATAGATTTCTACGGAGAGTTGCGTATAGTCTTATCAAGTTTCTGAGAGCGCAATTATCTTCATCAACTTACCAGGCAAGTTCACTTTGACCATGCATGACGTAGGAACCCATCTCCCTGTTATCAAGCCCTGCACATATATAGTTTTAATGGTACGCTATTTTAGACGGGGTTTGGTATGAGTGCTCGGGAGTGGTGTGAAGAAGGACTCTAAGTCAATGACGACAACTCCATAATGGCATCTGCAAGGACTTCATCTTCAAGACCAAGACTTCAAGACTCAAGACAAGAATTCAATATACCTCTGGGTGGAGAATGGTTAAGAAGGGTACATTGGTGCGTCTAGTACTCAGTGATTCCGAAGAAGCACCGTGATATCATGCGAAAAGCTCCACCCAAGCTCAAAGAGACGGAAGAATACTTCATGCCCGTAAGCTTACATGTGCAACCGCAAGTCACTACGGGGTCGGGCTTGGTTGACCTTAATGGCGACTCTAGCTGGGACGGTGCTAGCAGATGTAGAACTATGGTAGGATTGGATGAGCACCGGACAGTGGTCAGAGGAACTCTTCGGAAGACCATGTTTCAGTCATCTTGTTCTCAAACACCCTGAAGTGCGAGAACGTAAAAAGAGGGATCGAATCTTGCGGGTAAAGTGTACAAACCTGTGCAGAGGGTTAAAACCTAATCGATTATCCATGTCCCCAGTTATAGAAAATTTGAGCCTTTAGACTTGGATCTATCTCAGAACTCTCAACTCCGGATTGATAACTTAATTATGGGCAACTTATCATGATTTGGGCTATGAGACATCGGTTGGCGGAACCATGTCATAGTAGATAACTCCGTAGTGCAAACTCCTGATATTCCTTTGTTGTAGGGAAAATAAAATAAGCTTTTGCGCAAACAAAACTCAGACCCAGAGCCACAAAGCCATATTGTGATCTTGCCGGTACATTCAATGTACTAACCTACACGGCTGCAACGTATCATGTTGCAGGAGTTTATACGACGAGTGAGTTTCATTGATTAGGTTATGGTCTACACTCAACCTGCCGATGGCGTTGATGGGACTCCACACCCGATTGTTTGTTTCCGCTGAGACTTTTGAGGTATATATCAGTTTTATGTTATTTATACATGTGATTGCACTTTTATGTATACATTGATGTATTGTGTGTGCCAGCATACTGATCCAGGGATGGCACAGATACATAGAGACTTGACCGTCTGAGGTCGGGTCGCTACAGAGATGGTATCAGAGCACATGTTGACTGTAGGACGTGACCCTAGAAATCGGAAAGCCCTTGGGACAGGAAATCTCTAAAACTTTATTTTTCAAATAGTCCATTACTTCTCATCTTTTTTGATTTTATCAAATATCCCCTCTTATCTCAAATAGTTAGAATATATCCTTTTCCCTTTTGACCACACGGAGGATCAACTGAAGTCGCTCCAAGAAGGACAAGATATCGGACAACCATGACCTCTTCAGAGGAAAGAGAATTTCACCATGCATTAGAAGAGTTGAAGCTACAACAATAGAAGACTCCGAAGACTTTGGAGAACTCCAAAGATTTATTTGACCCTTAGAAGACCAAAACCCCTGTTATATACTTACATTAGATACGACGATTTGTGAGCTATCATTTGTTTGATGTTTTTTCCGACAGCCACAAAATGAAACCCGGCTCTTCAAAACTATTGTTTGTACTATGTGTATCTCTGTCCCATATCTCATCCCAAGACCCTTGGACCCCACAAATGATGAATGAAGTTGGACTACTATTCTCTAGACCGATGACTCAGCCGGAGGTAGAACAATGGATTAAAACATGGAGGATCACCTCGGGAAAATTTTGATTTCAAGGAAGTTTGAGGTTCAATACGCTCTTCAATACTTTACAAAAAGTGCTACAACATGGTGGAAAATGCATCAAGCCATACAAGATGTAACGGACCAAAAACTTGGGAGGTATTCAAGAAGACCCTGTTGAGATCCCGTCTTATCCAGAAACCCGAAGAAGAAACCCTGTGCCTGCAAGATTTGCGAAGAAATAGGACACACCAATGGAGAACACAAGGATGGATGCCCTCACTGTGAAGGAAATCACCCAGCTGAAGAATGTCGGACTGGGCAGGTTACTTGTTTCCTATGTGAAGGAGCTACTCATTTCCCGGCTCAGTGCCAAATCTATCCCAAGGTACAAGAAGTTACCAAGCAGTAGAAAGAAGCCCTCATGGAAAGTTTAGAAGAACCCGTGAGGGAGGAAGTTATTGAAGACCCTGATGGAGAAGGCCTAAACAGATTTTAAGCTTATGCCTGCTATTCATGTGGAGAAGAAGGACATTATTCTCAGTATTGCAAAAGGAAAGATGTGACAGCCTGGTTTTTGCCCTCTTTTCTTTGCTTGATTTTCAGTTGAGTTGGTTTTGGATTTGGAGTTTTGGATCATTTCATTTGGACTTAACCACTTGGGTATCCCTTGATTTTCACCCAAGTGTTCCCTCTCCTCCTCACAACCATCATTTCCCCTCTGGATCGTTCCCGCAGCTTCGGACCCTCCCAAGCCAAGGCGACCCCGCCAGGGCCTCCGCCTCTCCTCCGTGAAGCCAACGCACCTAGCTAGAGCCCCTGGAGCTGCCCCAAGCCGCCGTCTTCTTCAACTCCGACAACCTCCGCCCTCTGTCGTCGCTGGAGAGGTCAAATCCGACGCCGTCCGGCCACCGTTAGCTACGCTACGGGTACGGGCAGGTGCGCAATCGTCTTCCCCGTCGATCCCTCCCTCTAGTTTGCCTCCGAGAAGTCTCACCGCCGGCTTGAGCTCCGGCAAAGCGTCATTCCCCTCTCCCCTACCTCCGGCCTGACTAGCGGGGCCCGCTAGTCAGCTGCTACGTCTTGAGCTTGCGTTGGTTTTCCTCGAAGAGGAGAGGGTGATGCAGCAAAGTGTAGCGTAAGTATTTCCCTCAATTTTGAGAACCAATGTATCAATCCAGTAGGAGGCTCCTCAAAAGTCCCACGCACCTACACAAACAAACTGAGAACTCGCAACCAACGCAATAAAGGGGTTGTCAATCCCTTCACGACCACTTGCGAAAGTGAGATCTAATAAAGAAAGTATGATAAGATAAATATATTTTTGGTATTTTATAAGATAGATGCAAAAAGTAAAGATGCAAAATAAAAGTAGATTGAAAGCAAATATGATAAGAGATAGCATAAGTATTATGGTGGGTGAACAAATTACTATCGAGCAATTGATAGAAAAGCGCATAGTTATGAGATTATCTAGGCATGATCATGTATATAGGCATCACGTCCATAACAAGTAGACCGACTCCTGCCTACATCTACTACTATTACTCCACACATCGACCGACTCCTGCCTGCATCTAGAGTATTAAGTTCATAAGAACAAAGTAACGCATTAAGCAAGATGACATGATGTAGAGGGATAAACTCATGCAGTATGATGTAAACCCCATCTTGTTATCCTCGATGGCAACAATACAATACGTGCCTTGCAACCCTTTCTGTCATTGGTTAAGGACACCGCAAGATTGAACCCAAAGCTAAGCACTTCTCCCTGGCAAGAAAGACCAATCTAGTTGGCCAAACCAAACTGATAATTCGAAGAGACTTGCAAAGATAACTCAATCATACATAAAAGAATTCAAAGAATATTCAAATATTATTCATAGATAAACTTGATCATAAACCCACAATTCATCGGATCTCGACAAACACACCGCAAAAAGAGTTTACATTGAATAGATCTCCACAAGAGAGGGGGAGAAATTTGTATTGAGATCCAAAAAGAGAGAAGAAGCCATCTAGCTAATAACTATGGACCCGTAGGTCTATGGTAAACTACTCACAACTCATCGGAGGGGCAAGGATGTTGATGTAGAGTCCCTCCATGGACGATTCCCCCTCCGGCAGAGTGTCGGCGAAGGCTCCAAGATGGGATCTCACGGATACAGAAGGTTACGGTGGTGGAAATTGTGTTTCGTGGTGCCCTTGGATGTTTTCAGGGTACGTAGGTATATATAGGAGGAAGAAGTACGTCGGTGGCCGCCCGAGGGGCCCACGAGACAGGGGGGCGTGCCCTACAGGGGGGCGCGGCCCCCTATCTCGTGGGGCCCTTGGAAGCTTCTTGACTTGCACTCCAAGCTCTCCGGATCACGTTCATTCCAAAAATCACGCTCCCGAAGGTTTCATTCCGTTTAGACTCCGTTTGATATTCCTTTTCTTCGAAATACTGAAATAGGCAAAAAAAACAGCAATATGGGCTGGGCCTCCAGTTAGTAGGTTAGTCCCAAAAATGATATAAATGTATAAAATAAAGCCCATAAAAATCCAAAAGGGGTAATATAATAGCATGGAATAATAAAAAATTATAGATACGTTGGAGACGTATCAAGCATCCCCAAGCTTAATTCCTGCTCGTCCTCGAGTAGGTAAATGATAAAAAGAGAATTTTTGATGTGTAATGCTACCTAGCATAATTCATAATGTAATTTTCTTTATTGTGGCATGAATGTTCAGATCCAAATGATTCAAAATAAAAGCTTATAAAACATAAAAATAATAACGCTTCAAAGCATACTAACAAACAATCATGTCCTATCAAAATAACATAGCCAAAGAAAGCTTATTCCTACAAAATCATATAGTTAGGCCATGCTTCATTTTCATTACACAAAATACTCCCATCATGCACAACCCCGATGACGAGCCGAGCAATTGTTTCATACTTTTGAACGTGCTTCAGCTTTTTCAACTCTTACGCAATACATGAGCGTAAGCCATGGACATAACACTATGGTGGTACATGGTGGTGGTTGTGAGGACAAAATGAGGGAGAAGATAATCTCACATCAACTAGGCGTACTAACGGGCTATATGGAGATGCCCATTAATAGATATCAATGTGAGTGAGTAGGGATTGCCATGCAACGGATGCACTAGAGCTATAAATATATGAAAGCTCAACAAAAGAAACCAAGTGGGTGTGCATCCAACTTGCTTGCTCACGAAGACCTAGGGCATTTTGAGGAAGCCCATCATTGGAATATACAAGCCAAGTTCTATAATGAAAAATTCCCACTTAGTATATGAAAGTGACAACATAGGAGACTCTCTATCATGAAGATCATGGTGCTACTTTGAAGCACGAGTGTGGAAAAAGAGATAGTAGCATTGTCCTTTCTCTCTTTTTCTCTCATTTTATATATTTTTTCTTTTCTTTTTTTTACTTTGGCCTTTCTCTTTTTTTCTTTTTCTTTTTGGCCTTTCTTCTTTTTTTCAATTTCTCATTTTTTTTGTTAAGTCCGAAGTCTCATCCCGACTTGTGGGGGAATCATAGCCTTCATCAACCTTTCCTCACTAGGACAATGCTCTAATAATGAAGATCATCACACTTTTATGGATTTATAACTCAAGAATTACAACTCAAGGCTAGGACAAGATATGACTCTATGTGAATGCCTCGGGTGGTGTACCGGGATATGCAATGAATCAAGAGCGACATGTATGAAAATTATGAAAGTGGCCTTGCCACAAATACGATGTCAACTACATGATCATGCAAAGAGCAATATGACAATGATGGAACGTGTCATAGTAAACGGAACGGTGGGAAGTTGCATGGCAATATATCTCGGAATGGCTATGGAAATGCCATAATAGGTAGGTATGGTGGCTGTTTTGAGGAAGGTAAATAAAGGGTTTATGATACTGGCGAAAGTTGCGCTGTAGTAATAAAGGCTAGCAAAGTGGAAGGATGAGTGTGCATATGTCCATGGACTCACATTAGTCAAAAAGAACTCATATACTTATTGCAAAAGTCTACTTAGCCCTCGAAGCAAAGTACTTCTACGCATGCCCCAAGAGGGATAGATTGGTAGGAAAATACCATCGCTCGTCCCCGACTGCCACTCATAAGGAAGACAATCAAAAGAGCACCTCATGCAACAAATTTGTCACACAACTTTTACCATACGTGCATGCTATGGGATTTGCCAACTTCAACAAAAGTATTTCTCAATTTCATAATTACCCACTAGTATGACCCTAACATTACTACCTTTATATCTCAAAACAATTATCAAGCATCAAGTTGATCATAGCATCCAATTCTTTTTCTATGATAGTTTTTATTATACCCAAATTGAATGCTCATCATTCTAGGACCAACTTTATGACCATAGCAAATACCATGATGTTCTAAAAGACTCTCAAAAATATATAAGTGAGGCATGAGAGACTAGAAATTTCTTCAAAATTAAGACACCACCGTGCTCTAAAAGATATAAGTGAAGCACTAGAGCAAAAACTATCAAGCTCAAAAGATATAAGTGAAGCACATAGAGTATTCTAGCAAATTCTAATCAAATAGGCTTCTCCAAAAAGGTGTGTAAAGCAAGGATGATTGTGGTAAACTAAAAAGTAAAGACTAATATGATACACGACGCTCCAAGCAAAACACATATCATGTAGCGAATAAAAATATAGCTCCAAGTAAAGTTACCAATGAACGAAGACGAAAGAGGGGATGCCTTCCCGGGGCATCCCCAAGCTTAGGCTTTTGGCTATTCTTGAATATCTTGGGGTGTCTTGGGCATCCCCAAGCTTAGGCTGTTGCCACTCCTTATTCCATAGTCCATAAAAGCTTTACACAAAACTTGAAAACTTCACAACACAAAACTCAACAGGAAATCTTATAAGCTCCGTTAGTGAAAGAAAACAAAACCACCACATAAGGTACTGCCATGAACTCATTCTTTATTTAATTTTGTGTTAAACCTACTGTATTCCAACTTCCTTATGGTTCATGAACTAATTTACTAGCCATAGATGCATTGAAATAAGCAAACAACACACGAAAAACAGAATCTGTCAAAAACAGAACAGTCTGTAGCAATCTGTAACTAACGCAAACTTATGGAACTCTAAAAATCCTACCAAAATAGGAAGTCCTGGAAAATTTGTTTATTGAACAGAATCAGAAAGAATCAACGCAAAATCACGTTCCTGTGATTTAACAAAATTATATTCGTGCGTGCAAAGTTTCTGTTTTTCAGCAGAATCAAATCAACTATCATCGTAGGTTATCCTATAGGTTCTACTTGGCACAAACACTAATTAAAAGATAAAAATACATCTAAACAGAAGGTAGATGCAAGATTTATTACTAAACAGGAGCAAAAATAAAAAACATAAAGAAAATTGGGTTGCCTCCCAACTAGTGCTATCGTTTAACGCCCCCAACTAGGCATAAAAACAAGGATAGATCTAACGAGTGCCATCTTTGGCACTAAATTCATAAGTAGCACGCATGATAGATTCATAAGGTAATTTGACTTTATTTCTTGGAAATGCTCCATGCCTTTCTTTAAGGGAAATTGGAATCTAATGTTCCCTTCCTTCATATCAATAATCGCACCAATCGTTCTAAGGAAAGGTCTACCAAGAATAATAGGGCAAGAAAGATTGCAATCTATATCAAGAACAATAAAATCTACGGGCACCAAATTTCTATTTGCAACAATAAGAACATCATTGATCCTTCCCATAGGCTTTTTAATGGTGGAATCCGCAAGGTGCAAATTTAAAGAGCAATCATAAAGTTTTCGGAATCATGGAAACACTAGCACCCAAATCACACAAAGCAAAACACTCATAATCTTTAATATCTTTATAGTAGGTTCCCACTCATCATTAAGTTTTCAAGGTATAGAAACTTCCAAATTAAGTTTTTCATCATAAGATTGCATCAAGGCGTCAACAATATGTTTGGTAAAAGCTTTGTTTTGACTATAAGCATGAGGAGAATTAACAACGGATTGCAACAAGGAAATATAACCTTTTAAAGAACAATTATCATAATCAAATTCCTTGAAATCCGAGATAGTAGGTTCAATATTATTAGAAGTTGAGGATTCTCCAATCTCTCTTTTACCAAATTTAGCATCAAGATCTAAAGACTCTGAATTTTTGGGACGCCTTCTAGGAAAAGTTGATTCATCATCACTCCCATAATCATCAAAATTCATATTGCAAAACATAGATCTAATCGGAGACGTATCAATAACTTTAAGATCTTCATCATTGTTTTCATGAAGACTAGAAGAACACGCTTTTATAAAGCTTTCTTTTTTAGCACGCAATCTAGCAGTTCTTTCCTTGCACTCATCAATGGAAATTCTCATTACTTTGAGAGGCTCATTGATACCATGCTTAGGAGAAGAAGATCCAAGTTTAAGAGAATTAACATCAAGCGAAAGTCTATCAACGTTCCTAGCCAAATCATCAACTTTAGCAATTTTTCTTCAAGCAAAGCATTAAAATTCTTTTGAGAAATCATAAATTCTTTCACACTATTCTCAAAATCAGAGGGCATATTATTAAAATTACCATAAGAATTATTGTAGGAATTTCCATAATTATTAGAGGGATTACTAGGGAACGGTCTAGCATTAAAATTTCCTCTGTAAGCATTGTTTCCAAAACTATTCCTACCAACAAAATTCGCATCCATAGATTCATTATTATTCTCAATCAAGGAAGAGAAAGGCATATCATTGGGATCAAGAGGAGTATTTTTAGTAGAAAACATCTTCATAAGTTCATCCATCTTTCCACTCAAAACATTGATTTCTTCTATAGCATGCACTTTTTTACTAGAAGATCTTTCGGTGTGCCATTGAGAATAATTAGCCATAATATTATCAAGAAGATTTGTAGCATCTCCTAATGTGATTTCCATAAAGGTGCCTCCCGCAGACGAATCTTAGAGATTTCTAGAAGCAAAGTTCAAACCGGCATAAAAATTTTGTATGATCATCCATAAATTCAAACCATGAGTAGGGCAATTGCGAAGCATCAATTTCATTCTTTCCCAAGATTTGGCAACATGCTCATGATCAAGTTGTTTAAAATTCATAATATCGTTCCTAAGAGTGATGATCTTAGCGGGAGGAAAATACTTAGAGATAAAAGCATCTTTGCACTTGTTCCAAGAATCAATACTATTTTTAGGCAAAGACGAAAACTAAACTTTAGCACGATCTCTAAGTGAAAACGGAAATAACTTCAATTTGACGATATCGTTATACGTATCTTTCTTCTTTTGCATATCACACAAATCAACAAAATTGTTTAGATGAGTGGCGGTATCTTCACTAGGAAGGCCGGCAAATTGATCTTTCATAACAAGATTTAGCAAATGGCAAATAATGTAAATGCAAGGGATATGGGTTTGTGATGGGTACTTGGTATGTCTTGACTAGAGCGAAGACCTCCCCGGCAAAGGCGCCAGAAATCCTTCTTGCTATGTCTTGAGCTTGCATTGGTTTTCCTCGAAGAGGAGAGGGTGATGCAGCAAAGTGTAGCGTAAGTATTTCCCTCAGTTTTGAGAACCAAGATATCAATCCAGTAGGAGGCTCCTCAAAAGTCCCACGCACCTACACAAACAAACTGAGAACTCGCAACCAACGCAATAAAGGGGTTGTCAATCCCTTCACGGCCACTTGCGAAAGTGAGACCTAATAAAGAAAGTATGATAAGATAAATATATTTTTGGTATTTTATAAGATAGATGCAAAAAGTAAAGATGCAAAATAAAAGTAGATTGAAAGCAAATATGACAAGAGATAGACCTGGGGGCCATAGGTTTCACTAGAGGCTTCTCTCAAGATAGCATAAGTATTACGGTGGGTGAACAAATTACTGTCGAGCAATTGATAGAAAAGCGCATAGATATGAGATTATCTAGGCATGATCATGTATATAGGCATCACGTCCATAACAAGTAGACCGACTCCCACCTGCATCTACTACTATTACTCCACACATCGACCGACTCCTGCCTGCATCTAGAGTATTAAGTTCATAAGAACAGAGTAACATTAAGTAAGATGACATGATGTAGAGGGATAAACTCATGCAATATGATGTAAACCCCATCTTGTTATCCTCGATGGCAACAATACAATACATGCCTTGCAACCCTTTCTGTCACTGGGTAAGGACACCGCAAGATTGAACCCAAAGCTAAGCACTTCTCCCATGGCAAGAAAGACCAATCTAGTAGGCCAAACCAAACTAATAATTCGAAGAGACTTGCAAAGATAACTCAATCATACATAAAAGAATTCAGGGAAGATTCAAATATTATTCATAGATAAACTTGATCATAAACCCACTATCACATCCCTAGTTCTGGTATGACCTAGGCTAGCTAGTCATTTGTGCATCATGTTTAAATTCCATTTAAGTTTGAAATGGGGATTTGTGAAACCCTCAGAATCATTTCTGGAAATGACCCAAATAAAAATTGCTCCAAAAAGGTCCAAGAAAATGCTCATGTTGTTTCCTAAAAATATTGGACAGAGGTAAAAATCAAACCAATATTTTTAGGATCTCATAAGTATTTATTTTGGGCATTTGGAATTAATATAGTAATTATTTTCTTTGGATATATATTGTTATATATAAAAAATATTGTCCAAAAACTATGCCACTTATTAAGGAGCTCTGGAATAATATAACTAGCTTCTATAAAAATTGGCATAAGAAAATAAAATGGTTTAGTATTTTTATTAAACCAAACAAATGTCAGAAAAATAGAAAAGAGAAACAAATCAGGAGAAAAACTTACCTGGCGCTTACCTCCCTGTGTAGCCTGTTACTGTGCAGCCCAGCAGCAGCCCAGCCCGCCTCCTCCTCTGTCGTCTTCCTCCCCCTCGCCCAAGCAGCTGCGTGCCCGCGCCTCAGCCGGCCGCGACCACGCGCCCGGCCACCTCCTGCTTCCCCCTCATCGCTCTGGATGACCCGGACAATGCCACGCGACGCCCCGCACCTCTCTCCCTCTCTCTCATCCTCCCCTTTCCCTGGTCTCTCTCCCACGCGACCGCCCGAACGCGCAATCGCCGCCGCTCGCCGTAGTCGTAGCCACCGCCTCCCCCTCGCCTCTCTGACACGCGCAGGAGCTCCGCGTCGTTGTCCTCGTCCTCACTGCCAAGCCACGCAAGCCGGAGCGCCCCGTGGAGCCGTCCTCGTCGCCTTCATCACCTCCGGCCGCCCGTGGATCTCCGTCGCCGCTCGCCGCTGTCAGCGCCTCCCCCGAGCTCGCCGTCCTCTCTTCCGGTCCCCTGTGAGCCCCCCCACGTCGGTTCCCCCTCCTCTCCTGCCTCCCCGTGCTCTGTAGCCAGCAGCCGCTCGAGCCCGAGCTCCGACCGCCGCCACGAGCTCTCCTCCGGCGAGCTCCGGCCTCCCCGGCTCCTCCCCCCTGCCCCACTGGATGCGCGTGAGCACCAGCTCCACGGAGATGGTCTCCGCCGCCCGGATGGTCACCGGAGCGACAATCCCGAGCCCTCCGCCGCGTTCGACCTCGCCGGCGGCTAAACGCCGGCGGGATTGACCGGGTCAACCCTGCTAAGTAATCCCCCCTGTGACACTGACATGTGGGGCCTGGCCCTGCTAATTTTTAGTTTAAGATTAGCTTGACAATTAATTAGCCCCGTTAATTAAACAAGTTTAGGTTTAATTTAATTAAGATTAGCCACAGTCACTGACACATGGGTCCCACTGGTCAGGTTTGACCTGGACCTGGCGGTTGACCCGCTGACGTCACGCTGACGTCAGGCTGACGCAGTTATTCATTTTCTGGATTTAAATTAAATCAGGAAATTCCAGAAAATGATTTAAACTTCAAAAAATCATAGAAATTCAACCGTAACTCAGATTGAAATAATTTATATATGAAAAATTATCAGAAAAATGCAGTCTTTCCATCTGTACTAGTTTCATGCATGACAAACCAACTTATACCTAATGTATAAGTGAAAACATGTAAATGGAATTTATAAAGAGCTTACTTGGAGTTGCATTTGAATCCTTGATTCAAATGGACTTCATCCAAATATAATGCTAGCTGCATTAGCACGATCAGCATCACATCTTCATGCCATGTTCATGCATCATTTTGTTGCATATGCTTGTGTTTTGATTGTTGGCACCATTCCTTCTTGATAGGTCCTGCTCCGGAGAGTGTTCCAGAGTACCTGTCTGAGGAGCAGTGCCTTCCTTGTTGATCTACCAGGCAAGCAAACCCCCCTTGTTCATTCCGATATAATCCTACTCTCTTGCTCCTGCTCTCAGTTATTGCATTAGGACAACAACGATTCATCTGCTACTTTGTGATGCGGTAGTTGAACCCATTCCTCTGCATGACCTGTCATTGCCACAGTAAATAGTTGAAAACCCACTAGCATGTGTAGGAGTTGCTTGAAGCCAATGTTGTGTTCCTACCATGCTATGCCTGCTATTGCTTAGAGTTGTGTCAGGTCTGATTCATTGGGAACAAATTGGAGTGCAGTGCTCGATGTTCTGATGCTGAGAGTTAAGTGTGTGAACACGATTTGGTAAAGGTAGCGGTGAGAGGCCATGTAGGAGTACATGGTGGGTTGTCTCACTGGAACCGTCTTTAAGCACTGAGTTCTATGTATGTTGTCCAATGACTCGATACTACCACACATTGGGTTCCGGTAACTCAACCCCTCTCGACTTATTAACCAACTTGATCTCTGTCTAGGAGTCGCAACTAGTTTCTGGTGTTTGTAGGTAGTGCTATTTTTCTACCAAGTGGCACCCGGCAGGGTGGGCTTGGGATAGACTAGCCACATGTGGCCTGGTGTACCGAGTGGCACCCGGATGGTGGGCTCGGGAACCCTGCACACATCGTTTGGGGCCGTGAGCAAAACCCCGGCCGGATCTCCTTGAGGATGGAACCCGAATAGGCGATAAACCTGGACTAGAGTCTTGTGTGGTTAGTCAGGTCGTGGCCGACACCCTCGCCAGGCTTCCGCTTGAAGGTTGCCGAGATACATGACGTGTACATGGCGGTAAGTGGCGAGAGCGTGTGTGAAGAAGTACACCCCTGCAGGGTTAACATGATCTCTTCGAATAGCCGGGTCCGCGGTTATGGACTTCTTGGATGCTTACATGGTACATAGACAACTTGAAGTGGATACTCTAAAATGCTCAAGACAAGTGTGAGTGCTATGGATGGCCTTCTCGTAGGGAGACGGGGATGAATCCATAGTAGTGTATTGTGTGGTGATTAGTGGACTCGTGTGCGCCATATCACCTCAAAGAAGTTCTGGTAGTCGTAGAACAGGATAGCCACTGAGTCAAAGCTGGCTTGCTGCAACTAAACCCCACATTACCCTCTTGATACAAATGCATGTATGATAGGATCTGATGTAAGTCTTGCTGAGTACCTTTGTACTCATGTTGCTTTATTTATGTTTTTGCAGCGGAGACTTCGGTCTTACTAGTGTTCTCGTGGACTTCGACAAGTAGCTTGTACCTCAGCTACGATCTTGATCGGATGTTGTAGATAGTCAGGCTCTTTAGCCTTTTTTCATTTGTAGATGTCTGTACTCAGACATGTAATGCTTCCGCTTGTTGCTTGTATGCTCTGTATGATGGGTCTTGTGACCCCTGTTTGCAATAAATGCTATGATGGCTCTTTGAGCCTTATCTATATGAGTTGTTGAGTTATGCTGTGATGCCATGTTGTACAACACATACTTGCATGTTATGCGTACGTGTAATGTGTATTGCTATGTGTGGGATCTGACTATCTAGTTGTTTATCCTTAGTAGCCTCTCTTATCGGGAAATGTCTCCTAGTGCTTCCACTGAGCCCTGGTAGCTTGCTACTGCTCCGGAACACTTAGGTTGGCCGGCATGTGTCCTTCTTCGTTCATGTGTCTGTTCCTTCGGGGAAATGTCACGCGGTGCCTACCGGAGTCCTGTTAGCCTGCTACAGCCCGGTTTACCGGAGTCCTGCTAGCCCAGTTGCTACAGCCCGGATTCACTCGCTGATGACCGACATGTTCGTTGCTGGGTCATGTATGCCTGTCCCTGTAAGTTAGTGCCACTTTGGGTTTACGACTAGCCATGTCAGTCCGGGTTCTTTGTCATATGGATGCTAGCGACACTATCATATACGTGTGCCAAAAGGCGCAAACGGTCCCGAGCATGGTAAGGCGACACCCGTGGGAATACCGTGCGTGAGGCCGCAAAGTGATATGAGGTGTTACATGCTAGGTCGGTGTGGCATAGAATCGGGGTCCTGACAGCTTTGGTATCAGAGCCTGACTGCCTGTAGGATTACCAAGCCAAACTGGTCGAAGTTGAGTCTAGAAATTCTTTAGTTATATAAGGGAATTGATTGTGGGAAGGAACGTAAGGCTCTTTTACTCCTTTACCTCATGGCCTTCTGATCTGAGTCATCCTATCTTTCCTGCGGGGTTAAGAAACTAGGCTTCTCTTCCGTCTATCAGGATCACGTGTTACTACTCCGTAGTCCCATAGGAATGGTTGATCAGAGTCATACCCTAGTTTCAAGTACTTCCGGTGTAGTTTGTTTAGTACTATCTCAGAACCTTGAGTGATGATGATGAGTATGTTACTACCCCATTTTAGCAGGATGTCTCATTCTGGGCATTTTACTGCCGTTATGCTACCGGAATTGCCCTAGGAGTTTGAGAGTTACTAATTTCTTTATCCTACATCCTATAGCCTATAGATGATGCTGATTCCGTCCTTGGTTTTGTTTCTCAGGATGTCATGAGTTAAGCGAAGTTTTGTTGCCCGTAGCTAGAACCACGAAGATGGTAGGGATGAGGATCCTCCCGACCAACCTTCATTGGCAGAGTTCATGCTAGAGATGGAGAGAAACAAGCGTGAATCTAACCGCTTGTTGGCACGTATCGAGGAGAACACCGCATATCAGTTCAAAGGGTCTGTAACCATTCATGACTTCATTCACTTGCACCCACCTACCTTTCATCATTCCATCGAGCCACTCGATGCAGATGACTGGCTCCGTAGCATCACTCATAAGTTGCCTTCCGCGAACGTAGCTGAAGATGACAAGGTCACCTATGCCACATACCACCTAGAAGGTCCTGCTAGTCTTTGGTGGCAGAACTATGAGGCTATGCTTCCAGCTGGCCAGATTCCTACCTGGAGGGATTTCACTGAGGCTTTTCGCGAGCATCACATTCCTGAGGCCCTCATTGATCGCAAGAGAGAAGAGTTATGTAGTTTCACCCAGAGTAAGATGGCTGCTGATGCTTACAGTACAGAGTTTGAGAACCTCGCCCGCTATGCCACAGAAGAAGTGTCCACGGATGCCAAGAAGCAGGCTAGGTTCCGGAAGGGTCTCAACCCCAAGTTGCATCGTGATCTCCACCTACATCATTGTGATACATTCCAGGCTCTTGTGAACAAGGCCATTAATGTAGAGATAGCTCGGCTCACTTACGAGGAGTCTCGTAAGCACACCCGTGATTTGGGATCTTCCTCCGGTTCTGGTTCCCAGAAGCGCCGGATTTGGGTTCCAAACTCCGCTCTTCTTTCCGGATATGCACCAAGGTCATCCCATGTGGTGCCTTCCCCAGCTCAGTCGTATGTTCCACCCAGGCCTACTGGTAGACCGCTTGTCAGTGCAGGTCCACGTCCAACCTCAGGGACTTGCTTCACATGTGGGAAGCCAGGACACTATGCACGTGACTGCTCTCAGACTAGTTGTGTTCCACCCCAGCCCGAGAAGTCTGTTGGCCATGGTAAGCCATCGAGCAAGACGATCAGTGCCAAGCCAGCCCCCACTGAACGTGGACGTGTGCATCATGTCTCAGCTAAAGACGCTCATGATGATCCAGATGTCGTTCTTGGTACACTCCTTGTCAATTGCCATCCAGCATCGGTTTTGTTTGATACTGGAGCGTCTCACTCCTTCATTTCTGAAATCTATGCTAACTTGCACGACATGTCATTTTGTGATATGCCAACTCCGCTTGAAATCCAAACCCCAGGGTCTAGATGGCAAACCACCAGAATCAGCTATGGTAATGAAATCCTTGTTGATAGATGTGACACTCCAAAATTTTTATTTGGTTTTCAGCAAAAACTTTGTGGTTTTTGAAAAGAGGCCATTTAAAAATTTTCCAGAAAACCTTCCTCTTAAAAACTTCCTTTTCTTTGGCAAGGTTTTTATTTTTATTCAAGCTATGGTGTTTGATCTTTTGAAACTTCTTCTCTATTGGTTCCCTCTCAAATTTATTTTGGGAGTTTAATCTTTTTCTTTTAAAAAAGAAACTCTATGAAAACTTGGGATTTTCATATCTTGAAAACCACCCATGACTTTGTATTTTGCCCATGTGGTAAAACCCCTCCAAAACCTCCCCTCCTCCTTGTAATCAACCTAAGTTCTCTGTCCCAACTAATCCAAGCAAGTTTTGGATTTTATCCTAATTTCCTTTTCACTCAAATCATTTCTGAAAATTATTTGGAGCCTGAGAGTTTTTCAAAGCAAGTACCCTTTTGCATTTGAGTTTTGACCTCAAACCAACTCTCCTGGAAAGTCCTTTGTACCCACAACCCAAAACCATCTTGATCCACTCCTTCTCTTTTCAAATTTTTCAAATTTCAGTCTCTGCAAGTTTGGACCAGATTTGCCAAATTTGGTGAAATTCATATCTACACTTCTTCAAAAATTTCACCAAAAATCAGGCAGCCTACTGGAGCAATGAGAAGCCACTCCACCAAAGATCAGCTCAAGGAAAAATCCCCAGAGGCCAAAAACATTCTGTCGAACACCTAAGCTGCACTGTTCCTTTGCAAATTCAGAAAATTCAGACTTCAGTGTCGTTTTTCGTCCGTCAGCTTCACTCACGCGTTTACAGTGCGCTTGGCGCGTTGCACGCGGCTTCTTCTCCCTGGCCAGCACCCCCGCACGCGCGCTTGGCGTCTTCCCGGCGTCGGTGGCGCCCTTGGCCGCCCGCGCCGGCGTGTCTTGCAGCGGCCGAACCCCCGTAACAGCCGACAGGGGACGGAACGGCGGCTCAACGCCGTTCGGCGCCGCCCAACGCCCCTCTGCCCTCCGCGTGGCCTCATGCATGCCAGCGCACGCCCGTGGCACCGTCACCGTGGCCCGGCAAGCACGGGACATGCTCACTGCCGCCGACGGGCCCGCGCCGCCCCGTTCTGTCAAATTCGCCCATAGCACCAAATCCCAGCTCGATTAGCACCTAAACGGAACCGTGGACCTCCACGATGACGCCCAACGTCCTAATTACCCCCGACCAAGCCCTGCGCCGCCGTAACCTTAACCGGAGACCCCCGTTCACGGCCACCGCCTCGGGCCGCCTATAAAAAGGGCCCCCGAGCTCACCCTCGAGCACGCACCACCTCTACACCTCACCAAAGCTCTGCCAAGCCACCCGGGGGACCTCGAGGAGGTCTCCTCCCCCAACTCTGGCCGCCCCGATCCGCCTCGGCCTCCACCACGATTCGCTCCGGTGAGGCCGTCTCCGGCGCCCAAACCCCGTCAGTTACTCCCTCTAGCACCCAGTAAGCTAACGCCAGCATCAATTTGTCCTTCGCGGCTCTCTCCGACGAGTCCCTCGACCACCCGAGCCGCCGTCCGCCGGAGCAAAGCTCGTCGTCGACGTGATACTCGCCGGCGACCACCACCACCACCAACCGACGCGGGAAGGTGCCCTGAACACGGAGGTACCCTCTGATCCCCCTGCCTCGCCGTGGATCGCCGCCGGCGACCACCGCGTCTCTCGGGCACCGGCGAAATCTGCCGCCCCGTTCGTATATTCAAACCTGACAGGCGGGACCCGCTGTCAGCCTCTCTATCCTTTCTAAACGAAGCGTTTTCTGAAAACGCCTTCTGCCAAATGCGCTTTCCCTTTGGGCTGGCGTAGTTTCTGCTGAAGCGTTTTCTGTTTTTATAAGCTAGCCCCTGGGAACTTTCTGTTTAATTACAGATGAGTCCCTGGACAAAAACCTCTATAACTTTTAAACAGAAAGGTATTTTTGATTGATTCTTTTTCTGTTCTCTTTAAAATTTTGTCTAGTTTTTTATCAGATTTATTTGAAAAATAGTTGGAATACTTTCTGTGCACCCCTTGGTATTTACGATAGCGCATATATTTTCTTTATACCGTAGATACCGAAGGAGGTGACAGAGCCGCGAACTTCACCGAGCTAGGCTCCGACTACTCCGAACCAGGCAAGCATGTTTGAGCTTTTGATATGATGAGTGTCTTGGCATGTTTTGCATTTAGTTAGTTTCATGGCATGTTGATGAGCATACCGATGGACGTTATTTTATGCAATGTTGAGGTAAGTGAGTTCGATGATCCATAAGTGGATGGATGTGAGTATAAATGGCCATGTGTTGGCATGAGGATGGGTAAGATGGCAGTGTCATAGCATGCCAGTCTTATGCCAGACTATATGACTTCAGTGTCAAACCGTATCGGTCCAGTTCCTCTCATTTCCTTCCCTGTACTACCACATGTTTTCCGCAAGGAATATGGTTTAGTAAGTTGTAAACCGCTTTCCTGGTACACACCAAAAAGGAGAGGCCGTGATGATGGTTCCATGGCCCTAGATTAAAGCCAGTCATCCGGTCAGGGGGCATGGGTGTTTTCGGTTGGGACCGAGAGGGGGGCACCCCTTAGAGCGCACGTATATAAATTTGATCCCATGCTATTCGAGATTGTGATCTCCCCGTCTCAAAAGTTTTTCTTGGACGATGTCTAGGGTGATTCCTAGCATCGAGAGGTAGGATGGGTGTGTACTGGTTAGCTGTGTTTTCTCCCGAAAAACCGTAAACGGAACTAGTCCTTCGGGACTACGGAAATCCGTTGGTTGTGGGAAAAATTTTGTACAAACTCTGCAGAGTCATATATTCCTCCAAATCATCTATTCCATGTCCAAGATTGATATTATCTTATTTTCATCAAAATGTCAGTTTTGATGACAGAGACTCCGGGGAATCGCATGAGTGCTAAGTCCGGTTAAATGATTATTCCTGTGAATGGACTAACCCATTTATTCTCATAAATTGAATGTTTATTATGAGTATTATTTACTTGTGAATAAAAGCCCTTTCTGCAATGTCGCTCAGACGTCCGACTGTGGCATTGTTGTATTTTACTTTCTTTTCAAGACCTTTATGTGGTGTCGCTAAGACGCCCGACTGTGGCATTTCTTTTAAAGCCCTTTCTGTGATGTCGCCCCGACGTCCGACTGTGGCATTTCTTTTAAAGCCCTTTATGTGGTGTCGCTAAGACGCCCGACTGTGGCATTTCTTTTAAAGTCCTTTCTGTGATGTCGCCCCGACGTCCGACTGTGGCATTTCTTTTAAAGCCCTTTATGTGGTGTCGCTTAGACGCTCGACTGTGGTATTTCTTTTAAAGCCCTTTCTGTGATGTCGCCCCGACGTCCGACTGTGGCATTTCTTTTAAAGCCCTTTATGTGGTGTCGCTAAGACGCCCGACTGTGGCATCATTTCCTTATATTTATTTGTTCACCTTTCGAGGCATCGCTTCAGACACCCGATCGGTCTTCATTTATGTTTTGTGGGATTTCAGGCGGACTATCGTCGTTTCCCTTTTACTTACCTCGTTGTGCTAATTTTTGAATATACATTGGTGAATTAATCATGACGCATTCATGCATGCATTTTTTTATATCTTACGTCCGAAGTGTCTTGCGAGTACTTTCAAAGTACTCACTGGCTTGTTGATTTGGCCAGATGCTGACGAAGGCGATCTCATGGATGAAGAATTTGATAGCGAGTCCGTCGCCTAGAGGAGTCCCAGTCAGTCTCGTACGACCCTGGATTTGGTCACTCTATTATATCCGCTTCCGCTACCAAATAAATTCATCGAGCCTCACCTCGACGCTCGATGAGACGACAGCTTTAGAGACTTGTATCTCTCTCCCCGCTGTGTTTTTCCACCACCGCCCTATCCTCGAGTCAGTAGCATGCCTCCACACCACTGTGTCATGTCCGCCAATATGTATATTTATTGGCGTGCTTGTAATAATTTGGTTGAGCAACCGTAGTTCGACCCTGTAATATATTTTATGCTACTGGCTTATTGTATCAAGAATTTGTCTACCAGTAAGGAGGATTTCTCTCATACTGGACTCAAAAGATTGGTTTCTCAATAAATATTTTTATTGGAAAACTGGTCGTGACAAGCTTGGTACCAGAGCCAGGCTGACTGTAGGAAGCCACTAGGTGCGATCGCTAATTGGTTATTAGCATGATTGAGCCTTTCCATATTTTCTTGATTGTAGTCATTTTCTGTCAGTCAGCATAAATTTATGATCTGACCATGCAGAATTTTTGCCTACTTTTGTAGATGGCCGACAACAGCTGCGAGTCTCAGACCTTCGCCAACGTGCCCGATGGGTTCGTCAAGCTTCTTTCCTTCATCATTCAGGTCGCGATGGGGCCATCTGTGCGCCCAGTCTTCACACTCTGCCAGCACCGAGTCAACGACAGTCTGACCATGCACCAGGCCGCGGTGTAGTTCAAGGGAGGGCGTGGTGAGTTACGCCGCTTCCGGTTCTTGGGAAGAGCCATGCCTACGGAGAGGCATGCTATGCAGATGGCAGCCCGCGAGGCGATAGCTCGTCTCAGGGATGTCCTCCCCGTGATGAAGACTCGTCGTTACCGTTATCTTCCGTGCCATGTGCCTTACACCTGTCACTACGCATACTCCTGCCCCAGAGGAGAACGAGACGAGGCTTTTGAGATGCTCATTGAGTATCTCCGGGCCCTGGAGGCAGCCTTCGATAACCTGGCGGACGACTTCGTGGCTGCCCGCATGGACTCAGTTCATGGCTGTGCTGCCAACAGGAGGGAGCTCCTATCCACCGCACTGCCACTGACTTTGGTCTCGTCCTCAGCATCTTATACGCCTACTCGTCGCCTACCTTCTACCGAAGAATTCAACCAAGTCATTGCACCCACTCCAGTGCGCACTGCACCACCCTTCCCGCCCACTCCTGTTCGTGTTGTTCCGCCCCTGGCAACCGCTCCGTCCACTCTGCGCAACACTACACGTATGGAGCCTATTAGCGAGGAGGAAGTCGAGTCCCCAACCTCGCTACGCCTCGCCCTCGGCAGGGCAAAGGAGGTCGTCAACATCTCCGCCTGAGTACGCTTAGCCGCCATGTAATGTACCGCCTTGTATGATATGTTTATATGTGCATAGGTTGTGAGAAGTAGCCTGTTTGCGCATCATGTAGGATCTGGAGAAGTGCACTAGCCTAAATAACATGTCAGGATTATGTACGCATATCCTGAGTGATGTATTGTATAATTATCGCCTGCGTGTAAGATATGTAATGAGCAGTCCTTCTCCGTGCGCAATTCGATTTGTTTTTCTTAAGTGATCTTGGTCATTTAAATTATTTGCCATCCTTGTGCATTTATGGATTTTTTTTGCGACCATCTTCGCTTTTCTTATGGGTTTTACAAAATATATCCCCAGAGTGAAAAAAAATGTCTCGTCCTTGGACTCGCTCCATGCCTACTCCGCCAGAGGAAGATTATGACACTCAACCAGGCAACAATTTCACACAAGGGCAGTCGAGTCAACAGAACAGTGAAACGGCACTTTCCCAAATGTGCCGCCTTTATGAACAGAGTCAGCAACAACATCGTGAAATGATGAACCAAGTCATCAACATGGGAAATCACCATGGACAGTATCAGCAGCATTCCAAGTTATCTGAGCTACAGAAGACACGTCCTCAAACATTTTCTCATACTGACAAGCCTCTTGAAGCCGAGGATTGGCTTCGAGATATGGAGAGAAAATTAATTATTGCAAAATGTTCAGATCTCGAGAAAGTACTATATGCTCCGCACTATCTCACAGGAGCAGCTGCATCATGGTGGGAGAATTTTCTGCACATGCACCCCAACGAAAATGATATAACCTGGGATGATTTCAAGGAAGGTTTCCGTGGTGCACACATTCCCAAGAGTATTATGAAAATTAAGAAGAGAGAGTTCGATGACCTCAAACAAAGGAACATGACAGTGTCGGAATACAACGGTCAATTTACTCTATTGTCCCGCTATGCCAATGAAGAACGTATGACTGAAAGCAAGAAGATGGAGAAATTCCTTGACGGTCTGGCGCCCGCGCTTAAATGCCAACTGGTCGTGCACACTTTTCCTGATTTTAAAACACTGGTGGACAAAGCCATTACTCTGGAAAATGAGAGACGCAGTCTGGAAGATATCCGCAAGCGAAAAAGGGACCAGACTAACCATGCTCGCAATCACCGAAGCAGGACAGATTTTCAAAAGGGTGGGACACACAAATCCTCATCCAATGTCTCACGCCCAATCAAGAATTTTCATGCAAGGGACAAGGAATTCACCTATCGCCCCGGCGTTACTTGTTACGCTTGTGGAGAAGAAGGGCACTATGCCAAACAGTGCCCCAAGCCAAGGAACTCAACCCCAAAGCCGAACAAGGGCGGCAACAATTCAGCGCCCAAGCGAAACAATTTCAATCCCAACAATAACCACAGGAAGGGTCATCTGAACCACGTAACCAAAGAGGAGGCACAAAATGCTCCGGATATCGTACTCGGTACGTTTCCTGTCAACACAATACCTGCAATGGTTTTGTTTGATTCTGGAGCTTCTCACTCTTTCATTTCGAAAAGTTTTGCTTTGCAAAATAATTTTTCGATGCTTCCTTTGGAGAAATACATGATCACCAAGTCCCCTGGGATTCGGCAAGTTACTCAGAATTACTGTCAGAATGTGGTCATTGAGTTCGAAGGATTGGAGTTTCACGCAAATCTTATTGTGTTGGAAAATAAAGGACTGGATGTCATCCTAGGGATGGATTGGCTAACCACCAACAAGGGGTTTATTGACTGTTTCAACAGGACCGTAATTCTCACACACCACCAAGGGAAGACAATAAGAGTATCAGCCAAGGAAGGAAAAATACCCCGGCAACCGAGATTAAATAAGGTGGACGTTTCTGAGCTAAACAAGGTTCCAGTAGTGTGTGAATTTCCAGATGTATTCCCTGAAGAGCTACCAGGCATGCCACCAGACCGAGAGATAGAATTCAGCATTGATCTCGCACCAGGAACCACCCCCATATACAAGAAACCGTACCGAATGGCACCATCCGAATTAGTTGAGTTGAAGAAACAAATAAAGGAATTGCTAGACAAAGGATACATTCGAGCCAGCTCCTCACCTTGGGGATCACCAATTTTATTTGCCAAAAAGAAGGATGGAATGCTGAGATTGTGTATTGACTATCGAGCACTTAACATGGTCACAGTCAAAAACAAATACCCGATGCCAAGGATAAACGATTTGTTTGATCAACTCGCTCAGGCCAAGGTATTCTCAAAAATTGACTTAAGGTCAGGATACCATCAATTGAAGGTACGAACGGAAGATATCCCCAAAACAGCCTTCACCTCCAGATATGGACTGTACGAGTTCACAGTGATGCCATTTGGATTAACTAACGCCCCAGCATATTTTGTTCACCTTATGAACAAAGTATTTATGAAGTTTATGGACAAGTTCGTCGTGGTATTCATCGACGATATTCTGGTATACTCCAAGACACCAGAAGAGCACGCAGAACATCTCAGGATTGTGCTAGGAGAGCTAAGAAAACACCAATTGTATGCCAAGTTCAGCAAGTGCGAATTTTGGCTAAGACAAGTAGGCTTTCTAGGCCACGTACTGACCCAAGACGGTATCGCAGTGGACCCAGAGAAAGTCAAGGCCGTACTTGGCTGGAAGTCACCAGCCAGCGTAACGGACATACGGAGTTTCTTGGGAATGGCAGGATATTACCGCAGATTTATTGAAGGATTCTCCACCATAGCCAAGCCTATGACGCAGTTACTCAAGAAAGATAAGAAGTTTGAATGGACAGAAGCCTGCGAGAAAAGTTTCCAAGAACTAAAGCGGAAGTTAACGACAGCACCGGTATTAATTGTACCCGACATACACAAGAATTTTGAAGTATATTGTGACGCGTCCAGAAAGGGTCTCGGATGCGTGTTGATGCAGGAAGGCAAGGTTGTCGCCTATGCTTCAAGGCAACTTCGCAAGCATGAGGAAAATTATCCCACTCATGACTTAGAAATGGCAGCAGTTATTCATGCACTCAAGGAATGGAGGCATTTCTTACTTGGGAATCGATGTGAAATATATACGGATCACAAAAGTCTCAAATATATTTTCACACAGCCAGAACTAAACTTACGACAACGACGTTGGTTGGAGTTGGTAAAGGATTATGATGTTGGTATCCATTACCATCCAGGGAAAGCAAATGTAGTGGCCGATGCCCTTAGTCGGAACCCCAGCTCCGACGAAAACAATATGCACAGCTTGAGGCCCGAATTCCAACAAGAATTTGCCAAGCTCAACTTGATAATGGTAGCAGAAGGCACCATATCAAACTTGGAAATACAACCCGACCTTGTGGGGAAAATTAAAGGAGCTCAGCCCGGTCACACCAGCATCAAAGGCATCAAAAGAAAGTTGAGTATGGGCAAGGCCTCGGAATTCGTCATAGACAATGAAGGAATATTATGGTACGGAGAAAGGCTCTGCGTGCCAAACATAGAAGACCTTAAACAGCAAATTTTAGCTGAAGCCCACACCGCCCCGTACTCGATCCACCCTGGAGGAACCAAAATGTATAAAGATATTCAGGAAAGATTTTGGTGGCACGGTATGAAGAGGGACATAGCCACCTTCATTCCATGTTGCGACTCATGTCAACGCATAAAAGCTGAGCATCAGAGACCAGCCGGACTACTGCAACCGAACAAAATACCTGAGTGGAAATGGGATGAAATAGGGATGGATTTCATTGTCGGACTACCTCGGTCACGACACGGGAATGATGCCATATGGGTCATCACTGACAGGTTAACCAAAGTGGCACACTTTATTCCAATAAAGACGACCCACACCACTCAGAGGCTTGCCAGGATTTATCTTTCCCGCATAGTTTGTCTGCACGGTGTCCCGAAGACTATAATATCCGACAGAGGCACTCAGTTCATCTCAAGATTTTGGGAGCATTTACAACAGGCTCTGGGAACCCAACTAGCCTTCAGTACCGCATACCACCCACAGACTGATGGACAAACAGAACGCGTAAACCAGGTTTTAGAAGACATGCTGAGAGCATGTGTCCTCACATATGGAACCAGTTGGGAAGAAAGCCTGCCATACGCCGAGTTTGCGTACAACAACAGTTACCAGGCCAGCCTGCAAATGGCTCCTTTTAAAGCCCTATACGGACGGAGATGTCGTACCCCGCTAAATTGGTTAGAGACCGGAGACAGCCGTATCTTCGGCCCAGACGTGCTCAAACAAGCCGAGGAAAAAGTCAAGCTAATCAGGGACCGACTCAAGACCGCTCAAAGCCGACAGAAGATTTATTACGATCAGAAACATCGTGGGGTGAATTTTGAACCCGGTGAATTTGTGTACCTACGAGTATCACCTATGAGGGGACTGCAATGGTTTAAGATTAAAGGAAAGTTAGCACCAAGATTCATTGGACCATTCTGCATACTGGCACGAAGAGGCACTGTAGCCTACCAGCTAGACTTACCCGAAGACTTGTCCGACATTCACGACGTGTTCCACGTCTCTCAATTAAGGAAGTGCGTAAGCAAACCAGAGAAGCAAGTATCCCATGAGAACATTGACGTACAGCCAGACCTCACTTATCGAGAACGCCCAGTAAAAATATTAGAGGAGTCTGAAAGGAGGACCCGACAGAAGACCATCAAGTTTTTCAGAGTTAAGTGGAACAACCACACCGAAAGCGAAGCAACTTGGGAAAGAGAGGATTTTCTTCGGACAGAGCATCCACACTTATTTGAGGAACAGTTGAAATCTCGGGGACGAGATTTTTCCTAAGGGGGTAGGTGTTGTGACACTCCAAAAATTTTATTTGGTTTTCAGCAAAAACTTTGTGGTTTTTGAAAAGAGGCCATTTAAAAAATTTCCAGAAAACCTTCCTCTTAAAAACTTCCTTTTCTTTGGCAAGTTTTTTATTTTTATTCAAGCTATGGTGTTTGATCTTTTGAAACTTCTTCTCTGTTGGTTCCCTCTCAAATTTATTTTGGGAGTTTAATCTTTTTCTTTTAAAAAAGAAACTCTATGAAAACTTGGGATTTTCATATCTTGAAAACCACCCATGACTTTGTATTTTGCCCATGTGGTAAAACCCCTCCAAAACCTCCCCTCCTCCTTGTAATCAACCTAAGTTCTCTGTCCCAACTAATCCAAGCAAGTTTTGGATTTTATCCTAATTTTCTTTTCACTCAAATCATTTCTGAAAATTATTTGGAGCCTGAGAGCTTTTCAAAGCAAGTACCCTTTTGCATTTGAGTTTTGACCTCAAACCAACTCTCCTGGAAAGTCCTTTGTACCCACAACCCAGAACCATCTTGATCCACTCCTTCTCTTTTCAAATTTTTCAAATTTCAGTCTCTGCAAGTTTGGACCAGATTTGCCAAATTTGGTGAAATTCATATCTACACTTCTTCAAAAATTTCACCAAAAATCAGGCAGCCTACTGGAGCAATGAGAAGCCACTCCACCAAAAATCAGCTCAAGGAAAAATCCCCAGAGGCCAAAAACATTCTGTCGAACACCTGAGCTGCATTGTTCCTTTGCAAATTCAGAAAATTCAGAATTCAGTGTCGTTTTTCGTCCGTCAGCTTCACTCACGCGTTGACAGTGCGCTTGGCGCATTGCACGCGGATTCTTCTCCCTGGCCAGCACCCCCGCACGCGCGCTTGGCGTCTTCCCGGCATCGGTGGCGCCCTTGGCCGCCCGCGCCGGTGTGTCTTGCGGCGGCCGAACCCCCGTAACAGCCGACAGGGGACGGAACGGCGGCTCAACGCCGTTCGGCGCCGCCCAACGCCCCTATGCCCTCCGCGTGGCCTCATGCATGCCAGCGCACGCCCGTGGCACCGTCACCGTGGCCCGGCAAGCACGGGACGTGCTCACTGCCGCCGACGGGCCCGCGCCGCCCCGTTCTGTCGAATTCACCCATAGCACCAAATCCCAGCTCGATTAGCACCTAAACGGAACCGTGGACCTCCACGATGACGCCCAACGTCCTAATTACCCCCGACCAAGCACTGCGCCGCCGTAACCTTCACCGGAGACCCCCGTTCACGGCCACCGCCTCGGGCCGCCTATAAAAAGGGCCCCCGAGCTCACCCTCGAGCACGCACCACCTCTACACCTCACCAAAGCTCTGCCAAGCCACCCGGAGGACCTCGAGGAGGTCTCCTCCCCCAACTCCGGCCGCCCCGATCCGCCTCGGCCTCCACCACGATTCGCTCCGGTGAGGCCGTCTCCGGCGCCCAAACCCCGTCAGTTACTCCCTCTAGCACCCAGTAAGCTAACGCCAGCATCAATTTGTCCTTCGCAGCTCTCTCCGACGAGTCCCTCGACCACCCGAGCCGCCGTCCGCCGGAGCAAAGCTCGCCGTCGACGTGATACTCGCCGGCGACCACCACCACCACCAACCGACGCGGGAAGGTGCCCTGAACATGGAGGTACCCTCCGATCCCCCTGCCTCGCCGTGGATCGCCGCCGGCGACCACCGCGTCTCTCGGGCACCGGCGAAATCTGCCGCCCCGTTCGTATATTCAAACCTGACAGGCGGGACCCGCTGTCAGCCTCTCTGTCCTTTCTAAATGAAGCGTTTTCTGAAAACGCCTTCTGCCAAATGCGCTTTCCCTTTGGGCTGGCGTAGTTTCTGCCGAAGCGTTTTCTGTTTTTATAAGCTAGCCCCTGGGAACTTTCTGTTTCATTATAGATGAGTCCCTGGACAAAAACCTTTATAACTTTTTAACAGAAAGGTATTTTTGATTGATTCTTTTTCTGTTCTCTTTAAAATTTTGTCTAGTTTTTTATCCGATTTATTTGAAAAATATTTGGAATACTTTCTTTGCACCCCTTGGTATTTATGATAGCGCATATATTTTCTTTATACCGTAGATACCGAAGGAGGTGACGGAGCCGCGAACTTCACCGAGCTAGGCTCCGACTACTCCGAACCAGGCAAGCATGTTTGAGCTTTTGATATGATGAGTGTCTTGGCATGTTTTGCATTTAGTTAGTTTCATGGCATGTTGATGAGCATACCGATGGACGTTATTTTATGCAATGTTGAGGTAAGTGAGTTCGATGATCCATAAGTGGATGGATGTGAGTATAAATGGACATGTGTTGGCATGAGGATGGGTAAGATGGCAGTGTCATAGCATGCCAGTCTTATGCCAGACTATATGACTTCAGTGTCAAACCGTATCGGTCCAGTTCCTCTCATTTCCTTCCCTGTACTACCACATGTTTTCCGCAAGGAATATGGTTTAGTAAGTTGTAAACCGCTTTCCTGGTACACACCAAAAAGGAGAGGCCGTGATGATGGTTCCATGGCCCTGGATTAAAGCCAGTCATCCGGTCAGGGGGCATGGGTGTTTCCGGTTGGGACCGAGAGGGGGCACCCCTTAGAGCGCGCGTATATAAATTTGATCCCATGCTATTCGAGATTGTGATCTCCTCGTCTCAAAAGTTTTTCTTGGACGATGTCTAGGGTGATTCCTAGCATCGAGAGGTAGGATGGGTGTGTACTGGTTAGCTGTGTTTTCTCCCGAAAAACCGTAAACGGAACTAGTCCTTTGGGACTACGGAAATCCGTTGGCTGTGGGAAAAAATTTGTACAAACTCTGCAGAGTCATATATTCCTCTAAATCATCTATTCCATGTCCAAGATCGATATTATCTTATTCTGATCAAAATGTCAGTTTTGATGACAGAGACTCCGGGGAATCGCATGAGTGCTAAGTCCGGTTAAATGATTATTCCTGTGAATGGACTAACCCATTTATTCTCATAAATTGAATGTTTATTATGAGTATTATTTACTTGTGAATAAAATCCCTTTCTGCGATGTCGCTCAGACGTCCGACTGTGGCATTGTTGTATTTTACTTTCTTTTCAAGCCCTTTATGTGGTGTCGCTAAGACGCCCGACTGTGGCATTTCTTTTAAAGCCCTTTCTGTGATGTTGCCCCGACGTCCGACTGCGGCATTTCTTTTAAAGCCCTTTATGTGGTGTCGCTAAGACGCCCGACTGTGGCATTTCTTTTAAAGCCCTTTCTGTGATG